>NC_045436.1:160610454-160709189 GCF_002776525.5 Piliocolobus tephrosceles | reverse complement strand
AAGAAAGAAAGAAAGAAAGAAAGAAAGAAAGAAAGAAAGAAAGAAAGAAAGAAAGAAAGAAAGAAAGAAAAAGAAAGAAAGAAGAAAGGAAGGAAGGAAGGAAGGAGAGAAAGTGAGAGGGAGGAAGGAAGGAAGGAAGGAAGGAAGGAAGGAAGCAAGCAAGCAAAACAGCACCAAAGCCCAACCAAGGTGCTAACAGCCTCAGAGGGTGAAGCAGCCTCCTGGTAAGCCTGGTACTCCTCACACTGCCTCGCGTGCTATTTGCCCTGCAGGATTTCAGTTCATGGAGGGTAGGAGTGGGGCTGGCGCATGGTGGGGATCTGATAACCATTTATCCCTTTGTTGTGGCTGCTGTCCTCCTGCTGTGTTCTGAGATGAAACACTTGTACCCCAGAAAGACTCATGGTCTCCTGTAACCTGACAAGTGCTCCATGACCTTCCTGGGCTTCTGTCTTCCAACTTGAGAATCTCAGAGGCCAGGACTGCCATCTGACAACATGTACAATCAACCCGGGCCCAACGCCAGGCTGGGATTTGGCCGGCTGGCCCCGGGCCTGGGTTGTTCTTTCTTATCTACTGAGGCTTCGTTGAACTGGCCAACTGACGAGGCACAGCTGAGGCAGTGAAATCTTCCTGAGCGATACATGTGGCTGTCAGGATTATTCACAGCAGTTTGGGTCCCCTGTCCAAGACCCTTCTCCCCACAGACACCCTTCCAAACCCAGTTCATGACTAATAAACCCATACCCAAATTGATCTCACAGCTGTTCTTCAAATGTGGTGCCAGCCCACTCCTCAGAGCCAAGCTGTTTGGACTTGCAGTAAATTGGGGCAATTTCTCATCTGGGGCTTGTCACTGGTTTCAGAAACTGTTCTCATTCAGTACAGGCTTTTCAGTGGCAACAGTAACATGTCTTGGCAAAAACACTGAGTTTGAAGAACTGGTTTCCTCCTACCACCAGACACACTAGCAAAAAGTCACCCTCTAGCTGCTAATTCATTCAGTTCTTCAATGGATGCATGATTTGCTCATGAAAAAGAAAACAGTGAAGGCCCCTTCCTCATGGCTTTCTTCCAAGAAACTGAGGCACTGCTTCAAAGGGTGTGGCCCAGATAGGGGAGGAAGACAGGAAATTACACACCAGTTGACCAAGTCAGTATTAGGCAGCTGGAGAAAGAGGATGAGGTGGAGGTTACTTGGAATAAGGTGTCAGGTTATCCATGTGGGCAAGAGCTGCCAACCACCTGAAGGCCAGCAGTGGCCAAAGTTCTAGAACCAGTAGTGGTAGGAGAAGTAAAAATTGTAACCACAAACATCTATATGAAGCTCTACCCTTTATAAAGCCTGTTTCCATACATAATCCCATCAGCAGCAGTTAAAAAAACAGGCTTTCCCTTAGATCCAGAGCACCCAAGGGCCATGCAGGATCCGTTCATTCATTCATTCATTCATTCATTCATTCATTCATTCATTCATTCACTTATGCACAAAGACTTACTTTTTGCCAGGCACTCCGCTAGGTAACTATATTCACCAACATTCTACAGAGAAACAGAACCAATAAGATGTGTGTATATAAAGGGGGAGGTTTATTTGAAGAATTCACTCACAAAATTACAGAGGCTGGCAAGGCCACATTTTGGAGGGTGAGCCAGGAGGCTGAAGATCCAGGAAGAGCCAATTTGCAGTTAATTCAAAGGTCATCTGCTGTCAGAGTTCCTTTTTGCTCATAGGAGGTCAGTCTCTGTTTTATTCAGACCTTCAACTGATTGAATGAGGCCCACCCACATTATGGAGGGCAGTTTGCTTTATTCAAAGTTCACTGATTTAAATATTCATCTCATCTAAAAACACCCTTGCAGAAACATCCAGAAAAATATTTGGCCAAATAGTGGGGCATCATGGCCCAGCTAAGCTAATGGATAATCCTTTTTATTTGCTTATTATCCTTTTTATTTGTACAAATTGATGGGGTACATGTGCCATTTTGTTACATACATAAATTGCATAGTGGTCGAGTCAGGGATTTTAGGGTATCTGTCACCCAAATAATGTATATTGTAACTATTCATCAAATTCTCTTCATTCTCCCCACTTCCACCTCCTCACCCTTCCGAGCCTTCCAACCTTCATCCAATGGATAAAAGTAACCATCACAGTAATGAAGGCACTGAGCTGAATAAACCTAGCCCTCTAGAAGCTCCTAGGCTAGTAGTGAAAGCAATGGTAGGTGCTAGAATAATTGTACAAGATTGAAAGTGATGCATGCTATAAAATAGACATAGATGAAAGTGCTAGAAACCTGAATGCATTTCCTTTAATCATGGGAGAAGAGAAGGAGCAAGAGGCTTTCTGGAAAAGGAGGATTTGAGTGGGATCTTGAAGAGTAGGTAGGATTTGGATGGGTGCACATGCACACAGAGGGAGGAACATGACACCAGTTAGATGGACGAGCATGAACAAAGAGAGATTAGAATCTGTACAGGGAGCATCCAGGAGGTCATTGTACTTACAGGCAGAGGAAATACTGAAAGAATTAACAAGCAATATGGCAGCCAGCAGAGTAGACACAGGCCATTGCACCCTGTTGGTGCATACCAGCTAGATATCAGCCTCAGCTGTAGCACAGGGTTTTGAACATCTTCTTTCCTGTCCCATTCCTGTAATAATAAAGGTCTTGTTTCTTTGCACAGTTATAGCTAACGATGGGTGAGCCAGGTTGTAAGAGGCAAGCATTACAGTGTTTGCACCAGCATCCACTAAACCCAACCATGGTTTCCCTCTCCACTCTCCAGCTCATACTCTTCAGTTTGTACTTCATCACTGGCTCTAGATGGGCCATGTGATGCAGTCCTAAGCCAGTCACAGCCTCACACCCTCACTGCCAGGGTGATTGGTCAAGAACAATGACATCACTGGAACCAATTATACACTGCAAGACTATTGCTGTATTTTCACTCTTCTGCTCTCATCCTGAATACTAGAGGTGGTAGGAGTGGAGCCAATGTCCCATGTTCAGTTTGAGACTGAAGCCAAATACATTCATGGGCAGAGCAGAGAAACAGAGAGAAGATGGGTCCTGGTTACTTCAAATCCAGCCCACAGCACATGGAGGAAGCTGTGACACAGAAAGCATGAGTCCAAATCCACAAGCACCTGTCAGTGATTCAAAACCATGATAATAATCCTAACATCCATGTTTATTAAGCACTTAGCATGTATCAAGCACTAACACTGTATTTAATCCTTTCAGCCTTCAAAGGTAGTTACTATGATCTCTCATTTTATAGCTGAGAAAACTGCCTCAAACAAAAAAAAATTTTAGAAACAAGAATCAAGGGCCCCCTCACAAGTCAGCAGTGAAATCAAGTTTCAAACCCAGGTCTCTCGGATGTTGAACTCCGAGCTCTTGCTGCCTAAGTGGTTCAGAAATACCTGGAAAGAGGCCAGGTGTGGTGACTTATGCCTGTAAATCCCAGCATTTTGGGAGGCCAAGGTGGGTGGATCACCTGAGGTCAGGAGTTCAAGACCAGCCTGGGCAACATAGTGAAATCCCATCTCTACTAAAAACACAAAAATTAGCCAGGTGTGGTGGTGCACATCTATAGTCCCAGCTACTGGGGAGGCTGAGGAGGCAGAATCGCTTGAATCCGGGAGGCGGAGGTTGCAGTGAGCTGAGATTGCGCCACTCCACTCCAGCCTGGGTGACAGAGAGACAGACTCTGCCTCAAAAAAAAAAAAAAAGAAAAAGAAAAGGAAAAAGAAAGAAAGAAATACTGGAATTTTTTTTTTTAATTACAGAGATCCAGGCCAACCCCTAGAAATCTGGGTCCCCTAGGTCTGGGGTGGGGGCCCAAACACCAGAATGTTTTCAGTGCTCCCAAAGTACTGCAAACGGGCAGCCAGGATCAACAGCCACTGGTCAGGGCATGTGGGATGAAGCTCGTATTTCTGTAAAGCAGTTTCAGGCATTTGCACAAAAACCATGTGACACCAACCTCCCAAACTCCCAGCAGCTCAGGGCAACCCCACGTTTCAGTAGACACCTCCCTTTAGATTATCTACACAATCTTGGCCGGCTCCTGATGGATGGAACTGAGATCTGATTTAAAGGAAGTGAGTGAGGGGTGAGGAATGGACTAGGTGAGAAGAAGGGAAGCTCTCTTTTTTATTCGGCCTGCCATTTTTAGAAAACACACTTTATAGTACTATGAAGGAACAGAAAGCAGCTGCTTTGGGAAACACTGGGGAACGTCGGCTCCTGGCTTGTCACGGCTATGATCCATGTTCTGTTCCACTCCACTTACAAGAAAAAATTTCCCCGTGAAACGCCGGGTATAGTGTACACAGCTGGGCCCACCACACAGCACAGCAGGGGCCAGGAAAGGGCCTGGCTGAGATAGGGTATGAGCCAGCCTTCCACATCCTGGGGCCAGTTGGTTTTGTAGTTGTTGGAGGAGGGGAAGGGAGTTATTTGGTTTTTTTCCCAGAGGTTGGCTGAATATAATCATTCAGGAGTTCCTCTCTGAACATTCTTCCTTGCTTTAAAAAAAAAAAAAAAAAAAAAAAAAAAGCCTGGACTGCAATTTTGTCTTTATGGCCTTTCCCAGGAGATCGGCTTTTATTTCAAAAGTAAAACCCCAGCACAAAGGGTAAGGAAGCTTGCAAACCTTTTGAGGATGGCTGTATAGCAAGAGCTTTCATTAAAATGCTTCCGTAAGTCCTATATTATCAGGAAAACGGCTTTTGCACTTGTCCTCAAAAATATCCAAGTTCCTTCTGATTTTATGATTCTGAGTCTCCTGGTTCTAACAGTGCTGGGCACATAGTTGATATTAAGCAGGAAAATGGTGGGGTGTGTGTGTGTGTGAGAGAGAGAGAGAGAGAGAGAGAGAGAAAGCATGAGCAGAAAAGAACGCCTATTGACCAACTGGCTTCCTTCTTCATCAGCAAGACTCAGGACTTCAGTATCCCCTGAAATGTGAAATGATTACCAAATGGTTTGAATTTTGATGATACATTTCACCACTGGAGTGAAATTTAAGGAAAAAAATTCAAAGACAAAATTATCCTATGTTTGTTGTTAGTATTTTAATGTGTTTCTACAAACAAACAAGAAAACGTCAAAACTATATTCAGAGGGGTGGGGAGGGAGAGGAGATTTGATCCAGTGCTGGGAAGGATGTTATCCATTTCTAAAAGGCAACAGGGAGACCTTTGAACCCAGGACTCAACTCTCAAGATCTTCCTTTCAAACTGTTTGTTACTCAACATCCTTTGCCTACAACCAAGGACAAATCGACCTACCTGTGCCAGATCACGCTTCTCCTTCCTGTCCAAAAGGATAGTGTGAGGATCTCTGATAACATCTCACAAGATCAAGGTCCACCAGGTCTGGAGCATTTCGCAAATCCATATTAACCACATCCCAAAAGAGACAGTGAGCCCATGAAAGTCCTGGGTGATTTTTACTCTTGTCTTCTACCACTGTGCCAAACTGCCTAACAATTGTATAAGGGATAACACCCTCCCGTCTGGAGTTTCTGGAATTTACCCTTTTTTCCTTAAAAAGGAACTAAAAAAGCTCTTTCCATCTCCGGCTCTCTCATGCCACTCCCATACCTCGTGATTCCCCAGGGAATACTCACAGCAGTTCTGTGGCTGTATTAGTAAGTTTTTCAGTGTCCTGGGGTGCAATTTAGCTGAGCTTTGGACGTGGATGGCACTAATTTAAAGGAGCTAGACATTTTTTCACTATCCTCCGGGTCCAAAGGATCAGTTTGCTTGTTCCCTAAATAGTTGCTTTAAAGGTAAGCTTCTCTGAAAAATCTAAAAGCAGACTTAGTGTGGTTCTAGTCTGTTCTGGGCTTCAACACTTACACTCTAAATGATAACAGAGCAGAGTGCGTCAGGCGCTGTGCTGAGAGCTCTGCTTATAGGACTCACAAGGAATCCTTGCAACAACTCTATGCAGTAGATACAGCTGTTTACCCTCTTGTGCAGATGAGAAAACTGAGGCACAAAGAGGGTAACTGTGCCAAGGTCACACAGCTCTTAAGTGGCAGGGCTGGCCTGCAACCCCATCCTGAACCGCCATGCTACACTGATCTGTTCCTTGTCACTTTTTTTGAGCTTAGCTTGAAAAGTCCTTCATGATTGGCAGGCGGAATTATGGGAAATGATTTTCTCTTTTCTGTTCAAGTGTTTTGCATCAAACGGTTGTTTTTAAAGCCCTTCGAGATAGCTCTAGCACCCCAACTGGCCCCAGCCTTCATGGAACCCGAGCCTTCCTCTACCAGCCCCTGGCCTCCCTGCCTCCTTCAGGCTCTCCCTGGTTGAAAGCGTCAGTCATGGGACTACGGCCTCCTTCACTCTGCAGTGGCAAAGCCCACCCGGCTCCTTGTCTGCCTCCTGACTCATCCCCCATCAGTCCTTTTGGGAGCCACAGGCCCAATGGAGCTGGATAATAAGGACCAAAGACTCTCCCCTGGAAACATCATGACTCCAAGAAAAGACTTGATATTATGAGTTGAATTCTGTCCCCTCAAATTCATATGTTGAAGCCCTAACTCCCAGCTCCTTAGAATGTGACCTTACTTAGAAATAGGGTCATTGCAGATGTAATTAATTAAGATGAGGTCGTAGCGGAGTTGAGCGGGCCCAGTCCAATGAGACTGGTGTCCTTAGAGAAAGAGAAAATTTGAACACAGATCTACACACAAAGAACTCCATGGGAAGATGAAGGCAGAGATGGGGTGATGCTTCTACAAGCCAAGGAACACCAAAGACTGCCAGTAAACCACCAAGAGCTAGGGAGGGGCATGGAACAGATGCTGCCTCACAGCCTTAGAAGGAACCAGCTCAGCTGACACGTTGACCTGGGCTTCCAGCCTCCAGAATTAGGAGATAATACACTTCTTCACCCAGATAAAAACTGGGTGATTGAATATACTGAATATCACATGATAAAGAGGAAAAAAGAAAATTCCAGCTAACAAAATCCTCCAGCTCTCCTCTTAGATTCCCTTCTTTTGGGAAACCTTTCCAGAGCCCTTGACCGTGGCCCTACAGAAGAGAGGACTGGTGGAACTTGCTGGCAGAAGAGAAGACCAGGATGTGGCATTGATATGGTGCTGCAGGGATAACATGCTAGTGTGTTTATTTGTGGTGCCTTTGGTGGAAAGCTTGTGAGGCTAGGAGGAAATACAGGCACCTCCGAGGCCCCCGTTAGGCTCCATCCTGCCCCGGGTCTGGGTAAGGTACTCCTTCCACATGTTTCCTGCCTTAGCTCCTTATGCTTCCTCCTTCCACCCTCCCATTGCGTGGCCTGAAGATCATCTCTTTCTTGGCTCCCCCACTAGACTCACCCTCAGGACCAGACTGAAGTCAGGACATGCCCACTGGCTCCCCATTGTATCTGCATGGCCAAGCGACATGCTGGGGCCACCGTACACATCTGTTAGGTAGATGGATGGATCATATGTGTATAGGAGGAAAACAAGAGCCAAAGAGCTATGAAGATGAAGCCAGGTGTGGTGGCTCATGCCTGTAATTCCAACATTTTGGGAGGCCAAAGTGGAAGGACATCTTGAGACCAGGTGTTCAAGACCAGCCTGTGCAACAAAGCAAGACCCCATCTGTGCAAAAAGTAAAAAAAATAAGCCAGTTGTAGTGGCATGCATCTACAGTCTCAGCTACTTGGGAGGCTGAGAAGGGAGGATTGCTTGAGCCCAGGAGTTCAAGGTTACAGTGAGCTATGATTGCATCACTGCACCCCAGCCTGAGTGACATAGCTAGACTCTGTCTCAAAAAACAAACAGCAACCACAAAAACTACGAAGATGAAAAGCAGAGAGGGAAGGTAAAGAAGCAGAATGTTTCAAAAGATAGGAGGAGTGAAAAGGGAGAGAAAAGAGAGAAAAAGGACAAAGAATGAGAGAAGGACAAGAAGAATATGCATTTTTCTGATATGGATTCACAATTCCTGGTCTGATCCTCTTGGGACCAGGTGTTTTCCATATTCAGAATCTGGGGATTTTTAAGGAGGGTCCTGTGGGGCACAGTACCCACATGGGGGCAGCCTCCTGTACACAAACACACATTGGCATTTCTGCAGCAAAAATGTATGTATATTCACACAATTGTGAGATAAACAAAGACTAGAAAGAGCCTCACGTAGTTGGAGTCAGGTCAGATTTTCTTAAGCTTTAGGTTTGCAGAGGATTTTGGACTTAGGAAGATGTTCGTGGAGCGTGGCTCTGTTATGGCGCCTCTGCAGTCCAAGCCAGGCTAACATGGAGGGTGCTCACACTTCTCGTCTCTAAGAAGGAAAAATGCCCGGGGCCGAGAGCCTTTCCCCTGCCGCTGTGTTCTCAGGTCTCATCCAAGGTGAGTTTTGGGCCAAGGGTTCCCAAGAAAGCATTGAGGACAAACCATTTGTTCAACCTAGAAAAAGACAGGGCTTTGTTCACAATCAGAGCAAGATGAAGAATGAGAGGGAGAGAAGTCTTCGTATGGAAAATCCAGTCCTTCTTTTATTTCCATACGCCTCACTTTTCCCCACTAATAAGTCCCATTTTCCATTGTTTTTCTCTGGGAAATGGTTCCACAGTCATTTTCCCAGCGGCTGGCCCCAGCTGTCCCAGCTGCCGATGGTCTGGGCAGCGTCTGGTGGAATCCCCATGGGGCCTCCAAGCATTGAGAGTGCTCCCGTCCTACAGGATTTGTCCTGCAACCAGCTGAGCTTACTCTTGAATGGCCTGAGGCAGCCGCAGACATACTTCTGCTGTCACTCAAGGATCCTGGAGCGTGTCCAAGCCCAACTCCCAGTGCTGTATCTAGAGGTGAGAGTTAGGATAGGGCAGAGAAAAGAAAGTAAGATTCACGGCCAGGTAGGTTTGGCTTTCAGGCTTGTCCCTGCCACTTGTCATGTGATCTTAGGCACATGACTTCATCTTTCTGAATTTCAGTCTCCTCCTCTGTAGAAGGTGAATAGTGATATTCTCTTGCAGAGCTGTTGTGAAGGTGAAAGGAGATAATGTAGGATAATACAGGAAAAGCCTAGGCCCTTACTGAATAGCAAGTGTTCCTATGTTTGCTGTTCCATGAACCATCTGTTGACTCTTCTTGGGGGAGTGGTTTCCTGTTTCCTAGGTGGTGGTTGGGGTGATGGCTGTGGGAGAAATCGGAAGACTTTTGGAGCAAGTCCCTGAGTTTCTCCTGCCCTGGTTCATACTCCCCAGACCTCAGGCAATTCCACAACTTTTGGGACCCTCCAGAAAGCTGTCCTGCAATTGGGCCGGTTCCTATAAAGGGAAGTTGACTTCAAAACCTCCCTCCCTAAGATGTCAATGGTTAGAAGCAATCCACTGAGGATCCCACCAGCTCTCTTGACCTGGCCTACCTAGGGGCCAGTGCAGCTCCAGGGCCGGCCCTGCCCCACATAGACACCTCCACCTGCCTGGGCACATCTGCCCTGGACCAGCCCCTTGGTACTTCCCAAGTCAGCTGCTGCAGTGGTCAGCAGCTCACAGAGCCCCCTCATAGACAGGGAGGAGACCCAGCCAGCACTGACCACTGCTATTGATGCCCAGAGAAACACAAGGCCTCCTCAGCTCCCAGCTCCTAGGGCTCACCCACATCAGGTTGAGATTCTACTCACTGTGCACAGTCACTACTGTCTGTGTAGTGCTGTTGGCTCCCGGTGTCTGTCCATGGAGTCCTCATGGTCCAAGATGGTTGCTTGAGCTCCAGCTACCATGTCTGTGTTCCAATTGCTTCCTAGGGGCCTCCCTACCCAGTGACCATCACTGAGAACATGTCTGACTCATGTGATGGTTCTAAACAAATCTATACATTCTTTGAGAAAGGCGGGAGTCTGTGTCCCCTCCTCCCGAGACTGGGTCAGCCTTTGTGACTTACTTGTTACCAATAAAAGGCAATGGAAGAAAGGCCGTGTGCCTCACCCCAGAAAGGTCATGCAGTTTCCAGCTGGTACTCTTGCCAGGCGTGCTCTTGGGGACAGCTACCACTAAGTCTCATGTCCCAGGATCATCATGGTCAAAAGGTCACACCTGAAGGGAATAGTGTTGTTATAAAGACTACTGGATACGGTCAGGCACAGCGGCTCACGCTTGTAATCCCAGCACTTTGGGAGGCCAAGGCGGGCAGATCACTTGAGGTCAGGAGTTTGAGACCAGCCTGGCCAACGTGGTGAACCCCTGTCTCTACTAAAAATACAAAAATTAGCCAGGTGTGGCGTCATGCATCTGTAGTCCCAGCTACTAGGGAGGCTGAGGCAGGAGAATCACGTGAACCTGGGAGGCAGAGGTTACAGTGAGCTGAGATTGTGCCACTTCTCTCCAGCCTGGGCAACAGAGCCAGACTCTGTCTCAAAAAAAAAAAAAAGACTACTGGGTCAGAGTCAATGGCCCCAGCGCTGGTCAGGCCATAGTTCCTGAGAAGTGGTTCCTTTCTCTACCCTGCTATGGAAGCAGTTGGGGGAGCTGCTACGAGTGTGAGCTCTGAAGGTTGAGTGCTGGGAGTCACATGCTGCTTCCTCTGCTCACTGGCATGTGTCCTTATGCAGGCAGTGCTACCCACCCCCGCTCATTGGCGTGTGTCCTTATGCACGCAATGTTACCCACCCCCCGGGCCTCCTTTTTCCTCTGTAAAATGGGTATGATATCACCTCACAGAATTGATATGAAAATTAGATTAGTTAATACATGAGACAGTCTCAGAACTGTGTCTCACTCAATATCACCTGTTTTCTTTATTCCATGCCACTGATTATTTCACAGAATTACTGTTTCCTCATATATAGCTTTCTCTCCACTAGAATGTGGCTGTACAGGGCAGGCACCATGGCCACTGTGCTGGGGACCATCCTATCCTCACTGCTGGGTCACCACAACCTCGAAGAGTGTCTGTCACACAGCACGGACTTGAATCAGTTTGGATCAGGTTTTCTGCTTTTTCTTTTATTTTTGGGTTTGGATCAGGTTTGACTATGTGTAACAGATCAACTCGAAACAACAGTAGCTTTAAAAGGGAGCAGTTTATCTGCCTCTCAGGAATAAGAGGTGTCTGGAGGTGTATACCCCAGGAAAAGTTTTGTGAAACTGTCATCGTCAGAGGTCCTGACTCCTTCCACCTTGCTCCTACAGCAGGTTTAGTGTGGCTACTTCATGGTTCATGATGGCTGCTTAAGCTCCAGCCATCACATTTGAATTCTGTGTCAGGAACAAAAAGGCATAAAAAGGCATATCACGTTTCTTTTAGGGAAAATTTCTAGCAGTTCTATACAATAATTCAGTTTACATCTCACTGGCCTAACCTTAATGCATGGTTACATCAGCTAGGAAGCTCATCCTACTGAGAAGGCTAGTGTTATTCCCCCTGGGAAGGGCAGCGTTATTCCCCGTTAAAGTTAGGATTCTAAGGGACAGGAGGAAATATTGAGAAGAAATGAGCAGTGTCTGGCCAGTGCTCAGCAAATCTCAGACAGATAGATAAATGGTCCAGCCAGCCTCCACCCTTTCCACCCATGCCCTGGGGGTTCCCACTGCCCTGCAGGCCAGCTGACCTGTGATTTGTGCCAGCTTTGTCTCCAGAAGGCTGTGACTACTGCCTGAGAGGGAGTCAAAAGGCAGGAAGGAGGCTGGCTCAGGAGAGGGGGATGGTGCAAGGCAGAAGGAGCCACTCTTCCATCCTTGACATACCCGTCCTAGACAATGACAGTCATCAGTCATCCCTTTCATGCCCAGGGCCTGCTGTGGCAGGGACTTTGGGGGCTTGCTCCAAGGGAGTGAGGATGGCTAAGGACAAGACCAATCTTCTTTATTTCCTAGGACTTCATCACCCCAGGACTTCATCTGCTTGGTTACCAGATGGTTATCACCATCTACCCCCACAGGACACAAGCTGTCACCTTGTGGCCACCGTCAGTGGGAGTCAGCAGTCCTCTGGGCAGGTGTGAAGGTTCCAGCTGATGAATGGGAAACTTCAGGCTGGAGAGGGAGGGCAGGAGCCCTACTCAGCCTCTTGGGTCCCAAGAGGCCTGCATCCTCTTTGGCTCAAGGTGCAAAATCTTCTGAGAAGGTTGGGCCATAGTGGGTTCCAGAAACAGGTGCCAAGTCACAAGCTTCTGCTTCTGAAAGGGGAGAGCAGGGAGCCGGATTTGGGCAAATCTAGGCCAGGTTCACACATGCTGAGTGGACAGACTCTGGCTCCTACCTGGATCCTGCTCCTCTGCAGCTTGCTGTGCTCGCAGTCATCATCCACCTCGTTCTATCCTGGCCTCTTCTGCTGACCACCAGAGCCCCACAGACCATGACCTCTGGCCTGGGCTGAGTCTTCTGGCTGCTAGGAGTGGAGGATGCGCAAAGTTCACAGTCTCATTAGTCCTCAAAAATAAAAGGTTCTACTTGGCTACTAGATGATTCCTCACCGCCATCACCAACACAAAAGCCAAGATCAAGGGAAGACCGTCATGGGTCTCTTGAGGACCTGAGGATGGAGGCGGGCACCAATGACGTGCAGAACACCGAGTTCTTCATCGGCCTTGGCAAAGTGCTTGTCCCATATGCTATGTGCTTTGCACCTAGCATCCTATTTCATTTTCCTCTCAACCCTGTGCTGTCGAGACCATTGTTATTATCCCCATTGCACAGATGAGGAAACTGAGGTGTAGAGAGGTAGACTTGCCCAAGGACCTCACCTACAGGGAAGCCTCACTGACCCTGTGCGGAGGTAAAAAAGGACATCTAGAAAATGTGTGATCTCCCCTTGGTGGCAGGGGCCTTGCTAGCAATAGTAAGAGCCTTGCAGACATGAATTCTGGATCTAGATATTTTGGTTATCACCTGGCATGATAGAGTGTTAGAGGGGGACTGACCTGGGGGAGGACCGAGTCCAAAATTCTCATTATACGGAGGAGGAAACGGAGGCCAGAGTGGGGAAGCACCTTGCCCTGGCTTCATGTCAGCAGTTCCAATGTGCAGCCTGCTCTCATTTAGTTTGGGCATTTCTTGTCCTTGATAAGTTGCTATTTTTAAAAAAGGCTTTTCTTTAGTTTAAAAAAAAAAAAAAAGTATTTCTGTCCTGTTGGCATGGTTGGATTTTCCCTCAACTTCTCACTAGCAATAAGTGCAAAAAAGGCTGAGGTTGTTATACAGTGACAAGCCCCCCTGTCAGTGTATTTTGGGAGGACAAACAACTTGAAGGGACTCAGCATCATCTTATCATGACACCTCCCACTCCCAAGAGCGATCTACGCAAGTATCATGCTAAACACTTCACAGTTATTCCATGGCGTCCCCCAGTCCCTGACGGAGGAACTCCTCCTTACTTTTCCCCTCTTGTAGCTGAGGACACTGAGGTTTATCCAGGGAACCTATCCAAGATTACACACTTGATAAACAGCAGAACCAGCTCTAAAGGAGGGTTGGCAAACCACAGCCCACAAGTGAGATCCAACCAGCCGCCTATTTTTGCATGGCCCGTGAGCTGAGAATAGTTCTTACACTTTTAGAGGATTTGGGGGGGGGGGGGGAAGCAACCAAAGAAGAATATTTCACGACTCATGAAAATTATATGAATTTCAAATGTCAGTGTCCATAAATAAAGTTTTATTGGGACACTGCTATGGCCATTCATTTACAGATTGTGGCTGCTTTCGAGTAGTTGCAACAGAAATGGTATGGCCAGCAAAGCCTAAAATATTTACTGCCTGGCCCTTTACAGAGAAAGTTTGCTGACCACTCCCGCTCTAAAGCAAAGGCTGCTACCCCATGTTTTAATGTTCCAAGAAAGCTCCAAGGCTGGTGTCAGAGCTGTGAGCGTCAGGGTTTCCAGACCTTACCCTCGGAATGACGCCAGACAAGCCAAGCCATGGAAGTCACCAGACTTCTCTGGGCCTTAACTGCAAAATAAGGATAATCATCACACCCTGCCTGGCTCCTAAAACTGTCAGAAGATGAAAACAAAATAATGTACATGAAAGCATTTTGTAATCCAGAAAGCACTCTACAGAAATGGGAAGGATCACTGCATTATTTGATTCAGAGAAACAGGGCTGGTATGAAGGAAAGAAGCCAGCTGGAGGAGGTGGGGGGCTTTGCCTTGCTTTTGCAGGATTCATTAATAAAACAGACCAAGCCTGTTGGGAATGGCCTTTGTCATAAACCCTGTGCCCCTTGCTCCCCCGTGGAGCGTATTCTCTGACCCTGAAGCATGGATTCATCAAACATTTACATTTGGGGCCAGTGTCACTGTCCCAGAGAAATGGCTTGCAGGGCATTCACAGGTTTGGGCTTCTTCCCAAGGTGTGCGCTTCCTCCACAAGGCAATTTTAACGTACTAGGAAGACTTCCCTGTCCCCAGATTCACTCTGCTCTTTTCTGCTCACTGATTTGCAACATTTCACAGAGATTCATTTCTATGATTATTCCAAATCTGTTAAAACAAATATTTCTGGACTAGGCTATCATTAAACCCTGTTGGTTATTTCTAGAGTGTGAACCAATCGGTTGACCATTTGTTCAAGAAATATCCACAAGATGTAGGAGACCAATGGGCATTCGAGGGACAGACAGGGGAAGCTAGGAGGGTGAAACCGAATCAGGTGTTGTCACCCCTGCATCCAACCAGCTCCATTTTTCAAGGTGTTTAAGAAAGAGAAGGGAGAAAGGAAAGAAGGTGTAGCAAGAGTTCAGCAGGCACGGTTAGGGCTGGAATCCTACGATGGAGAAGGGTGAGAGGCAGCAGAGCCCCAGAGTTTTGTGGAGGCACATTTTGATTGTGTGCGAAGGGGTATTTGGAGCTGCTGCCTGGTAACTCCAGGGTGGAGTCCACTGCTGCTATGAACCCCCTCCCATTTACAGGGGAGCCTGCTGTTTTTGACTGTCAGCACAAAAGCCAATCTGAACCCGACAGCAGCCCAGCTCTCCTATCGCTCCCCACCCCCAGCCGCAGCCCCCCTGCTGGCACCATGGATGCCTGACACTCAGCTGATCTTTTAAAAGTGAGAAACAAACAAAACTGTGTGCAGAATTGGATGTTTATTTCCACCATCTGCGTGGCAATACAAGTTCAAGTTATAATGGCATCCGCTCTCCATCAGTATTAGGCAACCATTTAAACATCTACAGCCATTTACTGATTATAAACACACACTAAAAAAAAGGCAGCAAGTGGCATGTGGCCCCGCACCTGCTGCCTCTGTGTGCGTCAGTCAATTTCATGCCTAGGAAGCTCTGTGCTCCATGGGGATGGATCTATAAAGCAGTTTGGTTGGTTGTGGGTTTTCCTTTTTTTTTTTCCCTGGGAACAGCATAAACCAAGTTGGCCCTAAAATACACTTATTGCAAATAGATAGGAATAAATGGAAAATAGACAATGATCATAAATGCAAACCCCAAAAATGCTGAATTTTCTAATGTTAAAAGGTCCATTTGCTTTTCATTAGAAGATAAAAACTGATGAGTGTTTTTACTGGCCTTCAAGAAAAGTTAGCAGGGATTACTGTTCAAAAGCTCCTGCCGGCCACCACCCCCACCTCTCCCACTACAGGAAGGTCTGAGTCACCAGGCAAGGACAGAACAGCACATCAACTGGATGTGGTGAGAGAGGCACTGGAAACTGAAGAAATCAATGAATTTTATAAGGAAACAAAAGAAAAGTTGATCTGAAAATGGGGAAAACGTTTTCTGGATAAACTTTTTGTCTTGCAAAAGGTTTCTCTACCTCCTTTAGACCTGCCCCTGGCCGTCACGAGCCTGTGGCTGGCTGCAGCCTGAAACCTGCCTCAGTGCTGTCGTGAAGGGGCTGTGTGGCTTTGGGTTGTCATTATTAGAACCTGTTTTATTACCTGGGAAAGCTAAAATGGGGGATTTCATTAGACCAATGGATTCCTAGGGACTCTGGATCTTACATTTCCAGGTTAACGTCTCCAAGGTGAGGTTTGGTTTGGTTTGGTTTGGTTTCTAACTAAAAATACCTTCTGCCACTGTGGTGTAAAGGACCCACTTATTGCCCATGACCAAGTTTTTTGGAGGGAGGAGTGGGAATAGATCTCTCTCAGCTTCTGATCTGGTCAGAAGCTCCAAGTTCTCCCAGAAAGCTCCTTCGTCTCTCTCATGTGATCCATGAAGCGCATCAGATGGACTCTTCTACCAGGAGCACCACAGTCAGCTCCTCTGCTCCACCCCGGGGGTGCCTCTCTGCCCCCGTTTGCTCTGAATGCTGGTTTTGAGATGGCACTCTGCCTTCTCGGCTCATTGAGCCTAGCTGGTGGGAGCCCAGCATAGCTTGCTTTGTCTTCAACCCATTTTAGAATAAAAGTTAGCTCTATATAGCTACAACGATTACCACCCCACCACCAGCGTATTACAGACTTAATCCTATTTGGGGTTCTAACTTAAAGCCTCACGTTGGGAAAGTTGGCATTGAAAGTGAATTATTACACACCAGTGTGGACTCAAGTCCATTTCTCATGATAACCAGCGAAAACCTGAAGCATGTCAAACTGTAATTTCTCCAGCATCCTGAAAGATCTTTGGGAGCCTGTGTGCAGGTATAAACACCTCCTGTAAATCCAGTATTAACCCAGGGGAAAGCTGTTTAAAAACAAACAAACAAACACTGTCTCAAGTACTTTCAATCTCCCCTCTCTGCACTTCTCTGATTGCCACTGGTTCCTAATGCTTCCTGATTCCCTCCTTTTACCCTTTTTCCACTAAAATCTACCCTTAGGTGATCTTATTTGGATCCTGACTAAAGGGTAAAAGAAAGGTCGTTACAGAAATGAAACTGACAGCATATTTTATGACATCAAGACATTATTGTTAAATTTTTCAGGTGTGATAATGGTATTGTGACTTAAAAAACAAAAATTAGTCCTTTCCTTTGGTGACATGTATTGAAATGTGAGCTACACCCAGAAATGATGAGATTTGCTTGAAGCGATAGAGGGGAGGACTGGCTGGTGCTATAGGTGAAACAAAATTGGACTTGGTATGTGCCCAAGCTGATTAATGGATACTAGGAGTCATCACATTTTTTGGCATATGCTTGAAAGTTTCTATAATAAAAAGTGTGTGTGTGTTTTTTTTTTAAACAAAAAGCCCACTCTTAAGGAAACATCTGATAAATACATCCAAAGTAAGATGTCACCAAGTAATAAGGATAAATAGCAGTTATCTATTTCCGGAGGCATCTGCATTTAACAGGAGAAAAAGCCTTAAGACAAAGAAATGAATCCAACGGTGCAAGTCAGGCAGGAGAAAAGAGGAGGGGAGCGAGTGGCCACCTCCAAAAAGGCCACTGATGCCAAGCGCTCTGAAGAGAGTTCCAGGCTCAATTTTCTTTCTTTATCAGAACTGACAGGATTTAATAAAGATCAGGCCAACAAACACAACTACATTTTCCAAAGACTGTTTATGGTGCTATTTTATTGAAGATCTTTCCCAGTTTTGTTTTGTTTTTAACAATCATTTAATAATTTTAAATAAGATTCATTTAATAACAGCTACTATCAGACCACTTGCTATATACGAGACTTTTTGCTAAGTACTTTATACATGATAGATTCTTCTATTTGATCTTTATTTCGATCCTGTGAGATATTATCCCCATTTTACTGATGAGTCAAAAGTAAATTATGCAAGATCACTCGGCCACTAAGTGGCAGAGCCAGGGTTGAAGTCTGGCCTCTCACTTTGTGATCACTGTAGTGCCCAGGAGAAACCTCTTCCTGAAAGGTGGTCACTGAACAACTGATTCACCTTCTCACGGCATATGACCACTTACCAAAGGTGTGCTAAATCATTAAGTCATGAACCATTCCTCAAAATAGTAGTATTTAAAATCATAAAATAGCTAAAAAAAAAAAAAAAAAAAAAAAAAAAATTGCCAGATGAAAACAATGGCATAATCTGTGATAGCCAACACAGAAAAGATTCATGAGGCTAATGAACTTTACTGAGGATTGGTGTCACTAGAATAGTACCAAGTGGGTGCGATCGGGTTTAGCAGACATGTTTAGAGCAAGGGAGAGAAGAATGAGTAGAAAGGTGTGTAGAAGAGTGTAGGTCATTCTGTTGGCCACGGGTATCGAAGGCTGGATTCTCTGAGAGGTACATATTAAGGCAAAGTTAGGAGAGCAAAAGGTTTGTTGGGGAGTAACACCTGAAAAAGAAAAGAGGGGAAGCAGGCCAGGGCAGGGGGTGCCCTCGGACTGTGAAGCAGACCCAACCAAGTGTCTGCCAGTCCAGCAGGGAGTTCCAGAGCTGCACTGGGTGGAAATGGCTGGGTCCTTGTATCTGGGCCTTGCTCAGAAACTGGCTGAAGGCCATGACTTGGGCTCAAAGACAGGCTTGAGCTAACCTTGAAGGTGCTGATAGCAGGGAGGCTGTCAGCTAAGCACACTCCTTGCAACTGGGTAGTAGTCTTTCTGCGCAAGATCTGAACAGAACCTCTTTGTGTCTACCACCCAAGTAAAATTTTTAGAGCTCTATTCTAGGAGAGATGGAAAACCACTGAGTAGTTTCAATCAGACACGACGGGATTTCATACATAGTTACGTAAATATTTAATAATACCTATTGAATCATTCATGCAATAAATATTTGAGGGTCTGTCATGTTCCAGGTGCTGTTTAGGTGCTTGGGATACACAAGTGAACGAAACAAAGATTCTGCTTCAGTGGCATTTATGCTATAGCCAGAGAGGGAGAGACAAACAGTACAACATAATAAGTACATAGATGACATGCTATGTCGGACCTCTGCTCCTCTGTGTGCTCATGGCCCAGCAGTGTGGGCACGCCCTAGGGATTTGCTAGAGATGCTGCCCCACCCCAGACCTAGTGAATTTGAACCTGCATTTTAACAACTCCAGATGATTCTTACGGGCCCCACCCTCCATTTTAAGACCATTTTTACACAATGTTAAGTGGGAGTAGGGGGAGGGGAGACAGCTACAGTATTAAAAAGGGTAGTCAAGGTAGAGCTCATTGAAAAGGGAGAACTCTGGTAAACAGTATGAAGGAATTGAGTTAGCCAAGCATCTGGGTTAAGAGATGTTTCCAGACAGAGGAACTAGCTTGAGCCAAGGCTCTGAGGCAAAGCATGCCTGGAGTGTCTGAGGAACAGCAAGATGGCCAGTTTGGTTGGAATGGAGTGGGCAAGGATGAAGAGTCGGTTCAGAAAGATAAAGGGGGAGTGGTTACTATGGCCAGTGCTGTGGGGCCTTATGGGACACAGCAAGGCCTTGGGCTTATTCTCTGAGTGACATGGGAGCTACTGCAGGAGTTTGAACAGACAAGTGACAGGACCTATGTTTCCAGAGGATCACTCTGGTTGTGAGAACAGATGGTAAAGGGACATGGGTAGAACCAGAGGAACCAAGGGTACTGTCATAATCCAGACCGGGAGTTCAGAACTGGTTGGTTACAGAGTAGGTGGGAAACGGCTTGATTCTGGATAAATTAGTAAACAGATACAACACGATCTCTTGATGGATTTGGCGTAGGATGTGAGAGAGAAAAGTGGAGGATAACTCCAAGGTTTCTGGCCTAATCAACTGAAGAGAAGTGTGATCTGAGGTGAGGAAGGCTGTGGGTGAACAGATTTTTAGGGGAGAAGATCAAGGAATAACCTGTGGCGTGTGGAGGTTGAGTGTCCATCAGACAAGCAAAAGATGTTGACTAGGCAGTTGCATACAAGTGCGGGGTTCAGGAAAGAAGTCTGCTAAAGATATCCATTTGGGAGCCATGATCAGCCATTCTACTATAAAGTCATGTAAGAATAGGGCTATATATACTGAACATTTGCCATGCCTGTAGATCTGCCTATTATATCATACATTTTCATCAGATAATATAATCAATATGGAAGGGATTCTGATGTGAACTTCTTCTGTATATCTTTCCTGGGTTGTGATCTGAAATTTCAGGTAATTAGTCAATGCACTTTAAATACGGGTTTAAAAAAATTCTCAAAAATGCAAAACAAAAGGAAATCTATAAAAGCCAAAATAGAAAAACCCTGAAAATAAAAAATAACGGTCATCTAAAATCAACTGAATACTTTTAACTTAACTTCCACTGGGAAATGGACAAAATTCATAGATGATTCCCTTCAAAAAAAGTTCTACTGAATAAACTACACAATAATGAATACATTTAAATTTAAATATAGTACAACTTAGGACAGTATAGCTTTTGGTGGAGCATAATAGCAGTAATTAACAGTAAGTACTTTATGCATAGATACTGAGTTAATCACGTTGCCATATGTTATCTCATTTAATCTTCACTCCTATAAGGTTGTACCTATTTTATATTTGATGAGACTGAGACTCAAAGAGGCTGAATATGTGACCTCACATGGTTAATAAGTGCTAGTGCAGAGATCAAATTCCAAATCAAAGGCCACTACCTGCAAAATTCAAATAGCACAATTTAGATGTGAAATCTAAAGGAGAAAGTGATATTAATCTACTTTCAAATAAAGGACAGTATTTCTTTTAGAAAAGATTAAATGCTTCCAAGTACTTTCTACAGTCAATAGATCCTTTGCAAAATGGTTGCTGGAATATCGTCTCTCTTTTTTTTTTTTTTTTAATTTAACCCCCAGCCATGACTCATGCTTCTAATTAAGGTATGACTTTTCTTGCTGATTTCTAGACAAGCTGATACTGATGACTGAATCAAAAATGGGCAAGTAATTTAGTGTCAGTTGTTTGTACTTTCAGATTTTATCTATCGTAATGATTAGGTAAAATAATGTACTGTCAGTGACTTATTAAAAATTTATTTCATGTAACAAATTATATAATTTATGTTTATCTTTAAACAGTCTACACCGATAACATTTTTGGAAACATCTTTTCCTTTTGGTAAAACAGGTTAGCAGGCTGACATCAGCTTCATATTCTCATGGCTAAAATCCCCCACAATTATACAGTTAAGCATAGCTTTTCTTTGTATTTCTCAAGTTGACACCACTTGATAAAAAACAAAACAATATAAACATTTCTAGATTCTGCCTAAGGCCTTAGCTTTAACTGCAGAGTAGTGAGTAGGAAATTACAAACATATATTCATTAGCCTTAAACTTACCATCTTACATGTGCACATACCAAAAGGGCAAAAGGAAAAGTAAAAAGTAAGGCACAAAAGGATGCAGTGAGTGTTAGGTCTGTCTCCTAAGATTGGCCATAAGAGACATTAACCAACATAGTATGACAGACAAGGAAAAAACTAATAGAACCTTTTCTTAAAAAGCTGTTAATAGCATATTCAATTATTATCAAATTATTCAGGTTATGAGACTTCTAAAATGACCAAATTTCTGTGTATCCAAAACTGGACTTTTTTTCAGTTACACAATAAGGTTGGCCTCAAAAATGTAAAACATAACAAAATCATTTAAGGGTTTGGCAGAAGTTAGTACATCTCAGAAAGTGGGAAAAGGAAACCCAACTCTTACATGCACCAACTGCGTATGTATTCCAAAAACTTTCTCCGAGTATGACTCAGACTCACAAGAGTTTTATTGTTGTTGTTTTCAGCTGTTGGTTATTTTCCTCTGTGAAATATAACTCTCAGGATGAACTACTAATTCAACATTAAAGTAACATCAGCAGTAAACACAAATTATCTCTGTTTAAATTTTACTAAAATCTATGGAAGCCATAGATGTAGTCTAAAAACACAAGCACATTCTGTAGCCCAGTCCTCAATGACAGTTCTTATTATGAGGTGGTGAAAGACACAGAACCACAGTGAAGTGCTGATCATAATATGAGAAAAATTTAATTCATATTTAAATTTACCATTCTGTATATCAAGTGCCTACTGACTGAACAGAACTGTATTCAATAATTCATATTCTATAACTTCACTCAACGAATACAAAAAGCTAAATAGAAAGATTTACAGTTGAACACCAGGTTCCTGAGGCTGGCGTCACATACCATTCCCTGACAGAGCGAGAATTCATCAGCAGAGGACCTACGAACCAAACTGCGAGTTTGATTTAAAATTCCTTTCCCTGCCACGTATAAGTAACACATTGTGTAGTGACCAAAAGAATATTCTGTTACACAATTTTCTTTTCTAGGCAGGCTGCCACAGTCCAGTGACTTTACAAACTTAACTCCAATATTTTACCTGATAGTTTTAATAAGGGTTGTTGGGCCGCAAAGATAGAAGAGGTTATCTTCAGCAATGATTGGTAATGTATCATCCACTGCCTTTGTCACAGAACAAAGACAACAAAGGCCAATTATGAGGCTTACCAATCAGTACTAGCAAATTATAATAAACACATCCTTTTTAATACTTATGTGTGGAAATGGGAGTGAGTGAAAATGACACTAGGATGGGGACAAAGGAAAGCCTGAATAGACAGAACTCTTCAAAAACTTGTGAATTTTATGCCCTCAGAGTCAAATTTTAAGCCAGGAGGAATAGAGCTAGAATTCCAAAACCATTGAGAAAGAAAGGGTTAATAATAAAAACCACAGCTGATTTTCTGCATCAGGAATGAAATGTTGTAACATATCTATCATTCACATGTGAGTTCATGTAATTTATCTTCAATTAGAATTATTATCTATTCAGCAGCTGAAGCCCAAGAACTGCTGATACACTGCAGATGAGAAAACATTTGCTACTCTCCCAGCTCCGGCCTTTCTTAAGCTAAGTGATGATCACAACAACATAGATCACTTGTTCTATGAAACAATTTTGGCTTACATGTACAGCAAGCTGCGCTGCCAGCATTTACATTTGCGACATTTCATCCCTTTTTTTGAATCTAGAGGTTGCAACTCTTCAGCTTTACTGGTCCTGCAATTTAGTCCTAAATTCTCATTAAAAATGTACACTTTTTAATCCAGCATTTATTCCCTTAAAATGAGTTACTATAGCTATGTAAATTTTTTTAAATGTTTGAACCCCAAAGATAAAATAAATACATTTTAAAATAACCTTTATGATATTCATAGTTAAATCCTTCATCTCAAAATAGTCACTGACTTCCAAGGTGGCCAAGCCAGTGACCACAGGAGTCTACCTCACACATTAAAGGAAGTGGTGTCTGAGTTCATGTTTACAGTCCGGAACAATGTACAATGTCGCCAGAATACCAGAGGATCCCTTTCTCATACATAGGTTACAATGCCAGATCAATAAGAAAAATGCAGCGCGGAAGGCAACACAGCATGCTCTACCACAGTGTTTTTAAAAGTATGTTCAACAGGCTGTTAACAAATATTTCACTTTAAAAAATTGAGTTTCTCTTTGGATAAGGATATATTAAAACTGGTTATTTAGTGAAAGAATTCTTAGAGCCTTCTATATGCCAACAGGCAGGTTTGCAAAGGCGGCTCCCAAAATTATTTGTCTGTAAACATTTTCTCCCCATGAGCATCTTTCAGGAACAGGAGCCACAGAGCTGGTTTTGAGAAACATAGCTTTGGCATGGTGGCATGTTTAGAAGCTTCAGTAAATCTTCAGGCTATGACATATCAGTCTATTTCTTAAATTAACAACAAAATTATTGTTAAAGCCAGTAAGTCTGGAATTTCAGACTCAGAAAAATGAGCACATGGGCAAGGAGGGGGGAACACACTTGTTTATTATACTATGTGATTTTTACCTTCCTAGCAAACATATGTTCAAAAATACTCATGTTAGCTAATTTTGATGATGTCTGTGCAAAACATCTGAACAAACTAACCAATATACGCAGGCTGCTTAAAGCAAAAACAATAAGTGGAATAGTGTTTTCCCTTACCCAAAAAGAAAAATGCACCAGTGCCATATAAAACAATTTATAATGACATGTTTGGAACCTGTGACCCTGGTTATCACTTAAGATTCTCCATATAGTATAATTTGATGGCATTTATAAAACTATCTTCTTTGAAGTACTACTGAAAGTTGCTATGGTAACCTCTTTACTCAAGGAGTTTATCTACTTTAGAGGTGTATTTCTCAGTCTCAGCACTAATGACATTTTGGGCTGGATAATTCTTTGTTGTGGAGAGTTGTCCCGTGCATTGTAGGATGTTGAGCAGCACCCTGGCCTCTATCCTCTAGATATTAACAGCATCCCACCAGTTGTGACAACCAAAAATGTCTGCAGATGCTGTTTAGATAAGCGAATCAACCCCAGTTGAGAGCCATTGCTTTTGGGTCAAAATGGAAGTTTATACCGTGACTCTGCTTCCCTGGGGAATGTCCATTTTACAGGCACACTGTGACTTACACATCTCAACAAACAACTAGTAACTAGTGGCATAAGAAATCTTTCTCAATTCTGTGTGATCAGAAAAGGTAAAGAATGGTTAGGAGGAAGCACTCTACATTTCAAAGAGAATTGAAGGTAATTTTACTGTCGTTACACTAGTAAAAATTATCTGAGTCATGATGCTTAAAATTGGCAGATATTCTAACAATTAGAAAAATGCTAGTTGTATATTATAACCTGTTAAGGATCACAAGGATTGATGCAGTCTAAGAATGGGAAACTTAACAGTCATCAATGGCTAGTTCAGATCACAGTCTACTCCTTGACTGAATATTCTCCATGAAATTCTCAATTCAAAAATCTCAAGTCTTATCTTTAAACTGCCTGCTTGTACTACAGCCTTTATCATTTCTTTCAAATACACCTTTGCATGTATATTTGCAAAGATCAAGAAGAAACCCTTCGCATGTCATGAAGAAGCATCCTGGTATGTGTCAAGAAGTACATTATCTGGTTTTAAAGCCATTTCTTCAATATCCACATCTTCAGTTTTGTCATAATTGTCATCACTCTCTTTACTTTGTTCTTTTCTTACTGCCTTTAAACACTTGTCAAGTCTCTTTATGAACAGGTCTACATCCTGCATCTTCATTCCGATGGCTGATGCAGCATTTAGGTAAGCACAAGGGTAATTATTTGTATGTGACATAAAGCCTCTGAAAGTATAGCCACTCACAGTTTGCACAGACCCAAGAGGCACAACCCTGAAAGAAGAAAGATTTACCAATTTAATATGTCTGGTAATGGTAACACAGTGTCACCCATAAACAAAAGATATGCGTTACAAAGTCTTACATCCACTTATTAAGAAGTTTAAAACAGCCATAAATCATGGCCTACAAAAATAGACTGTATCAACTTTAAAATGAAATTCTATAATACACTGCTTTTTTACATAGAAAAGTCCTGCCTATCGTTTACTTATCTGATTATCGTTTACTTATCTTCTATTAAAGACCTATAAGCTCTAGGAATCTCTTTTTATTTTATTTTTGCCAGTATATTTTTCTCTTTACCTGAAGCTCTAGGAATCTTAAACACCTCTACATCTTCTTTAAAGAGGTAAAAAGAAAATGATTTGGTTTTGTGTCAAATCTGGAATATGACTTCATATATACACCCTTTACTGAAATATTGAAATTTGCAAGTCAAACCACTGTAATTGTCATGTGTTACCTTAAATAATCAACAAACTAAAAGTCTAACTATCTGATCAGTGCTATGCAATGGATAGTTTTAAAGCAAAGACACAGAAGAAGTTATGTAACTGTTTATAGGGGGGTGGTGGTCAGCAAACAGTAATATTTAGCAAAGGCATCCGCATTTTTAAAGCTTGATTTCACTGGCATGTTAGATATAAGCAGATTTCTAATACTCTAATCATTTAGCTATTTTTAAAAGAAGCCAATGAGGCTCAACTTAAACATAAAGACAAATAGTGGTAATAC
This sequence comes from Piliocolobus tephrosceles, assembly GCF_002776525.5. Lineage (NCBI taxonomy): Eukaryota > Metazoa > Chordata > Mammalia > Primates > Cercopithecidae > Piliocolobus > Piliocolobus tephrosceles. The sequence goes on along the minus strand of NC_045436.1, from coordinate 160,683,418 downwards.
TAAAAGCAATGTCAAGAAATCCATTTTAGAAGTGTCAAAACTATATTGTATATAGATAAGAGTTCATCAGGGTAAAAAGTAAATTAATCTAAGATTTTACTTTTAAAAAGTTGTACTGTGATATAAAATCTCTATCCTCCGGTAGCTACAAATTCTTTAACAGAAGTATGTAAAGTATTTACAGCAAGATATTTTCAAGTCATTTTTCTCTGACCTCATCAAATCTAAAATGAAAAATGAGATTCATTTTTCAGGCCATATATACAGAAGAGGAAAAAGTACAATTTTCTGAGGCAGTTACATAGACAAGGATTGCATACTCTTTTTTTTTTTTAGTTTAGTTCTTCGAAGAAGGCTTTTCCTTAACAACACTTTCACTTCAATTTAGTGATGAAGATGGCTTATTTCTAATACCATAATGTGACTCGCCGAAGATCATCTAACAAAGGAAATAAAGACAAAAAATCTATATAGAGAGGTAACAAAACTTTGTTTCTGTACATCTATGAAAACAAACAAGATTCATGTCTTTTTGTGACTATTTCAGGCATAAGCAATCAACAGGTGGGCATACAGTAGCCTTACAGAGTCTCTACCTCATCATTCTTTACTCCATGATGAATTCGCAGGTATAGTTCAGCATATACTTGGGGGACTATTGTTGAGGAAAGGTATTTTAATTGGAGTTAACTTTGAAAAGCCAAATAAACCCACATCTATTTTAAACATACTTACCTGGCTCCAGAAACCTGTCTGGTAAAAAGCATCGAGCCGAGCTGAGTGACAGCTTCGTCATGGTGTTCATCTAGTGTTTTCAGTGTCACAGCTGAAAAAGAAAAAAGTACCCTAATAAGCCTTGGTTTACTGGCATAAAAATCATTCAAATAATAATAATAATGATGAATACACTACTTTTGATTCATTGTCAAGTGGCACAATTTCACTTTAACGTACTTAATAAATCATAGGCATTTCTTTATATATCAGACAAAAATATTTTAATGTAAATTAACATCTCAGAATATGAAACAGAATTTCCATATCATCCTTCAGGACAGTAAATTTTTCCAACTAAAGAGATGGAACAATAACATGATCAGTATGGCTATTTATTCAAATTCAACCAAGTTTTAAAAACTTGTAAAGTGAGGATGTGGGATATATTTCAGTACGTATACAAAACTAAGTAAGATCAACTTCTGCATACAGAAATGGAATTGATCATTCTGAGGCTGTGTGGGTAAACTGGATTGCATACATAGCACTACTCGTAGCTACCATTTACTAAGGACTCACCATACTAGATGCTTCACAAACAATCTCAACCAATCATTAAACAATTTTGCATGTGAGGGAAAAGGAGTTCAGAGGCTATGACATGGAAGATTCGGAATTCAAGCTACACAATATCACCTTCTATAACATCTACATAGATCATAAATTAGCAAAGGACTAATTGGGGTGGTTTTTATTATATATTGGTGTTCAAACGGTATTCCACAGAAGCCCATTCCTAAAAAAGGCTTTGGCTACAAATGATTTACTTTCCTTTCTTCAGATATATGTGAAATATGAAACATTATATTACATATATTCACAATTTAAAAGGGGGTAATTATGAAGCTTAAAAGATAATTAAGTTCATAAAAGTCAATATTCACATTGTTTTTAGTAACCCCTATATTACACGACAAAAACATAGTCCTTATATACACAAATGAAAATACCATAAATACAAATTTCTTTAACATCCACAGGCTAAAGAAAACAAGCAATAATGACATTAAAAACAACATAAGATTTAATTTCTGATATGTTAGGGTTTTGTTAACTGCAGAAAGTTTTGTTTGTTTAGTTTAAATAATAGAGACAAGGTCTCACTATGTTGCCCAGGCTGGTTTTGAGCTCCTGAGCTTAAGTGATCTCCCGCCTCAGCCTCCCAAAGTGCTAAGATTATAGGCATGGGCCACCACACCCGACCTGGAGAAAGCTTTAATTATTTATAAATAGAGTTCTGGTTAGAAACAGGACTTTAAGTATTATTTTCTGCATTTTCATTATAATACTTAATATTGACTCTGATCCTCTCAGTGTATAGGCTTTATCTTAGAAATGTATTAAAGTATTTCAAAAGCCTAACTAAACTTTTTCAATTTACAAATTAAAATACTGTGATGAATTTAGAAATATCATTATAACTAGAAAGAGTTTTCTCTCTTTCTAGAAGTATCAGCTTCCTCCTAGAGATAGATCATAAGTATTTGTTTTTCTTTAGGAAAAAAGAAATTACCTAAAGATATGGGATTGTGAGGTGTATGCAACAGTCTTTCATTGTAGGCTTCTGACAACTTCTTTATTTGGTTGGACAAATATGAAAACATTTCCTGCAACAATAAAATGTCACATTTAAAACAAATCAAATATCTACTGCCAGATTTAATAAGACAAAAATCTCATTAGTATGAAGTCTACACTGTAAATGAACTCATCCATGTGCCTTAACACCAATTCTCTCCTTTGCCACAATACAGTGAAATTCAAAGCTGCCACAACTATCAGAAGCCACAGGATTTTAGTAAAGGCAAAGAACCAGCACATTTTCTCTCTTCACTAGTACGTATCTATCACAAATCCATCTTCTTCTCAGAACTTCCAGATCTACCACTCTGGAACTCGTAGCTATCAACCTCTTCCCTGGACACAGCAATAGATCCTAAATAATTTTTCTGCCTGTTCTCCACCCTTCTATAATCTGTTCTATACTCAGAGACTACAGAGGTCTTTCAAAAGCATACCAGTTCATGCCTCTCCCCTGATGACTTCCTCCAGTAACCACACGCTTCATTTCTAAGGCCCCACATAATGTGACCCAGCCAATATACTCAACCTAGTGACTATCATTTCCCCTAGTCACTACACACCGGTCACATTAGCCTCCTTTCCAATCATTCTAGTGTTCAAACCTTTGTGCTTGCTTTCCCTGAATTTCCTAGATCATTCCCCAAGTGGTCCCTCTTGTCAAATGCTAAAGACACCCTCCTTTGTTAATTTCCCTATTAAAGCAGCTTTCCAACTCTGCCAGTCTCCTTCCCAATCCCAATCTCCTTCCACATATTACCCATTTTGGTTCCTTCACTATACTTGCCACAATCTGAAATTATCTCATGTATTTGCTTAAATGAGTATTGCCTATTACTATGTATTACAGAGGAAAAACTCCTTGACCACAAGGACTTTGTCTTCTTCACCACCGTTGCCCCAACACCAAGAAAAATGTGCCAGACTTTAGTATACAAGTTATTTAGGAAAAGGTAGTTTATAAATGTATTTCCTTTAAATCACACAACATTAAAGTGAACAATTCCCTTACTTCAAATAAAAGAATACAGCAACTCCCATAGTCCAAGCTTGAGCCCAGGAGGTCGACACCAGCCTGGGTAACAAAACAAAAACAAAAACAAAAAAAAAGGCAACTAAAACTAAAAATTGTCCCACTCTGAAAAATAAAATATATTCAATAGTAGAAAATATAATAAAAATATATTTCACAAGTATCAAATGTCACATGTATATAAGTGGCAGTTTAACAGTTACAAGTAAATATTAAGTTGGCAACTATTTGACCTAAAATTTTACTTTCTTCTCCTCACAAGACCTTTAAAAAGTGTTGAAATCAGTATCTCCCCAACTACATCTGCAGCTAAACAAACCCATTTGCACTGAGCTCCTGTAATCACAGACAAAACATATAAACTCTAAGGATACACCAAACAGGCAGGGGCTAACAGAGTACCCAAGCAGAGACAGCAAGAAATGACACTTCTCCAACCTCAAAGGCCAAGATACTCTGATCCCACACTGAGTCCCAGAGGAATTTTTTCATGTCTGAAGCACACAGATGATTAACTCCATCTTTTGTTAGGCAAAGATTAAGAGGAAAACTCCTACCAGGTTTATGAATTATTAATGAGACTACTTAAGACCACAGTTTCACTTCTGTCAATCCAGTACATATATTTTATATTCTCACCTAAAATTTTTGAATAATCATTTTTAAATTTTAGGATACTTTGTAAGATTAATTCTCAGAATGTTGGAATTACAAAAATCTTAGATCACTAAAATAAATTCATTCCTTTTATATTCAAAAAGTTAACATCTACAGTGGCCATACTTAATGAAGCTATTAATAAATGTTACTGTTACATGAGATAAGCCTTTCTCTTTTGTTAGTTAAAGTATAGAGAGATATTTAAGGAGACAAATGGCATTATCATTTCCAGAAACAAACAAAAAAGCATCTTTCCTTAGACATAAAAAAATACCTTGGGCTGAGTGTGGTGGCTCACGCCTGTAATCCCAGCATTTTTGGGAGGCTGAGGCCGGTGGATCACTTGAGGTCAGGAGTTCGAGACCAGCCTGGCCAACATGGTGAAACGCCTTATCTACTGAAAATACAAAATTAGCCAGGCATAGTGGTGTCAGCCTGTAAACCTAGCTACTCAGGAGGCTGAGGCATGAGATTCACTTGAGCCCGGGAGGCAGAGGTTGCAGTGAGCCAAGACTGCGCCAGCTTCACCATGTTGGTCAGGCTGGTCTCGAACTCCTGACCTCAGGTGATCCACCTGCCTTAGCCTCCCAAAGTGCTGGGATTACATCCGGCCCTGGTCCCTCCTTCTTAACCCAATATTCCCATACTGGGAATACTGTGAAACAATAAGATAATCAAATGGAACAAATCAACAGTTTTTCCAGCAATTAGAACAATTCATAATTTTTTAGTAACACACCAGGGTTAATAAAGAGGAGAATTCCTGGGTTTCATCCATACATTTTCGTCTCCTATAAAGTAATTAGGTTACTAATTTAAATGTTATTTTTTTAAAGCAGTCACATATTTTCATTTAGATATTAAATGCTGATTTTTCTTCACTTACATTATTCACCAAAGTCTTAAATGGCCTCCGTCTTTCCAATTTACTCTGAAATTCATCAAACTCCCATAGGCACAAACAAATCTCATAGGCAGGAAATGCCTTTTACAGAGCCCTACCCCCTACAAACCACCTAACAACAACATAACCCACATCCATCCTTCATTTATCCTCAAGCATATATTCATGAAGCAAAATTTTCTCCAGTTTACATATTTCAGTGGTGAAGACAATTTAAAATATTATTCTATCTACTTTGGCAGTCACATTAAATACCAATGTGGTCACATCTGTGAATAAGCTGAACCTGATGAGTACTTAATTTGTACTCAGGTTAGCTATTTCTGAAAAAAGAGAAAATGTTTCCTAAGCAACACCCCTAGAGGGGTTGCTTTTAAACTTACTGATGCATACATGGCTATTAAAAAGTGAATTTGCCCAATGTTCAACTTCTAGTACTTTAACAAATTAGTTTTTACCAGTTCTATCAATCACTTGCTAATGCCACTAGAATTCCATTTGAACCGTAGGTAATATTAGGATACTATTTTTAGACTACGAAGATAACACTAAAGTAATTAAATCTTATATCACTAGTATGGGAGTAATTAGATATAAAAAAATTTGAAGCAAGTTCACATCCATCAACAAATATTTATAATATGTTTACTCTGTGTAAAGGGTTATAAGTAAACCAATAAGCAAATATGTTTTAAATATCTTAAAGCACAATATGCTAAATTCTATAATATTCCACATGTTAAGCTCCTAAATGCTCTCCTATTAATATTACTACATTTTAAAAATATCATTTAGGAGACTATACCACTATTCTACACTTATACTTAGCTAAGCAGTTTTTTACCTGATATATTAAAGCTACTACAGAACCTGTACTATTTTTTGCTACACTTAAATCTATAACTGACATTTATTATAAAATACTTCTGTAAAGAAAGAAATTTATAAGCAACCCAAGCAAATGTATATAGAAAGATCTTACTTAAAAGAAATGAAATATTATTGATTTTCCATGTTCTCTGTACTGTATTTAACCTAATTTTAAGAGACTTTTCACTAGAGATAAACTGAACTATATACCTGAATGCTAATGTCAGCTATATTTCTAGAATAAAAATACAAAACTTTACACCATAGATCAAGATGTTAATGGAAGAGAAGCTGAATGATATTAAGCGTTATCTTTCATATGGCCTTTTGCAAATTGATTTGCAGTCATGAAATCCGACATTTAGCCTGTCTCTCCCAGAATCCAAAGATGTGCATAATTCACTAAACTTTAAGTGAAATGGTCTTATGTAATCATGTCTTTGGAAACATACTGTTTCAAGTTAAAGGATAAAATAAAGATGGAACCTCACGTTATTACAATATGTTTCACAAGGCAGGTAACAAACCAAAAGAAACATACCCACTAGTCTACTATTTCAAAGATACCATGAATGGATGGATGGATGGATGACTGACAGTAGGTAAATACTGAAGCAGACAGATGTCCATATTGGAGGAAAACAGTACTAAATATGACATGCTGCTGTCTATGACTGTGGTCAGCTAAAATGATCCAGGCACACTTGGCAAATCTTGTTTCAGAGGCTACATCCATTTGCATTCAAATTGTTAAGGCCCCATATGTAGGCCTGAAATCAGATGCTTCTGCAGAGATTGAACCACTCCACTTTCAGGGCTGCAGATCTAGTAGTGTTTCCAAACTTAGCTCTGCTATAAGGACACTGAAGTGTATAATGTTCTTTTAAAACTTAGTTTGTCCCCCAGTTTTTAGCTCACAAATTCTAGCCACCGAGCAGCCATAGTGCTGTTATTCTTCTTCCACTTATCCAATTTAGCAGATATTTGCAATAATAAATGATTACCTGCCTTCCCTGTTCAGCAAAGCACTCTTCTAAAAGGAAAGCTAAATGGAATAATGATCTTCTCTAGAAGCAAAACAGAAGTGAGGATAAATTTCTAAGACCATAGACTTTCTTTCTGCATAGACAAACTAAAAGATACAGCCCTACGTTTTAACCCCTTTTTTAAAAAGGGGTTAAATTCATGGTTATTTCTCCCCTCAGTGAAGCAAATGTGTTGATCAGGAAGGGGATAAGGGCAAAGAGGCTCAATTCACACACAGAGCTCCACTCTCTGATCCTTTCACCCTTCAAAAAAGAAAACTTAAGAAGGAATGGCTTCAAGCTGAGTTCTTGTCTGCCACTACTGTGAAAAAGATAAAGCCTTTTCTGAAGAGATAAAGCTAGATGAAATAACCTCTAAAAATATCATTGTGGTGAATAAGGGCATAGAATGAAAAAAATCCTAAGTTTTCTACTAACATTCCTTTTTTTAGTACACAATAACACCAATAATATAAAAAGGAGCTCTCAGTGATGGTATATAAATAGCTCTGGCTGGAGCAAAATAGCTTTGCCTCAGCTTCTCCAGAGTTGAACCAATAAATTATCATGATTAAATTTTCACAGTTCAAAACCAAGTCCATTTAAACAAAAGAGGCCCTTATTTCTGCAACAAATCCAATAAAAAAACAATATTTATGCTACATATATGCAATTATGGTTTATGGAGGACATCCACATTTTTCAACAGAAGAACCTGCCTACTGAATGAAGTTATTAAAAAAGCAAACTTTAACTTACAATGACAGAGTTCTCAAATAGGCATCTTAATACTTTGAAAATTACTCCTAGAGATATTCTCTCTTATAAATTATATACACAGAATTTTAAATAAAACCAATTAGTACATTAGAGAGCCTTTGGGATTTTACATACCTCCACTAGATAGAGTGGGAGGGTCACAAGATCACCATCTTTATGGCTCAAATGCCTGGCACAGAGCAAGTGATCACTCCCTCAACAATGGATGAGTGACTGGAAGTAGCGAGAAGACAGTAGTAGGACGGAAAGCGCAGAGACTTTAGCATCACACAGACCTAGGTTTCAATGGCAATTCTGGTACTTACATGTGGTACTTGGGCGAGTACTTAACTCCTCTGGGCCTCAATAATTTTATCTGCAAAATGGGGATAATTCCTACCTCATACACTTGCTCTGGGTATTACAGGAAATAATAAATACAATGAATCAAGCACAGTTCCTGGCATACAGCAGAGACATTTATAAAAATGTTAGCTCCCCACCCACCTATTTTTCCCCTAGCCTAAAAGAGTTTTCAGGATAAAAAAAAAACTAAAGTTAGCTAGCAGGACTCCTACAGACACATGATAATACACTGTAGCTGTAATCCTGTTCTTGTCCTGTTCCTGTTTATTCTACTCTACTCTATATATCTAGATAAAAGGAAAAGAACAAAGTTCTGAATGTTACATAAAGAGAGTTACCTCCTGACATCTGAGATGAAGGAATCCAATTCATGAATACTATTCCAACATAAAATTTCTCCCATAAAGTGTTTACCCAGTGATAATAAAGAACAAAATCCCAATGAAACTGAGCTGCCTGCTGGATTCATTCACTAGCTGAGCTACAATTCCTGCAGGTCATCCTCAAAGGAGGTGGATTTTCACTCACGCTAAGCAAAATGTACACATGCATGGGCCTTTGGAATCAATCATATACAAGTTGTCAAAACTCTTAAAGTCAAAAACCTAAATGTCACAAGACAGAACAATAAAGACATAACAGAAATTCCAAAAAGATGACAAAATCTCTAAAATCAACAATTCCAAAATCTTAAGGTTAGAAAAGTGCTTCTTCTGCTAAGCAGGAAGTACAATGCCTGTTACATACAACAGGTAATCACCACTCCTTTTCACAAGTTTTCGACTATATCCATATAGTTGAATATTTAGATAAATGTTTCTGTAAGAACATAGAAATAGGCCGGGCGTGGTGGCTCACGCCTGTAATCCCAGCACTTTGGGAGGCCGAGACGGGCGGATCACGAGGTCAGGAGATCGAGACCATCCTGGCTAACACGGTGAAACCCCGTCTCTACTAAAAATACAAAAAAACTAGCCGGGCGAGGTGGCGGGCGCCTGTAGTCCCAGCTACTCGGGAGGCTGAGGCAGGAGAATGGCGAGAACCCGGGAGGCGGAGCTTGCAGTGAGCTGAGTTCCGGCCACTGCACTCCAGTCTGGGCGACAGAGCAAGACTCCGCCTCAAAAAAAAAAAAAAAAGAACATAGAAATATACAGTAGATTATTCCCTTAAAAAAAAAAAAAAAAAGGCTGGGTGCAGTAGCTTACGCCTGTATCCCAGCACTCTGGGAGGCTGAGGCAAGAGGATTGCTTGAGCTCAGGAGTTCGAGACTAAACTGGGCAACATGGCAAAATCCTGTCTCTACAAAAAGTAAAAACAAACAAAAAACATTTAGATGGGCAAGGTGGTGTGCACCTGTGGAAACCAGTTACTCAGGAGGCTGAGGTGGGAGGATCATCTGAACCCAGGTGACACAAGGTTGCAGTGAGCCATGATCATACCAATACACTCCAGCCTGGGTGACAGAATGAGACCCCATCTCAAAAAAAAAAAAAAAAGAACATACAATTCACAATGGAAATTGATATCAAAATATTACTTGCAACTGGACAGAGGTACATACCTATAGTCTTAGCTACTTGGGAGGCTGAGGTGGGAGGACTGCTTGAGCTCAGGAGTTCAAGTCTAGCCTGGGCAGCATAGGAAGACCCCATATCTTTAAAAATGTGTGTGTGTGTGTGTGTGTGTGTGCATGTGCGTGTAAAATTAATTTTCCAGAAAGATACTTATTCTATATAAAATATGAGATTACACAACATTTGATCCAAGTGTTCTTAAATACCCTGTGTTCATACATTCAACAAACATATGATGAGCATCTACTATATATCGAGTAAGGGATGCTAAGAATAGAGGGATGGATGGCAAATTCTAAGGGGAGCATTAGTCTACCAAAGTACTCATAATTAAGGACCAAGTTTCATTTCAGACACATAATAGTAATTTTTTAGAAGAATACACTCAAACTCTTAGTTTAATTTGCTAATTAAATAAGTTTAACTACAAAATTACTCAAGACATATTAGTTTATTGTAGTAAATATTACATATTATTATTTACGGTTTCAAATTCAAGAACAAAAGAAATACTAAATAACATGCTTATTTGGAATTATAATGACAGCATATAGAAATCTTGAAAGTTTCAACCTTATACAAATACAAAAAAACTGAAATCATAACAGTCTCTCAGACCACAGCACAACTAAATTATAACTCAATGTTAAGAAACTCACTCAAAACCACGCAACTGAAACTGAACAACCTGCCTTGAATGACTCCTGGGTAAATAACGAAATTAAGGCAGAAATAAAGAAGTTCTTTGAAACTAATGAGAACAAAGAGGTAACATACTGGAATCTCTGGGATACAGCTAAAGCAGTGTTAAGAGGGAAATTTATAGCACTAAATGCTCACATCAAAAAGCCAGAAAGACCCCAAACTGACATTCTAACATCAACTAAAAGAAGTAGAGAACCAAGAGGAAACAAATCCCAAAGCTAGCAGAAGACAAGAAACAACCAAGATCACAGTGGAACTGAAGGAGACAGACACGAAAAACCATTTAAAAAAAAAAAAATTCAACAAATCTAGGAGCTGGTTTTTAAAAAAAATAATAATAAAAAAATAGGTAGATTGTTAGCTAGACTAATAAGAAAAGAGAGAAGAATCAAATAGACACCATAAAAAATTATAAATGGGGTATCACCACTGACCCACAGAAATACAAACAACCATCAGAGAACACCGCTATGAAAATAAACTAGAAAATGAAGAAGAAATGGATAAATTCCTGCATATATACATCCTCCCAAGACTGACCAGGAAGAAGCTAAGTCCCTGAATAGACCAACAAGTTCTGAAATTGAGGCGGTAATTAATAGCCTACCAACCAAAAAAAGCCCAGGGCCAGATGGATTTACAGCTGAATTCCACCAGAGGTACAAAGAGAAGCTGGTACCATTTCTTCTGAAACTATTCCAAACAATTGAAAAGGAGGGACTCCTTCTTAACTCATTTTATGAGGCCAGCATCATCCTGGTATCAAAACCTGGCAGAAATTAAAAAAAAAAAAAAAAAAAAAAAAAAAAAAAAACTTCAGGCCAGTATCCCTGATGAACATCAATGCAAAAATCCTCAATAAATTCCTGGCAAACCGGGAGCACATCCAGCAGCATATCAAAAAGCTTATCCACCACAACTCAGTAGGCTTCATCCCCAGGATGCAAGGCTGGTTCAACATATGCAAATCAATAAATGTAATTCATCCAATAAACAGAACTAAAGACAAAAACCACATGATTATCTCAATAGATGCAGAAAATACCTTTGATAAAATTCAATATCCCTTCATGTTAAAAACCCCCAATAAATTAGGTATTGAAGGAACATATCTCAAAATAATAACAACCATTTATGACAAACCCACAGCCAATATCATACTGAACGGGCAAAAGCTGCAAGCATTCCCCTTGAAAATCAGCTCAAGACAAGGATGCCCTCTCACCACTCCTATTCAACATAGCATTGGAATTTCTGGTCAGGGCAATCAGGCAAGAGAAAGAAATAAAGGGTATTCAAATAGGAAGAGAGGAAGTCAACCTGTCTCTGTTGGCAGATGACATGATACTATATCTAGAAAACCCCATGGTCTCGGCCCAAAAGTTTCGTAAGCTGATAAGCAACTTCAGCAAAGTCTCAGGATACAAAATCAATGTGCAAAAATCACAAGCATTTCTATACAACAAACAAAGAGAGAGCCAAATCATGAATGAACTCCCATTCACAATTACTGCAAAGAAATTAAAATACCTAGGAATACAGCTAACTAGGCAAGTGAAGGAACTCTTCAAGGGAAACTACAAACCACTGCTCAAGGAAATTAGAGAGGACACAAACAAATGTAAAAACATTCCATACTATGGATAGGAAGAACCATTATCATGAAAATGGCCACACTGTCCAAAGTATTTATAGAGTCAATGTTATTTCCATCAAACTACCACTGACATTCTTCACAGAATTAGAAAAAAATTATTTAAAAATTCATATGGAACCAAAAGAGTCCAAATAGCCAAGACAATCCTAAGCAAAAATAACAAAGCTGGATATATCATGCTACCCAACTTCAAACTATACTACAAGGCTACAGTAACCAAAACAGCATGGTACTGGTACAAAAACAGACACATAGGCCAATGAAACAGAATAGATAACTCAGAAATAAGATCACGCATCTAAAACCATCTGATCTTTGGCAAACCTGACAAAAACAAGCAATGGGGAAAGGATTCCCTATTTAATAAACGGTGCTGGGAAAACTGGCTGGTCATATGCAGAAACTTGAAACTGAAACCCTTCCTTTCACTTTATACAAAAATTAACTCAAGATGGATTAAAGACTTAAATGTAAACCCCCAAATTATAAAAACCGTAGAAGAAAATCTAGACAATACCATATAGGACATTGGCACAGGCAAAAATTTCAAGACGAAAATATCAAAAGCAATTGCAACAAAAGCAAACATTGACAAATGTGATTTAATTAAACTAAAGAGCTACTGCACAGCAAAAGAAACTATCATCAGAGTGAACTGACAACCCACAGAATGGGAAAAAAGTTTTGCAACTTATCCATCTGACAAAGGTCTAATATCCAGAGTTTACAATGAACTTAAACAAATTTACAAGAAAAAAAATCGAACGACCCCATTAAAAACTGGGCAAAGGACGTGAACAGACACTCCTCAAAAGAAGACATCCATACAACCAACAAACATATGAAAAAAAGCTCAACATCACTGATCATGAGAGAAATGCAAATCAAAACCACAATGAGATACCATCTCATGCCAATCAGAATGGTGATTATTAAAAAGTCAAGAAACAACAGATGCTGGCAAGGTTGCAGAGAAATAGGAACACTTTTACACTGTTGGTGGAAATGTAAATTAGTTCAACCATTGTGGAAAACAGCGTTGGGATTCCTCAAAGATCTAGAACCAGAAATGCCATTCAATCCAGCAATCCCATTACTGGATATATATCCAAAAGAATATAAATTATTCTATTATAAAGATACATGCACACATATGTTCAATGTAGCACTATTCACAATCGCAAAGACATGGAATCAACCCAAATGCTCATCAATGATAGACTGGATAAAGAAAATGTGGCATATCTACACCACGGAATACTATGCAGCCTTAAAAAGAGATGACATCATGTCCTTTGCAGGGACATGGATGCAGCTGGACGACTATCCTTAGAAAACTAAAGCAGGAACAGAAAACCAAATTCTGCATGGTCTCACCCTAAGTGGGAGCTGAACAATGAGAACACACGAACACTGGGAGTGGAACACTACACACTGGGGCCCGTCAGACGGGTGCAGGGAGAGGGAGAGCATTAGAAAAAATAGCTAATGCGTGCTGGGCTTAATACTTACGTGATGGGTTGACAGGTGCGGCAAACCACCATGGCACACGTTTACCTATGTAACAAACCTGCACGTCCTGTACATGTACCCCAGAACCTAAAATAAATTTTTTTTTAAATCTTAAAAGTTACTATCTATATAATAGAGTATACTTTTAAAACGACTTATAAGTTTGTATAATGGCCTTATTGTTAGAGTTATAATATATTCCATTTATTTGGTTTAAAAATAAACTTAGGCCTGTAATCCCAACACTTTGGGAGGCCAAGGCAGGAGAATGGCTTCAGTCCAGGAGTTCGAGACCAACCTAGGCAACATGGCAAGACCCTATCTCTACTTAAAAATAAAATAAATAAATAAATAAATGTATAATTTTAGACAAATCTGAGGAGTGTTCAACATAAAACAAAAAGCAGCTAAGAAAAAAGAAACAAAAATCTAAGTAAAAAAGACTACAAAAGATCAGAAATAAATACAGATAACTAATGTTCTATTTCCAAGTTTTGATATTTGGGATATTTATGCATTCCATCTCAAATGCCATAAAATATTATCCACCTATGTGTGTTAAAATGCTATGACACTGTATGTTTCCTCTCCAAGTTTCTGTTATATATACAAGTGACCTACGTGCCCCAAAACAAAGGGTATCAAACATGAATCTGCACCAAAATTCATTAGGAAAATTTTGTTAAAAATACAGTTGTCTAAGCCCTCCTTCTGACCTAATGAATCTGAATCTATCCTAAAGGAAAGCTAATTTTATAAAGTGACTCAAAACATAAACTCTCAAATAACTGCACAGTACTTGGCTTTCTAGACTCAGTTTAAAACACCCTTTCATAGTTCTATAGTTGTACTAGCCATCAGTACTACCTTAGGACCGCACCACGAATGTCAATGAATAAATGCACTGTCTTTTCTCCAGGGAGATTTTACCTGATCCTTCCAGAGCTGGAGTAGGTGTCCCAGCTGGGTTTGGTAACAGATGCTCTCACACACTCTGCTTTCCTGTCATAATTCTCATCAGATTTGTAACTATGTAATATCTAGACTTCCTCCCAAAACTATAATTTCCATGGAGGTAAAGACTAAGTCAATCTTGTTTGTGGATTTAGCTTTAGGGCCGACACATAAATCATTGTTTGAATGAATAAACGAACAAGCAGGGGCCAATACTGTTTTTAAAAAAGGAATCAGATTATAAAGGATCAGATTATGGTAGGCTAAGGAGTTTGAACTTTGCCTTGTAGGCAACCAGAACCAAAGCAAAAGAACTTGAAAAGTTGTGTCTTTTTTTTTTTTTGAGAGAGAGTCTCCCTCTGTTGTCAGGCTGGAGTGCAGTGGCACCATCTCGGCTCAGTGCAACCTCCGCCTCCCAGGTTCAAGTGATTCTCATGCCTCAGCCTTCTGAGTAGCTGGGACTACAGATGTATGCCACCACACCCAGCTAATTTTTGTATTTTTAGTAAAGACAGGGTTTCACCATGTTGGCCAGGATGGTCTTGATCTTTTGACCTTGTGATCTGCCCACCTCGGCCTCCGAAAGTTGTGTCTTTAGAATATTAACTTGGCACTGTTCTACAATGTGACAAATTAGAGTAGACCAAGGTGGGGGAACAGGTGAAGTGTGAGTAAATTATTATAACCATCAAGTGTGATGTGTTAAGGACTTAAATTAGGGAAGGGTAGCAGTGGAAATGGAAAGAAATGAATGTTGGAAACACTGTGAAGGACTTAATGATATAAGGGCTTAAGGTATAAAAGGAATCAAAAGTATCAGCATTAGAAAGTTTACAACAGAGAATGGAATTTACTGCTTCATCTCACAGCCCAGTCCACAAGCAGGCATGGCTGGATAGAGTCTCAAATGACTTAATTCTGTTTTCCTTCTTATAGTCCCTAGTGTTGAGAAGTCTCTCTTGGCATGGCTAGAAATATGGCAGCTGACAATTGTAAGATTATATCCTTACAGCTTACTATCTGCAAAGCAAGAGGTCCTGTCTCGAAAGGATCAATCAAATCTACTGGAAGGATACTATCTCCACATGCCTGTGAACCAGGCTAGCCAGATCATCTGCCCAACCTATGAAAGAGGAGGCAGGGACACTGTAATTGACAGACTCAACAGGACCACCTGGAGTCAGGGAGGAGCAGTTCTCCAATGACAGCGATTCTGCACAAGCAAACAACATATTATCCTCTCTAAAATATAACTGAGCTTTTTTGGCCAGAGTAGCTAGATTTATTCACTGTTTTTGTCTCCTTTAGATATCAGTAGACCCATATCTTGAGATTTACAGACATATAAACAGCACCATAGCCACCAGGCTAGATTATCATCTATATTTAAAATGGCAAGTAGAATTTAGAAGTTAAGACAGAGAACAGGAGACCCAATTGCCTAGATTTCAGTCCATATTCCACAATTCACCTCATACAAATTTCGATTTCCTACGAAAATGAGGATAACAATATCTCGTAAGAATATTTTGAGGATTAAATGTATACATAAAAATGTACTTAGAAGAGTGCCTTCCACATAGTAAGTGCTCAGTATTACGTGTAATTATTTCATATGTATATAAATGTATAAGGACGTATATGGTATTTGTATAAACACAAACCTCACATGGAAAGAGTATGTTAAGAATGAATTTTACATGAAACCTTTCTAACCAATGGTCAAATCTTAATGCTTACCCTACTTGACCTATCAGTGCCATTAGCTATGCTAATCGCTCCCTCCTCCTCAATACAGTTTGAAAATATTTGAAAAAAAAAAAATGACATCTGTGCTGAATATGCAGTTTTTCTCTTGTCATTATTTCCCAAACAATACAGTATAAAAACTACTTATATAACATTTACATTGTATTCAGTATTACAAGCAATCTAGAGTTGATTTAAGGAATACAGGAGGATGTGCATAATTTATATGAAAATACTATGTCATTTTATATATGGGACTTGAGCATCTACAGATTTTGGTATCTGAGTGATACCAAGGGGTAACTTAGGACACCATTCTTGGTCTTCCTCCTAACTGAATGTTTCTTCTAAGTCTCCTTTGCTGGCTGCTTTTCTCAGACCTCTTAATGCTGGAGTGCCCAGAGCTCAGTCCTTATACCTCTTTTCTGTTTAGACTTACTCTATTGCAATCTCATCTAGTCTCCTGCCCAATTAACTCCCAGATTTTTATTTCCAGCCCAGTTCTCTCTCAATCCTAGACTTGTATATCCTACTCTCTACTTTGCAACTCTATCTTAAGGTCAATTCAAATTCAATTTTGTCCAAAACTGAACTCCTAGTCTTCCCCCAAAACCTATAGCTTCCCCATCATAGCTAATGGCTGTTCCATTCTTCCAATTGCTCAGGTCAAAAATCTCAGAGTTATTCTCTACTTTTCTCTACCATCCATCAGGAACTCCTACTCGTTCAATCTTCAACACAAACCTAGACTCTAACCATTTCTTACTACCTCCATTGCCACCATCTAGCTCTCAGCCAATATCACTTCTTAACCACTATAAAAGGCTCCTAACAGGTATCCATCCAGCTTCTGCCTTTGCCCCCCAATCTATTATCAAAACAGCAATCAATGTGAGCATTCAAAGCATATCAGATCATTCTACTCAATTCAAACCTCCAGTGGTTCCCTATTTCAGTCAGAGTATGAGGCACAGACCTTACAGTGGCCTAAAAGGCCCCACATGATCAGCCCCACCCTCATTACCACCCTGACCTCAACTCCCACAGTTCTCCTCCTTGCTCTTTTTGCTGCAGCCACAATGGCCTCCTTGCTGCTTCTCAAATACACAAGGTCCACATCTGGCCTAGAGTCCTGATACTGGCTTTCTGCCTGAAACGCACTTCACCATCATATGTGTATACTCCCCTCAAACTTCAAGTTCACTGAAATGTCAGGGTATTGGGCTAGGCACAAAGGCTCACGCCTGTAATCCCAGCACTCTAGGAGGCCAAGGCAGGTGGATCACGTGAGGTCAGGAGTTCAAGACCAGCCTGGCCAACATGGCAAAACCCTGTCTCTACTAAAAATACAAAAACTAGCCGGGCATGGTGGCACATGCCTATAATCCCAGCTACTCAGGAGTCTGAGGTGGGAGGATCTCTTGAACACAGGAGGCAGAGGTTGCAGTGAGCCAAGATCACGCCACTGTACTCTAGTCTGGTGGAGAGACTCTGTCTTCAAAAAAAAAAAAAAAAAATACAGTCACCTTCTCAACGAGCCCTGCCCTAACCACTATATTTAAAAATCAGTTCCCACCACCACCTCATCATCCTAAATTCTCCTTAATCTTGCTTTTTACTATAGCATTTATCACCTTCAAGCAAACTTTGTAATTTCTGTGTTATGTTGCCTGTTTATTGCTGGTTTCCCCCATAGGCAATGTGTGTCACCCAAGAGCAAGTATCTTTATCTACTGTATTGACTGCTATATCTATCTATATCTATATGCCTGACACATTACATGTGGTCAATAAACACATAGTAAGTTAAATATTTACTCAATGAATCTTATCCCACATTCAACTTTACCTTTGCATTTCCATACTTTAGACTCCAGTATTTAAAATGGGCTTATTCAGATGCAGGGAAGAAACCCAAGACAGCTTGATAAGGGTAAAAATGGGTATGAGGTAACATGAAACTGAAGAGACCATTGTGTTAAAAAGAGAAACTCAAATTTACAAAATGTCTAATTTATATTACCAATATGCCTTATACTGGATTACTAAATTACAGGCCAGTTCTCATGATTACTATGTCCAAAGTCCAGAAAGTAACTCTTTTAAGAAATATTCCAGAGTCTTTTAAAACTAAAAGTGGCCTGAGATGTCAATTGTGTCTTTCACAAATGAAATGGGGAAATAAAATCTTTAAAACTTTTCCAGGACGAAATGACTAGTTATAGGAGAGCTAAGAACCACTGGCATCTGAAACAACTAAACTCTCATATAAGCAGATGACAGGGTTTCCTCATCTATAGAGAGTTGTCATCTGACATATGGATCTGGTTCCTTGAAAGATTTGCCACAGTCTTCTCTTGGCTACAACAATCTACGACCATGAATGATTACAATTTGGAGTTCATAAAACCAGAGTTTTATTCTTATTGTATAAAAATTCATTGTCAGACTTCCTGAAATATAATTCATTCACATATAGTAAAATTCAGGGTGTCTGTTTTTTTAGTGCCCACTTCTTTGAATTTTGACAAATGTATACAGTCATGAAACCACTACCACTATCATGACATAAAACGTTTCATCACCCTAAAAAGTTCCCTCCCCAATCCCTAGCCTTTAGCAACCATTAATCTTTCTTCTTTCCTTATATTTTTTACCTTTTCCAGGATGGCATATAAATGAAACTGTACAATATGTAGCCTTTTGAGTCTGGCTTCTTTCACATAGCATAATGCATTTGAAAGTCATTATCTTATTGCATATTTCGGTACATTAGCCATTCTAAAAGGTGTGTAGTGGTATTTCATTGTGGTTTTAAATTTGCATTTCCCTAATTACTAATAACATTGAGCATCTTTTCCTATATCACACAGATCTTAAGAAATGTCCTCACAATTAAACAATTACTTTCCCATGGAATGAATTAGTAGGGGAAGGAGGACCGGGGTAAAACAGAGCACAAGATTTTTAAACTTGTTATGTATTCATCCTAAGGCTATGAGAAGATCTATGACATAATACATACGAAAATGCTTTAGAATATATAAAGTACTATTGTAAATATAAGGGACTACAATTGTTATTAAGTGCTGGAAAGTTATCAGATTTAAAAACTGCACCAGAGGATTCACTCTCTCCCAGATAGAAGATGAATAAAACCCTGCCTGCCCTAGCTATACGATCTCTGTCTTTTGGAGGTGTCCTGAATTAAGCTAGCTGTGTTGGAGATAAAGTCCTGTTTTCAAGTATAAATGTAACTTCTTCTCACAGCCAATATAACCAATGAGTTCAGCATTCAATAGTGACAAGAAATAGGTCGGGAGTGGTGGCTCATGCCTGTAATCCCAGCACTCTGGGAGGTTGAGGCGGGTGGATCATGAGGTCAGGAGTTGGAGACCAGCCTGGCCAATTTTTAGTCTCTACTAAAAATACAAAAAATTACGCGCCTGTAATCCCAGATACTCGGGAGGCTGAGGCAGGAGAATTGATTGAACCCGGGAGGCGGAGATTGCAGTGAGCCAAGATTGTGCCATTGCACTCCAGCCCAAGACTCCTCTCAAAAAAAAAAAAAAGACAAAAGATAAATTTACTATTTTAGTATAAAAAGATAGAGCTAACTTCTGACCTGGTTCTTCCTCCTGTGACTGACATCTCACCCCTAAACAATTTTCACATTTCTAAAAACTAAAAGGATGACTTGTCCATTTGTCTTTTAAGAGCTTCTACCTTTAAGTGATAAATGAATTGAATTTTACTGAATAAGAGTCCCTAATGCAGGAGTTTCTAAAAAGTAAATAAATAAAAGTAAAATCACCTAACCAAGATTCCTCGTAATATCTGGATAGACAGGCTGACAAAAACTAATAGGAAACTGAATAACAGATCTGAAGAAATAGTGTCAGACCATACTAGATGTCTCCTTCCCAATGCAAGAAACCAATAGGCAGAAACATCAATGATTTGGAGCACGGTTCTAGTGGAGAGTGTTATTTGATAACTAAAGGGAAAGCTTACCTTTCTTTCTTTTAGTAGCTTTTTGTAGCCATTTGATCCAAGTGACAATAAAGTAATAAGCACATCTAAAGAAGGTGAAGCTGAAGCTCTTCCTGAAATAAGAAGGATAAGTTACATTAAGAAGATGGGGCGGGGTGGGGTGGGGGGGGTAGCTGTGGAAATTAAGATTTATTACAGTAGCCTATGTACAAATGGATTTTTGTTAGTTACTTTTTCTGAAAAGCAACTTATTTATTTACCTGGATACATCTTGCTGATTTCCTGAATGAAGGAATCATTAAAGCCAGCAATTATAGCGCCACCTACTGGAACCATAAAATTTTTGTCCAAGCTCTGAACAAAAGCATCTATTCTACCAACTCGAGCTCCCTAGAATCAATATAGTATTACATATTAGTTGCTAGGAAAACAGACAACTACTATTAACAAATAAATACCACAACAAAAAATTATAACTATTTGAGTTAATTAATATATTGGCCTGATTTAACCATTTCATGATATATACATGCATCAAAACATCAAATTGTACACCGTAAAAATACACAATTTTTGTCAACTCTACCTTAGAAAAATAAACACCATTAAAACAACGCACAGAAAAACCAACCAAAAATTTTTATTTTTATTTTCTTTGTAATAGTGCCAAGAAAACGTTTTTAAGTATTAAACCAAAATTTTTAATGGTGCTGCTTATATATGGAACTTTAAGTTTACAACGTGCTTTCACACATAAATCATTTAATTTTCACAACAACTCTGTGAGGCAAGCACGATTTCAGTATCAGCTCAGGTGGGAACTTTAATGAAACAAAATTTTACACCTTAAAATTTGATAAGAAAGAATGGATTCGGCCGGGCGCGGTGGCTCACGCCTGTTATCCCAGCACTTTGGGAGGCCAAGGCGGGCGGATCATGAGGTCAGGAGATCGACACCATCCTGGCTAACATGGTGAAACCCCATCTCTACTAAAAAAACAAAGAATTAGCCAGACGTGGCAGCATGCGCCTGTAGTTCCAGCTACTCGGGAGGCTGAGGCAAGAGAATGGCGTGAACCCAGGAGGCAGAGCTTGCACTGAGCCGAGATCTCGCCACTGCACTCCAGCCTGGGCGACAGAGCGAGACTCCATCTCAAAAAAAAAGACAACGGATTCATCCCATGCATCTCATCTGTGCTCCTTTTTGACAACAAATGTCTACAATGGGTTCTATAACTATTAAGTGGTTTTAAACACCCTCTGTAAGTTCGAGGGTGGCCACCATAACCTAAGGGACAATAACCATCCGAGTTGCCAAACAGTTAATTATACGCGTGCCTCTCTTTAATGCTTGCACAATCTACTACCTGTATGACCATTTTGAGCACTCAGATAACAAAAAAGAAATGCAAAGTTTTACATTTAACATCACTTAATGGAAATTTTATTTGTATACTCTTGGCAAGTTTAGAAGCAATGTTTCTACGTAACTCATGCTCCCTAATATTGTAAACTTAGATGACTTCATTCCACTGCAAATGAACTTCCAGTGAAAATCTAATAGTCTGGTGAAAAACTGAATACTTACCTACTAGAAATGTAAAACTAAGTTCGGTCCTCATCCAACACAGTCTATGACCTTCTGTCTAATGTGCTTCAATTTTCTCCTCTTAAAAATAGAGATACTATCTAAATTACAACTAAGATAGTCTTTTCCTTTATCTGTAGCCACAGATTTTCAATCTGTATTCACAATCTGCATTCCTATTAATATTATAACCATATCTGACCTTCATTTTCACACCTTGGTATCTGAGGGAGAATAGAAGGAGCAGATAGCTGGCCTAATCTAAGAGTCCAGATCCAGGCAACAGGTGGAAGCACCTGAAGCAGGGAAGAGGAGCAGCTGCTCTGGAGGCCATTATACACCTGTTCAATTCTTAACCTTCCTCTTCCTCTTCTAATTTCCTAATAAACCATGATCAGAGAAAATCTCCCCATATCACAGGAAAACAGAGAGACGCATATAAGACTAATAGAATAAAAAAAAAAACACTGGAAAACATGCGAAGTAGCAGCACATAAAAATAAGTGAAACAGTGAAAGTTGCCTTTGTATTAATATTTTAGTACTGTCCAAGGCCTCCTGAGAGAACCAGGAACCTAAATTGGAAGGAGAAATACTAGAGGAATCAGTGCACCAGACTTTGTTAGAACCCTTCCATCACTAAAACACAGAAAGCATTTAAAAAGCAGCACATTCTATGGCAAGAAAACAAACAGGCCAGACCCAATCTCAGAAATGGTACAGAGCCCCCTTTTTTCAGCTACATCTAAGTCACCAGTACGTGCTCTAAAATCCACTCTCAAAATACATCTGAATAAAAGCATTTATTACCACCTTCACGACTACCACCCTGGCCAGAGCCACAAACAAATCTCGTATGAGTTGCTGCAACAGTTCACTCTTGCCTCCCTACAGTCTATTTCCCACATAGCATGTCCTTCTTTCCTGCTTGAAATCCTTCCATGGCCAATGATCACACCAAGAATAAAATCCCAAACTCTTAACACACCTCAAAGCTCTACAACCACTGTTCACTTTGTTCATTATGGTTCAGCCATACTGGCCTCCTTGCTATTTCTCACATTCCAAGCACACTCCTCCCTCAGAGTCTTGGCTATTAGCTTCTGTCTAGAATCTCTCTCTCTAGAGAGCTGCAAAGCCTCCTCCTTCATGTCATTCAGAGCTCCATTCACATGTACTTCTTGAAGAGCACTTCCTAGATCACTCCATCTAATGACATCCATCCTCCCAAAATACCAGAGCATTTATCCAAGACTTGTCACACTCAAGGTTTACTCTCTGCTTTCCCACAAAAAATAGAATGCTCCATGAGGGTTCAAGATTTTGTCACATTCACTATTTCATCTCCAGTTCCTACCCTGGTGCCTGGTACCCAAGTAGGAACCCAGAAAGTATTTGTTGAATGAAGAGGCAATTAGGTTTGTGAATAAACAGTAGTAACACCTACTTCTCTCAAATTCTTAATAGGCAAAGTTGCCACTTCCCACACTTTTGGAGCTTTATAATCTATTCTGACTCAAAATAATTAGTCTTATACACATATTTTTGTGACTCTACTATATCCCTCTCCATTAATCTATCCTAACATCCATAATAAATGAATCTCTTAAATTCATTTTAGTAAATATAAACAAAAATATAGGTTATTCAAAACTAATTTCCCTGGGGGGGCTACATGAGCATACAGAATACTCTATAGGCTCAGCATTAAGCCATTCTAGGGTCTCACCTTAAAAATAAAAAAGTTAAAAACATAATGTTAAAACAATAAAAATAAAAAACCATTTTATTTATAGTTTTCCTTCATTGATTGATTATTGCAATATTATTTTCTCAAGTACTTTAGTACTTTGTTTTTTAACAGAAAAATGGGACTTTGGAGTCACACTGAACTAGATGGGCTATTTTGTAGCTATAGGACCTTGGGCAAGTCACTTAATCCCACTTATTTTATTTCTCCATGTGCAAAATGGGAATATGAAGTACACTTAAATTGTCAGGATTCAGTTAATAACTTTAAAAGCCTAATAGGATGCCTGACACAAGGAAAGTGTGTAGTAAATGGTATATATCAACAATAAGGACTATTGAGATGAATTAAAGCTAACTTTAATTTTTTAGAATGTCATAAAACAGCAACCTGCACTCAACAAGACTCAAGTATTCACTTGATTTAAATCAACAGTGCCACAACCTCTTTTGGTGAAGGCCAATTTGGGAAAAATAGAATGCTTATATATTTGCTTTTTTTGTTTTAAAGAAATGTCCATTTTAGTAAGTTCTAATGCTCAATAGCACAGTACAGTGACTATAGTTAACAACAATGTAATTGTATATTTCAAAATACCTAGAAGAGAGGATGTGAAATGTTCCCAACACAAAAGGAGGTAATAAATGCCAGGTAATGGATAGCCTAAATACTCTGACTTAATCATCCCACAATCTGTACATGTATAAAAATATCATATGCACTCCATAAATATATCTAAATATTATGTATCAAAGAAATTTTTTTAAAGAAATATCAACTTCAGAAGGTAATATATTATCTGCAACAATATCTGCATTTAAAAGTTTATTTATCCATCTTATAGTTTTATTTTTTGGTTAAAATTTTAGTAAAACCACCTCACAAATGCAGAGAGGTAATGACAAAGCAGAGTATTAGGGATATGCAACTCCAAGGGCACCTTTCTTATTGTATTTTGGAGCTCTTTTTTTTTTTAGGCGGAGTCTCGCTCTGTCACCCAGGCTGGGTGCAGTGGCGCTATCTCGGCTCACTGCAAGCTCCGCCTCCTGGGTTCATCCCATTCTCCTGCCTCAGCCTCCGCAGTAGCTGGGACTACAAGTACAAACCACCACACCACCCAGATAATTTTTTTTTTTAATTTTAGTTTTGTAGAGATGGAGTCTCGCTTTGTTGCCCAGGGAGGTCTCAAACTCCTGGCTTCAAGTGATCCACAAGCTTCAGCCTTCCAAAGTGCTGGAATTACAGAGATGAGCCACCACACCCAGCCTCTTTTAGTTTTAATGTCTTCAAGTGCACCACCAAGTTTTCTAGTATTTAAAAATAAGTTGTATCATTAAAATGATCATTATGAAAACTTTATAGGCATCTGAAGGTACAGAAATATAACACTGAAAAAATTACATGTACACAATGAATGTAACTATGTAAAAACAATATGCATACAAAAAGAGAAAAAGTAAATACATAGATTGTTAAGGATATTTGTTAGGGTAATAGCGTTATGAGTGATCTTCTACTCCTTCCTCATTTTCCTAAACTTTTAGTAATGCTGATGGTATTTGACTTTTAAAAGAAAAGAAGCTGCTAAAAATTACAGAGAAGAAGAGCAACGGGGAAAGGGAAAGGAGGAATAAAAATCAATCACTGAAATAAAATGTTTTTCAAGATTTCCAGTGTAGAAAATAGTACACCCTTCCTCTATGACTATACAAATTAGATATAACCTAGTCTAGAATAAGTGAAGAAGCCTTAAAAAGTTAAGGAATAACGAAAAGAAATACCAAGGAAATGGTAAACAGTCTTTCCCTAAAGGTTTTAAGAAATCCCGACACACCATGCCTACAACCCACTGAACCTCTGGACTTGCTACATAAGTTAATCCATTTCCTTAATGGTTTAAGCCAACTTGAGTTGGGTTTCTGTTACTTGCTGCCAATGACATCCTAACTGATACAAAGTTGAGTAAAGAAATTAAGCAAATCAGCGATTACTACTTCATATAAACCACATTTATGTAAAAGATGATACTAGTATATGAAAAATAATATAGAAGACAAAAAACTGTACTAGATAGTATCTATTGTTTCAGAGCATTTACCATATTGGAGCAGGCCACAGGTAATCTGTGAATAACTTATGCCCACATAACACAAATCACATGTATGTCAAAACTGAACGCGTATATTAACATCATTATGCACACAAACTATGTAGTGCATATCATATGTGCATAAATACAATAATTCATTTATTCACTGACTTTGTTCAGTAACCAGTTATTAATTGTCCATTATGTACCAGATACTGTCTTAAGTACTGAGGGCACAGCAGTGAACAAAACAAAGTTCTATCCCAACAGAACCTTAACTATAATTACTGTCAATAACAAACATTATATCAAATGGTGATAAGTGTTCTGGAGAAAAATAGCAAGGAGTCATCAATAATAAGAAACATCATTATTTTATATGTCACTACGTAAAAAAAAAAAATTGCCTATTAACATTGTAAGACACCACTGATTATAAGACATCACAATTTCAGACGTCAAAATGCAGAACACTGCATCTTAAAATCAATGAACATGGTAAAAAAAGCAAAAAGAGGGATAGAAAACGCTAGCAAGGACTGGGCACAGTGGCTCACACCTGTAATCCAAGTACTTTGGGGGGCAGAGGTGGGAGGCTGGCTTGAGCCCAGGAGTTTGAGACCAGCCTGGGCCACATGACAAAATCCCATTTCTAGAAAAAATACAACAAGTTGGCTGAGTGTGATAGTGCACACCTGTGGTCCCAGCTACCCGGGAGGCTAACGCAGGAGGATGACTTGAGTGTGGGAGGTTAGGCTGCAGTGAACTGTGGTTGCACCACTGCACTCCAACCTGGACAACAGAGTGACACCCTATCTCAAAAAAATAAAAAAGTAGAAAACGCTAGTGAGGAAGGGGGAGGTGTTAGATAGGGTTTGACATGTTTGCCAAAACTGAGTATGTATATTAACATAATTATGCACACAAACTATATAGCCTGTATCATACATGCATAAATAAATACAATATTTCATTTATTCATTCACTTTGTCCAGTAACCAGTTATTGATTGTCAATAATGACAATCATTGATAGAGTTTCTGAGGAAGTCTCACTGACAAAAAGAAAACTACGCAACTCTCTAGAAGAGCAATCCAGTGAGTGGGATGAGCAACAGCAAAGGCCTGGAAGTGCAGGCATGTGACAAAATGGAAAAAAAGTAAGGCAGCAAGGGTGGCTGGAGCACAGCAAGCAAAAGGAAAGCAGAAAATGAAATCAGCAAATCAGCAAAGGCCTGAATACATAAAGCCCTTGTAGGTCATAGTTCTTACAAGTGACATGGGAAACAAAGACATATTTTCAAAAGTAGAACCTCAAACAAACGAACACGATCTAGCTGATGCTTTAAAAAAAAATACAAAAATCTG
This sequence comes from Piliocolobus tephrosceles, assembly GCF_002776525.5. Lineage (NCBI taxonomy): Eukaryota > Metazoa > Chordata > Mammalia > Primates > Cercopithecidae > Piliocolobus > Piliocolobus tephrosceles. The sequence goes on along the minus strand of NC_045436.1, from coordinate 160,656,506 downwards.
CCAATTCCATAGCTTTATACTAGAATGTTTATAAATGAAGTCACTTCTAGTCTAAGATAATAAGGTACAATAATTCCTTACATACAGAATAAATCACATATTTTTAAAAATGATATAATCCAGTATATTAGAAAAATGAGAATCCTGGTAATGAAACAGTCTCAGAAAGTTAAAAGCTAAACTACTAAAGTATTTCTATGTTGATTCTAGCCTACCAAAGCTATCAGTCCAATTACCACCACAGTACCAAAGAATAATGACTTTTATTGAGATTATCAGATGTAAGTTCCTAACACAACCTGAAGCAGATGGTCATAAATAACTGTTTTTACTGTATCCAATTGCAAGAAAAAGTAATAATCCTATAATATGTTAAAATGAATCTGTCCTTGACATATATATTTTAAACTCTCTTACCTGCTGAATGAGGTGCATACACTTTGAAGACTGCACTCCATAAGCATTATTGACTATATGTGGAATGCCATAATTAGCACAAATCACAGCCAGTTCTTCTAATCTATAAACGTAAATATTCAATAGAAAGACATACTCACACTGTGCTTTATAAATGCTAGTGCAGAAACTTTTTAAAAAATTTAATAGTTATCCTTAATGTACACCAAGAGAAAAAAACGACAAACACTGAAATTTCTATTGCAGTATTTTGACATGTAATACAGCAGCTTGGAAATACAGAGCAAGCTCTTTTGAATAAACCTTAAAAGGCTTTTAAATTAATGTTATCAATATATGAAAAAAATACAAAAATTTATGTAGATGGTAAATCATTTTAAAATTAAAAATTCCCTAAATAGAAAGCCAGAAGATTTATTTATAATGACCCCTCACAAGGTGGTATGCTCTTTTTTTTCACTTTTGTTTGCTTACTATACTGAAGCTAGTATCTGCAAAATAATTAGCATATCTGGAATCTTAAGAAATCTTACATTAAACATCTCATAAAATAAAAAATGCATACTCAAATAGACTTTAATGTATTAAAAAATACAGAACATTAAAATGTGTCATTACCAAAATAACTAACATTTTCCAACAACTTGGATACTGAGGAATCTTTTAAATAGCTCCTGGTTTTAAATCCACCCTTATCTACTCCTACTTTTTCATTTTACACCTCTCATATTAATCTGAGTCTAACTTTATGCAAAGTAAGGTAACAAATTTCAGTGGCAGCATAATAAATAGATGTTCTTTCACAAAGCTAAATACTTCCTGTGACTGAGCTCATCTTTAATAGAAATGTCTTCATGCTATGAAACTAAAACTAAATCCGATGTTTTAGTAAAACTATTAAAAAGTTTTCTTTCTAAAGTATAAAGAATTTGAAAGCATTTTTATACAAGTAAAGTCCTTTTTGACAGGATATATTTCAAATACATAGTCTGAATTACCGATTTATGCATAATACATGTACTATTTCTAGTAGATGTCATTAATATATTTTTAACTGTAAGTAGGAACACCATTATGTTCATCTGTTACAAGTTTTCTTTTTTTTATCCAGTTTGCCTCAGACCAAAAACAAGTTATCAATTTGCTTGCCTGAAGTCTTACGAATTAAAAACTCATTTTATCATTCATTTTCACAAACCCTACAAATTGATATAGAAATCCTTCTTGTTACTTCAAACTAATCAGATGATGTTTTTAACAAAATAGACCTTCTGGGATACACACAAGTATTTTCTTCATAAAATAAAAGGCACTTTCATATGTCTGTGTTCTAATGAAAATATTCCTTAATAAAAAACTTTGAAAATAAGGCTCCATTAACATTAAGCTCTATTTTTAAAAGAAAAAAAGTAACTTGAGAGTACTTTTAAATAATCTGAATTACCTAAATCTGTTAATGGTTAGGGTGTGTTTAAAAAACAAATGTATTAAATGAAAGGAGAAGTAGAAAAAATATTTTTCCTATGTATCAAATTGTTTTCTAACTTAGAAGCCAATTTAACGTGTTTATCAGTTAGAAGAAATAACACCCTTCTTTTTTGCAACACTTCCCTTAAGTGAATTTCCTCTACTTTTTGTCTAATTAACTAATAAAAACAAAATGTATACTGTACCCAAAAAATTAAGACTATAAAGGAATGAAACTTGATGTAAAAAAAATCAAAATGTAGTTTTAAAATTTAATAAAGTCAGAAATTCAAACATTACTGTGCACCACCTTCTTCCTAAACTTCACTCTTATTCAGAAATATTCATTACACAACAGTGACAAACGAGAATTTTTCTGACTGATAAAAAGCTTTATTAAATTTTTTCTAAAGGAGATAATACGGGTAAAACACTTAACACTGTGCCAGGCATACTATAAACATTCAAAAGACATTAGTCATAATGAAACAAAAGCGAAGTATCCACAAGGATAAATAATCCAACTAATACAAATATCCATTAGCTGTTTTTCAAAATGCGATTTCTATCACATTAAAAATTTTATATATATCAAAACCACTAATAAAGAACGATGTTTATTTAATATTTCAATATAAATTTGAAATCTGGTAAGTAATGAATAAACCACAGCAGCATATGCAAAGTAATCTTAAAATAGAGTTCACAGGCTCATGAATGTAGCAAGGTAAATTTTTAAGAGCACAGTTAAAAAATTGTCTCTTACAATCTGCCTATAAGATAACAAAAGCCAACATGGCATTCATTACTGCCAAATAATGTACTTCCATGAATTAAAACCAAGGTATAACTTGACGCTACAAGAAAAGCCCAAAGTCAATATAGTTCCTACGAATTATTTACCCCTTCCATTCGAAATGTTAAAATGAAACAAAAAAAAAATTGTAGTCAAAAACAGAAATCTGTATTACTAGACCTGAGCCTATTACATTTTCAGAATAAAAATGTGTGGCTATCCTTTAAAAGAGTAAACCTTTGCTTTTTCTTTCCTTTTTGCTTTTATTTTCTTAAATATTTGTATTATTCTCAAAATGCAGACGATGACAACCACCATGCACACATAAGTATACATCTGAGTTAATCTTCCAATTACAGAAATTTGAAAGTAAACAATCCTAAATTTTTAATTTATTAATACTGATAGCAATGAAAAGAAATAAACTCAACATTTAGCTTAGAAAAGAAACTTCCATTAAATAATAAGAAAAAACATGCTAAGAGATCAGAAACAGGACAAAGAGCAAGAAAACAGAGACGGTCTGCATCTACTCAAGTGATAAAGGGAGCTCCCCACCCTGTACTAGTTGTTTTCCCTTGTTCTATTTCAAATGGTTGTTTTCCCAAGCCATTATGCTATTTCTTCACAAGGTCAATCTATTCTCTTAGAACAGACCATTCACCTATTTATTATGAAGTGTTATTTAAGCATATTTGAGAATTAGTATATCGTATTTTATTTAAAAGACTGATAAACAGCTAAAGGACAATATTCACAAATCATTTACCTATCAGGCACCCTTGGAGCAAAACAGGATGTAGTAGAATGAATACACAGAATGTAATCAGGCCCAAGTTCCTGGACTTTAGCCTCTACTGCTTTCAGGTCTGTACGCAGCTCGTCACCCTCCAAAACATTTTCTATCACCACAGGCTCAAAACCTAACCAAACCAACCAGAAAAAAACTGTTAGTGTGAACTAAAATAAGGGAAGATCCTGAAACTCTAGGAAGCATGCTATTCTACACAAGAACTCTTAATATTTATTTTGGTAGATTAACCTCCTCTGGTAATAAATACACGGCTCAGTACTGGTATTAGTCAAAGGCAGGTCAAAATAATGTGACAGACGACTACACAATTTTAGGACCATAAGTCTATTTAACACTAGGATATGACAAGAATGAATTCTAGAAAGTAAGGAAAACAAATGTTAGATATCTAGAGAAGTAATAACATGGACACTTATGACAAAAAGGATCACTTTAATCCAGTTCAATTTCAATCCACAGAAAAGTAAGTCCACTCATTCTCTGGCAATACTTCTGTTTTATTTTAAAGTTCACTTTATTTCAGAGATGGACATTAATAATAATACAATTCACTTGCTGAAACAAATCACAATCATCTACTCAATGTTTTACCTCTAAAGAAAAACGTAATAAATTTCAGCAGCCTAAGGATCACTGATCCATCACATAGCCTACAAAAGCCTCCTATGAAAACAAAATGTATACAGTAAATTTTGCATAAAGATAAAAAGTGTTTCCACATTTTTCAATTAAAACAGCACACTTAACTAGTATATAAGCAAAGGCCCGGCAACAAATAATAATTATGGAACCATATATATTTAGGTATCCATAAACTTAAAAGTTGTATAAAGTAATACAAACATTAAATTTTGTCACACTTATTTTACCACAATTTTTTCTTTTAAAAAAGCAATAGGGAACAGAGTTAGTTTATTTTTCATTTATCTTTATATAAGAAATTTGAATTTTCTAATTGTGATGTTTAAAACATTATACACAACACTTCTCTTACCTGCAGTGATCATGGATTTAAAGCAGGACTTCTGGTCTATTCGTGGCCATATAATATACTTTGCCTTTGGTCTTTTGTGTCGTAACGTTAAGAAACACAGAGTTAGACTCATGCCAGTTGCCATAGGAACTACAAAGCAGTTGGTTACTGTATGGACACCTACAAATAAGAAGCCAAACAGAAATCTGTTATCCCGCTAAGCACCCAGCATCCTTCTTGAGGAAATAATATATTTCATCTATAAAATACTAAGAGTCGTAGCCCTAGTGCTTCTGTTTCTGTACTCACTCTTGGGAAGCTCAATGCCAAATTCAACTTCTGGGCTTATGGCTCTGATTTTCTATCTTATTCTAAGGACTTTTTATTTTTAGAAAAAGTCTTTTCAAAAGTCACTCATACTCTTTTTGGAAAGGGGCAATAATAAGGAAATCGTCAATAGTGTGTGTGTGCGTCCAGTCAGCCAAAAGCATTATGATTAAGATCGTACATACCAGCCAGCTTTATAATGTCCAGGACCAAAGAATTGGTAATTTTGTTCAAAAGGCTAGAGCCTGCAGCTTTTGGTTGCACAGCAGAAATATCACCCGATCGTCCAATGCCATGAATGAACCTAAGCAAAAAATGGGCCAAAAACTGGACAAATACATTCAGCATTCTAAGTAATACAATGTACAAATATGCAAATATAGTAACCCAAAAAACACAGGAGCAATATCTGGCTGTTACAGATATATGTCACAAACTATTAATGATGTGGAACTCTCCTACTTAAACTGAAACAACTTCATCAATTATGTTGTGATAGCCAGTTTCCAATGACGGCCACCATCAATTATTATTCTCCCTGTGCCCACATCCTACTCCCACACCAAGAGATGGAGTCTACTTCCTCTCCACTTGAATCTGGGCTGAACTTAGTGACTTGCTTGGCCAGGAAGAATCTAGCAGAAGTGACTGTGAAATTTTCATGCTAGGCAAACCTTCAGATAACTCAACTCTCAGCTAGTATCTGACTGCAACTACATGAGAGACCCAAAGCAATACTCACCCTGCTGAGCCCAGTTAATCCAAAAAACCATGAGAGGTAATAATAAGTAATTGTTTTTTTTTTTTTCTTTTTTTTTTTGAGAGGGAGTCTTGCTCTGTCGCCCAGGCTGGAGTGCAGTGGCCAGATCTCAGCTCACTGCAAGCTCCGCCTCCCGGGTTCACGCCATTCTCCTGCCTCAGCCTCCCGAGTAGCTGGGACCACAGACGCCCGCCACCTCACCCGGCTCATTTTTTGTATTTTTTAGTAGAGACGGGGTTTCACCTTATTAGCCAGGACGGTCTCGATCTCCTGACCTTGTGATCCGCCCGTCTCGGCCTCCCAAAGTGCTGGAATTACAGGCTTGAGCCACCGCGCCCGGCCAATAAGTAATTGCTTTAAGCCACTTAATTTTAGGGTGGTTTGTTCTGTAGCAATAGAAAACTGAAATATATGAAACAATAAATTATCTTTTTTTTTTTTTTCTTTTTGAGACGGAGTCTTGCTCTGTCGCCCAGGCTGGAGTGCGGTGACCCCACCTCAGCTCACTGCAAGCTCTGCCTCCCAGGTTCCCGCCATTCTCCTGCCTCAGCCTCCAGAGTAGCTGGGAATACAGGCGCCTGCCACCATGCCGGGCTAATTTTTTTGTATTTTTAGTAGAGACCGGTTTCACCTTGTTAGCTAGGATGCTCTGGATCTCCTGACCTCGTGATGTGCCCGCCTTGGTCTCCCAAAGTGCTGGGATTACAGGCATGAGCCAACGCGCCCAGCCAAATTATCTTTTTTCTTTCCTTTTCCCCTAATCACACAGTGGGCTAAGTTCCAATGATGGTTCAAATATTGCCTTAATTTTAAAAGAACTATGTGCTCCTAGAAAATCAGTGTGCAAATCTACTCATTTTAAATTAGATGATATTATACGTTGTTTAAAGATACTTCTCAATACTCTTTAAAAAACCCTTTTGTAACCTGAGTAATTTCTAATTGACAGTCAAATATATCAGAAATTCTGTATAGGGAGATTATCGAAGAATACTAATGTACTTCCTCACCACTGAAATCTCATGTACAAAACATTTCCTACATATATTATCAACCATGTTATCAGCGAACTGTTAACTGAAATTTTCATCCAAGTTAGGCACTATCATCAGTTTTGACTGCAGTGATTTTTACTGAAATACAAATTCTACTATGCCCAGGAAATTTTCATTATAATGTAAAAGCATGGAAGAGAGGAGTTTTATCTAAGAGTTTACACTTCATAGAAAGGTTAGTGGACAGAGCAATGAGTGATCATATTTGGAACTACCAATTAAATCATTATCAGAATTGATGAAAAGCTTTCTGCAATAATGCAAAAGAAAAAGTCACTCAATAATCTAATACACCTTTCTCTGTATCTATTGCAACAGAGAGGTATTTATAAAATGGGATTCAGTTTAAAACAAAGTTTAAAGTTCTAACTACAAACCATTCTTTAAAAAAAAAAAACACTGCCAATGTTAGAAAAGAAATATGGAAAACTATAAACAACCTTAATGGATTTTAAACTTTTACAATCAGATATGTTTATTAGGGTAACCATTCCTCAGAAAATGTACAGCCTGTGTTAGTCACCCAGAACCTGACGGGGTAACCCCCACATATTTTTACTCTATTGTCTTTGAAAAGCACCTGCTGAAATAAAATTGTTTCCATCTCCCTGTTGCATTTGGTTTACATATCCATTTGAGCAGGGAAAAAGTGGTTTACAAACAGACATTTGATAATCCAACAAAATGAAAACTACTGCCATTATTTTGAACCAAAAATAAACAAACGATATGTCTCCCATACTACTTAAAAAAAGATACCTGTAATGACGACGAGCAACTAATGAGGATGCCACTCTCCCTTCCCTTTCTCCCACACCACAATTGCCTAAGAAATTGTTGCTGTCCATGATTGCAAGTTCATGTAAAAAGAGTTCAAGTGTACTTTCATCCCAGCCATTCTCTGGACACTTGCCCTTAAAAAACAAACAAACAAACAAAAAACTTATGATTATATTTAATAAAACTATCGTTCTCTAGAACACTACAGGAATACATTTTCACTTTTTAATGTGTATTTTGCCATGCTCCTTGTTTTCTAAAATTCAGCACTATATAGAGACAGCAAGGAGATAAAAAATTTGTACATTTGATTACAACTATTTATAGATTTCGAGAGGTGATGATAAATGCATACAATGAGATTTCCTCAGATATTTAAATTTCCGTAAGCTAAACTAATTGAATACCAATACACCACATCCCCAATGAAGATGCTTCAAATCAGGGCGTTACGATTGGGGCGGGAGGACGTGGAGAAGAGCGGCAGTTGTCAAACTTCAATGAAATATTGGCCAGGCTCCGTAGCTCACGCCTGTAATCCAGCACTTTGAAAGGCCGAGAAGGGCGGATCACTTGAGTCAGGACTTTGAGACCAGCCCGGCCAAAATGGTGAAACTCTGTCTCTACTAAAAATACAAACATTAGCCGGGCGTGGTGGCGGGCGCCTGTAGTCCCAGCTACTCGGGAGGCTGAGACAGGAGAATGGCGTGAACCCGGGAGGCGGAGGTTGCAGTGAGCCGAGATCGCGCCACTGCACTCTAGCCTGGGCGAAAGAGCGAGACTCTGTCTCAAAAAAAAAAAAAAAAAAAAAAAAAAAACATACACACACACAACAAAACTTTTAATGAAATTAAAATTCAGGAACGCTAGCAGGAGGCAGACCTGTGAGGTTCGGCAGAAGCCTCGTGGTTCGAGTTAGCATACAGTGGTCTGCAAACACCCTATGTGCTCTCAGTCGTTGAGCGTGGTGTAAGACGGAGGTGCGAACTTTGCCCTTTCCGCGAATAAAAAAGTACAGTAGGACTTTCCCTCACTTCCGCATCCCGCAGTTAGAAACAGCGGGACTCAAAACACCGACCCCAACACCCCCTCCTGAGAACACCCTTTAGCTTTCACTGGCTTTGGCAAGGCTGAGAAGGCACAGACCGCAGTCGGTCAGCTAAGGCAAGCCAAGCTAAGACAGACTTGGGACTAGTCTCAAGCAGCAAAGAGCTACTGGTGGGGCGGCACCAGCGGGAACGGCGGGCGGAGCCAGAGCCCCGGGGTCGCGGCGGCTGGGGAGGGGACCGACAGCTCGGTACCTTCTCCAGAAGCAGCCGTATGAGGTGCTCATGCGAGCGGCGGGCCTCACAGCCCTGCCGCACATAAGCTGGTGACACCAGCCGCTCGCCCGCCGCGAAGCTCTCGCGGTTCATGACAGCGATGGCGACAGTAGCGAATAAGCGGGAGCACCAGCTCCACACGCCAGACTCACGACGGAACCAGAATGCAACTCGCCTCCTGGACTGTACGGCAGCGCCTTGGGACAAAAAAAACAACAAAAAAAAACTTATTGCTCCTGCACACGCGCAGACCGTCTCAGATGGCGCTCCAGGAGGAAGTTGGCGTATTTGAGCATGCGCGAGGGAGTCCGCGCTTTTAGGTGACTTCAGGCGAAGAAGGTACTGAAATTAGCCCCGCCCCGCTGCAGCTGATTGGTCTGGTTAAACCCTGGTGTTCCTAACGGGAACTTCAGGAAAGGATTTTGCACTTGTGCAGACCGGGCGAGCAGAGTGAGAACTAGGTACGTGGGGTTTTCTAAGTTCTGTGTTCCAGTCCTGTTGGATGGTTGAGATCTGTGCAGGGTCTGTGCTTCCGCCTTATTCAAACCGTTTGTCAGATGCCAGAACCTTCAATCTTTACTTTGATACATTTCCACACTTATAACTGCCACACAACCCCATAGGAAATAGCAGTGCCCCACTCCTTTTCCCCTTTGCACTACGGAATGTTTACATAGCACTTACCACTCACCACGTGACATGCCAGACGTTTGTTTATACATACACACACACAAACACACACACACACGCACCCATGAATGTAAACTCTCTAACCTAACGGCAGGGCCTCGGTTTTTGCTGCGGTGCCCCCTCCCCCGGGCACCTAAAACAGTGCCCAGAATAAAGTAGGGCCTAAAAAAAGAAATTGATATTGAATTAATGAATTAGTTTGACCATTCTGAAACTATCCCCAAGAACATTTTGTAAAATTGATTAAGGGGGAAAAAAATCCAACTAGGCTTATGGCTGCTGTTATTAAGCCAGTTTGCCGTATGGCCGACTTAATTGTATCTGGTTGCTACTTACAACCCCCAGGAGAATGTGGCGCCTATCACAAGACTCTTCATTCTTTTTCTGCTCTATAGATAAAATCTAAGACATTGTGAGAAGATAAGCTTTTGTTTGCATTGCTTCTTTAGGTCCTACATACCAACAAAACTAAGGATGCCAGCTTGTCTGGAAGGCCCAATAAAAAACTGATTCATGGAAGAATGCAGTTGTCACATCCTGATGATTTCATCTCCCTTACCCCAACAAATCGATAACCCCAAATTTTCCAGCCCCTCACCCTCCACAAATCCCCTTAAAAACCTTAGCCTAGAACCCCTTGATGAAACGAATTGAAGCTTGAGAACTCTTCCTGTTTCCTGGCTTGTAACTTGTGATTATTAAAACTCTTTCTCTGCTGCAAGCCTGCTGTCAGAGTATTGGTCTGTTCCTGCACAGCTAACATAGGAACCTGGCAGTCCTGTAACAATTGAACAACCTAGAGGTTCACTGCTGGAGATCCCTGCATTCAGTTTCTTTACAATCTTCATCTTATGTGAGCCTACAGTAATTCCTGACATTGCTTTCACCTGGTGGTATGCCCACTTGCACTGATTCACACCCACTTGCAAGAGCTGATTGTTAAATGTTCAGGAATTTTGTGAGCCAGTTTTTAAATACAGCCACTCAAATATTGTATTAAAAGCCAAAGTAAAAATACTCAAAATTCATCACTTCCTAATTATTTTACATTTTACTATTATCTATGCTCTTCAGGTTATTTACATGCATTTTATCTATATGGTGGAAATTCAATATAATGTTATACTACTGCACATCTTCCAACTCCCCTTTTGATGATGTCACGTTGGCAATGGTGGAAGCATTTACGCCATGGAAATCAGTAAACACTGCAAATCAGGCCCTTACCCTCCAACCCACTCCCCTAGAAGTCAGTTGTTCAACATGCACGAGCTCATCACTGTTTCTACTGCATGTTCCCAGGCATCCAGCTATTAATATATATCAGTCTATTTATGGTATTTGTTGAATTGCATTTCAGTTGTTAATTTTCTGTCTCAACTAGACTGTGAGCTCCTGGTTGACAAGGGCTATATTGAGATCTGTGTTCAAAGCACAGCACTAAATACGTAATAGGTGTTTGATAAATATTTGTTGAATGACATAGACCATTTAACTACTTAAAACTAAACAGAAAGGTAAACCACAAAACAACAAGAATTTAGCTTTCTTTCTAAAATGAGTATTATCTTTCAAACTTTTGGAAACTTGAGTTCTTATTCTCAAAATGCAACTATTTTTGCAACTTTGTCTTTGGAAAAGCCTTCAAAGCTGCTTTGTCAATCACATGCAAAATGTGCAAAAATCCCAAAATTAATCTCATTACTGAATGGACACATCAGGTTTTTGAGCCAGCTTGTTCTCTCACCTTATTCACTATCTTCAGAAAAATGTTTGTCTGTTTCCAAAAATTAATCATTGTCAAGATATGCATTTATTAAAGGTATTCAAAAGATACCAGCTTTGGAAGCAATTTCAAGAGAAGTATTCTAAAATTACTTTCATCCATTCACTCATCCAACAAGTATTTATCCATATCCCCATTTTACAGATGAGGAAAGCAAAGCTCAGGAAGTTTGAGTAATGTATTTAAGGTTATACAACTAGTGACACTAGCAGAATTTGAATCTGTGTGTTCTCGACCTATTTTAAATGATGCTTCATCTTGTAAAGACCATGAGGTTATTCTGATGTTGCCTATCTATTAAAAATAGTATGTAATTACTATTTTAAAATAGTAAATAGTTTGTAATTACTATTTAAAATAGTATGTAATCACTATTTTTAATAATAGTATGTAATTACTATTTTTAATAGATAGGGCAACATCAAAATAACCTCACGGTCTTTACAAGATGAAGCATCATTTAAAATAGGTCCAGAACACACAGGTTTAAATTCTGCTAGTGTCACTAGTTGTATAACCTTAAATACATTACTCAAACTTCCTGAGCTTTGCTTTCCTCATCTGTAAAATAGGGATATGGAAGAGACAGTTACGATGATTAAATGAGAGGTAATTGCTCAATGACATCTTCCCCTTGATAGACAGACTATACAAATGGACAATGGCCAGATCATATATGATAACAGGACTCTCACCCACAACCTCTGTAGCAGCTAACCTTCCAAACCACCACCTCTGCAGCAATCAGCCAAGAATGGTTAAGACTTGGACAATGACTGCCAGCTTCTCTCTTTTATTACTCGCTTCTAACTTAAGACCAACCAGAGAAAGCCAAATATCCTCCTTAAACAAATTACATGAGATGCCCTGTTTCTACTTAGCCAGCCTCTAGCTTCTCCTTGCCAGCACCTCTAATCGGCACACCTGAATTCTTCCCTGTACCTGAATCTTTCACTATAAAGCTTTCCCACTCCCCTGCCTGCCTTTGAGACTCTGACAAATGCAAATGATGGTGACTGACTCCTTTCTCTAGCAAGCTTTGAATTTCCAGTTTTCCCAGAGACTTCAATGAGACATGGTCTGTGCTGTCCATGGCGGTGAACCTCAGCCTTTGGCCACTTGTGGTGCCCACAGGGGCTCCTTGTGCCTTGTTGCCTATGGCTTGTCACGTCCATGCCAACTTGGTAAGTCAGTGCTGGCCTGGAACTCCTCCCTGTTTGCCTTGAGTTCCTAAGCTATTCATTTGAAGTGTGGTACTCAGATTTTGTTACTGGTTCCTATTTGCATCCTTAGTGGAATCAGGCAATTCCTTTTCATCCTTGGTGCTGTCCTTTGTACTTCTATTTTGTATTGTGTTATCTAAAAGTGTTGTTTTCCTTAAGAAGGAGAATCTTACGGTAGAACATGGCCATGGGCCCTACAACCGTGTTATTTAAGCCAGTTTCACAGACCGATGAGTTTGCAGTTCTCACCAGACTGCATCCGTTTGGACAAATTTTGTTGTGGGTCACCAATAAAACTGGAGGAAGTTCTCCCTTCATCTTGATTTTTTGTTCTGAGGGCTTGCTTTTGATCCAAAGAAAGAGGTCATTCTGATATTCTGCCTGCCAGAGGGCACAGATTATCCGGTCTGTGTTCAAAAGGGGCAAAAATCAGGCTGGGGGCTGAGACAGGATAAGCATGAGCATAACTTTCAACACCATAGCCAGCATTCATGGGGTGCTCCAAATCTAAATCCTCTCTACCAGGAAAAACTGCTGCTGCTTGTACATACTCTCATTACAATCCTAATGCTTGTGCCTATCTCTCTAAGTGGGATAACTTCGTCAATGTGGAGTTGGGCCTTCAATGGCCACTCTGGGAAACACTTGACTTGACAAAATTTTTTATTTGATGGGCAACTTAGAAAAGAAAGGGAATTCAGATTTCTTAGGTCTGATGGGCAACAGGTTTTGAGTGGTACACAGAGGCCTCCAAAGGAAATTCTGATTCAAGAATTATTCCACTAAAAGATGCTTTGGCTAAAGCAAACAAGCAATTTGACAACTTAAGCAACAACAAACTAGACTCATTTCCTAGTAAATCTTCCCCTTTGGGCTGGCTCCCTATATCCAGATGTCCCTCTTATCCCTTAGCCTTCTGATATCTCTCTTTCTTCACTTCCATCAACACCCCCCTTCTCTTCCTCTTATCCAGGCCTCCTGCATTTTCCCAGCAACTCTCCTAAAACTCGAAAATGTCAGTTGCTTCTAAAGATCCATCTCCTCTCAAAAGCCAAGTATGCAGGCAACTGCAGAATTTAAACTTTGTACCCAAGATGAATTAAGAACAATAATCAAGGATTTCCCTACTTCCAAACAAGACCAGCAACTATTTATAGAAGAATTTAGGATTCATTTGAATGCATATGATTCAGGGTTACCTAACCTAAATATACCAATGTATACATATATTGGCCAGATCCTCAGGTGTTAAATCTTGGATTTAAAGAAAAGCTGATTGGACCAACATGAGAAGGGATCTACAAGGATCGCTCTTTCCCCAATAAACTTAGAGTATGAAAAACAAAAAACAAAAAACAAACAAAAAAAAATGCCCTGAAAAGTAGGACAAAGCCTCCTAAAAGCAATATCCTTTCTATAAAAATCTGTTGTATCATAATTCAGTAATGCAAACAGAAACAAGATGAAACTATAGGAGATTTTCAGGATAGACTATAATATACCTCCTGACAATATTCAGGAGTTAACAACAGTGCCAGCGTAACAGCAGCCCTTTCGTCTTATTTTGTCAATGGAGTTAAATCCAAAACTAGAAGGCTAATTCAAAAGTAGAAATTAGAATGGAAAATAGCTCTTTACCTGAACCAAACACCTCTCAGAACATTTTGAAAGGGCTTTAGAATAAAAACGACACAAGGCCCAAAATAAACTATGGTCTTACAGATCAAACAGCTAAGTGGCCCTCTTCCCATCAGCCATTTTGACAAGGACACTTACAGATATTGTAAACCAGAAAAAAAGATTGTCTTATCTTATAAAAGAAAAACCAAGACAAAAAAAAAATCCCTCAATTCCAATCAATGAGAGTGCTCTCAGAAGAAGAAAAATGCTCCCAGTATCCTGCTTTACTCTTAAACACTCAAGTGAATTAACTGTATAGATGATGGTATAGTCTGAATGTGTTCCCCAGAATCTATATGTTAGAAACTTAATCCCCAAGGCAAATGTGTTGGGGGATGGGGACTAATGGGAGATATTTAGGTCATGAGGGTTCTACTTCAGGAATGAATTAATGCAACTATAAAAAGAACTCACAGAATAAGTTCATTCTTTTTTCTCTTCTGCCATGTGAGGACACATTTGCCCCCACTTGCCCTTCCACCTTCTGCCATGTGAGTACCATAGCAAGAAGGCACCCACCAGACTACCAGATACCAGCGCCTTGATCTTGGACTTCCCAGCCTCCAGAACCATGAGAAATACATTTCTGTTCTATATAAATTACCCAGTATTCTGTCATAGTAGCATAAATGAATGAAGACAGATGGTCAATCTCATCAATTCCTGGTAGGTACATGTGCTGCTCTTTCTGCATTAAACTTCACCATCTTTACTGAGCCTCCTCCTCAGAGTAAACATACGCACAAGTGGTAGGTCTCTCAAATAACCTAGAGATTTTTTCTATATCCCAGCCCTTAACTGTAACCCCTGGGCCCTTGAGTGAAAATATCCCTTCCTGGTCTGTGAAACTACCCCTGCAAATTTAATAGCCTCCTCTTTGCAAATGGAATCATAATATTAAATGTGCAAGAGAGGAATTGTTTCTTAAAGTTCCAGAAGACTCCTCTATTCATAATCAAGTTGTGCCTACTGTGGATATACCTTTGCCTCCTGCATTATGTTTGATGCATACCCCCGCAGGAAGGTCTTGACACTGTACCTGACATTCTGTGGCCTTAAAAGTCCACGGACATAAAAAAAAATAACTGGAGTAGAAACCGAAGAGAAGATAGGTTGTACCAAACTGTTACCCAATCATCCCCAATATCCCTTGAAGACAGAGCAAAGGAAGATTTCAAAGCTATATTTGAAGGCCTTATATCTAATGGTCTTTTCATACCCTGCACTAGCGATTGTAACACTCTAGTCTTGCCAGTAAAGAAACCAAATAAGTGAGAATATCCATTTTTCAAGACCTCAGGATAATCAACAAAATTTTTGTTCCTTGCTTCCCAGTAGCACCTAACTCGGATACCATCTTGGCATCAATTCTACCTGAAGCCACTTGTTTCACTCTGCCTTTTTTTTTTTTTTTTTTTTTTGCTCTGCCTTTTTATTTATTTATTTATTTTTTGGATGTGCCTCTAGACCACTTCTAGGGCAGTCAATACC
Organism: Piliocolobus tephrosceles; assembly: GCF_002776525.5. Lineage (NCBI taxonomy): Eukaryota > Metazoa > Chordata > Mammalia > Primates > Cercopithecidae > Piliocolobus > Piliocolobus tephrosceles. The sequence continues at coordinate 160,640,925 of NC_045436.1, read as the reverse complement.
TTTTAGCTTTCACCTGGAAAAGATAACAGTATACCTGGACAATCATGTCCCAGGGTTTTACTGAAGCCCCCTCCTGCTTTTCCCAATTCCTCAAACAATTCTTAAAAGATCTGAATTTCTTTTGTGATTTAGTTCTGATATCATATGTAGATGATCTATTTTATTCAGGGAACAAGAAAACTTGTAAAAGGGTTCCATTTACTTGCTCTCAGCCTTAACAGAGAAGGAACAAAGTTTCAACAGATACATTTCAACTTTTCCAAAGTATAATCCATTATTTAAGACATGGTATGTCTAAGGAGGGAAAAACATTCTCTCATTAGGCAAAAGATTATCCAAACTTACTTTAGACCTCTCACTAAATGACAGTTGATAGGACTTCTAGGTTTAACTAGATATTGCATACACATTTTCTGAGATCGTGATATCCCTTTATGAATTGACTCAGACCTCAGGAAGACACTTTTTCTTCTGGGAACCCAAACTTGGAATAGGCTTTCTGCAGCCTGAAGAAAGTTCAACAGCTTCTTTCACTGGGCATCTTTAACTACAAAAATCCCTTTGGTCTATTTATGCATAAGCTATATGGATAAGCCCTTGGAGTTTTAACTCAACTTGATGGGAACCATCAAAACTCATGACTTACTATGTATAGCCTTACCTTTGATCTGGTTGTAAAGGCTTTCCTCTCATCTGTGTTGAAAGCTGCAATTAAGAAAAAAACAAAAATTACTTATTCATACTTCTGCTGAAATAGTTCTAGTTTCCCCACTTGATCTCATGGTCCCTCATATAGTACTGACATTACTACTGACTGAAAACACACAACACTTTTCAGCCAGCTGATTAACTTCTTAGGATATTGCTACTCTCCCTCTCACATTACCATTCACTACTGCAGCACCCTGAATCCTGCCACTCTTCTGCCCCTAACCAGAAAGGGAGCCTCACAATAGTCTCACCTTAGCTAGGAAATTTTCTGTATTCATATTTATCAGGGACTCCCACTGAGAACCCTGACCTAATACTATTTGTTAATGGATCATACCTCAAAACTGAAACTGGCCGAGGTGGGAGGATTGATTGAGCCCAGAAGTTCAAGACCAGACTGAGCAACAGAGTGAAATCTTATCTCTACAAAAAGAAAAAATTAGCCATGTAAGGTGGTACATGTTTGTAGTTTCAACTACTCACAAGGCTGAGGCAGGAAGATCTCTTGAATCTAGAAGGTCAAGGCTGCAGTGAGCCATGATCATGCCACTGCACTCCAGCCTGAGTGACAGGGCAGGATCCCATCTCAAAAACAAAAACTAATACTGGAGGTTATCAAGCAGGTTATGGTATCACTAATTTCTCTTTAGAATATAGTGTTCTCTACCTGGGTAAAAGTCAGCACAAATGCCAGAACATAATGCATGTATTACACCTTGCCAATTAGTTGAAGATCAGAGAGTAAACAAATGTACAGAAAGCAAATATGCGTTTGGAATAGTACATGACTTTGAGATGCTTTGAGAAAAAAAAAGTAGGGAGTTTCTTATCTCTACCGAAACTCCCAGAAAAATAAAGACAATAAGTTAATATACTTTTCGATGCACTCCTGTTTCTTTGAGTGGTGGTCATTATAATGTAAATGCTCGTGCAAAAAGAGAAAATATGAAACTTAAAGGAAATGCTCTAGCAGCTCATTGTGACAAACAAGCAGCCTTAACCAGTATATGATCCTATCTCAGCCCTCAGAGGATAAATTTCTGGAGGTATCCAAAGAGACAATTATAAAACATCAATGTTGGTAGGTGCAGTGACTCATGCCTATAATCCTAGCACTTTGGGAGGCCAAGACAGGTGGATCACCTGAGGTCAGGAGTTCGAGACCAGCCTGGCGAACATAGTGAAACCCTGTCTCTACTGAAAATACAAAAATTAGCCAGGTGTGGTGGCAGGCACCTGTAATCCCAGCTATTCAGGAAGCTGAGGCAGGAGAATCACTTGAACCAGGGAGGCGGAGGTTGCAGTGAGCTGAGATTGCGCCACTGCACTCCAGCCTGGGCAAAAGAGTGAAACTCCATCTCAAAATAAAATGAAATAAAATAAAATATCAATGTTTAGGCCAAACCTTTGAAAAGGAAGAATGAAAAATATCTGTTTGCGTCATCGCTGGAATTCCCAAGACAGTGGTTTGGTGACATCAGATGACTTCAAATGGAAGGTAGCTAAATTTCGCCATGAAAACTGCTCATCATGGCACAGACAAATTGCCTACTCCCTTACATGGACATTAGTTGGGAAACTTGAAAAAGACAGCTGAGGTTATTTTGGAGTCATGTGTCACCTGTCAACACATAATCCTGAAAAATCTGTAAAGGTGAGACATGGCCAAGAACCAAGGCCTCAACACCCTTTTGCACACCTTCAAATGGATTTTTAAAATGTTTTTATTGTATGTCTATTTTCAGAGTAGACTGCAGCATTTTTCTGCCAAAAAGCTACAGTCCTTACAGTCTCTAAAAAAGCTGCATTGTTTTATGTTTCCAACCTGGGGCATAACAACTTTTATATCAAATGACTAAAGCAAACACTTTATGGGAACTATTATAAAATAACTACGCCTTACTCCAAACTACACTATCCTTGCCACCCACAATCTTCTGGACAGGTTTAAAAAACCAATGGCATTCTTAAATTTAAATTAGCAGAACTTTCAGAAATCTTTGAGCTCCCTTCACCAAAGCTACTCCCGTTTTCACTAGCCTTTATGGTTACATGGTTCATTATTCCCTTGGGAATATATTCCCCTGAGAACTGGTAACTAGAAGACCCATGCATTGAGATATTTCACTTTAGGTAATAGACTCTATCCTACTGCACACAAAAATGACAAGATATTTCAAGGAACTCATGTACCATACCCAGTTCTATCACCAAGATCATTATGCCAGTATCCCCATAACATCTTCCTAAACAGCCTCTTCATGATCTTCAACAGGAAATTTTATGTATTTGGAAGTGATAACAGAAAGAAACTGTTCTTGAACCTCATCGAAAGTAACCTTAGCTAGCAGTGTTAATAGCATACACAACAATGAAACTCCAGGAAGTCAATCCCTGCGTTCACATTTCACAACTAAAGAAGCAATTTAGAATTCTATACAATTGAAATGTTAATCTAAAAAGATGCTTCAATCTGAGGATGCTTAGAGATCCTCTAGAAGTAGGCAGTTTTCTAAAGTTGGTAGTAGCTGACCCTCAGAAACCAAGACCTTCAGAAGAAGTTGATGACCTAAAGTAGTGGACAGCTTCCTCCCAAGACATTGGACCAAGATCTGTAATTCCTGTTTTGTTTTTTACCTGCTTGCTTATAATCATTCTTCTCATTTTATAAAGAACCCTGGCTTTGTCCTCCCCTTATGGTCCCTTTTCTTTTTTTTTATTTTTTTATTTTTATTATTGTTTTTGAGACAGGGTCTTGCTCTGTCACCCAGACTGGAGCACAGTAGCACTATCTCGGTTCACCGCCGCCTTGACCTCCCGGGCTCAAGTGATCCTCTTGCCTCAGCCCCCAGAGCAGCTGGGACTACAGGTGTGTGCCACCACCCCTGGCTAATTTTTGCATGTTTTTGTGGAGATGGGGTTTTACCACATTGGCCAGGCTGATCTCAAATTCCTGGGCTCAAGTGATCTGCCTGCCTCAGCCTACCAAAGTGCTGGGATTATAGGCATGAACCACTGCAACTACCCCCACTATTCCTTTTATCCTCTCCTTGGTATAATTGTAAGCTCAAAACATACTTATCATAATGCCATTCTTTGGGTATTCCACGCAGTAGCCACTTCTCTCAATCTTACTGACTGTTGGATATGGCTTCCATTACCACACCTCCATGATAAAAATCTCAGAACTCTTTAAGGCTCATCTCATTAAACAAGACCATAGGGAATTATTTAAAAAATGATGTTTCCAATTGTAATTACATGGACAAATGGTCTTCAGGAAATCAACCTGCAACTGTGCTAGTGTCTCTCCCTCTCCCTGAACAAGAACCAATTTTTATAATCTACTGTTCAGACCCTAGGTATTTCTAAATTTGAATTCAGTAACCTTAATATGGTGATTGACCACATACTGGAAGAGGCCAATTGAGATCCAAGTATGTATCTCAGCTAACACAAGGCCTTGGTTCTAACCTTGTATCATGAGCAACTCCTTTTCTCTTGTATCGCCATGCACCCCCAGCAGATACTACTTCCTTGGTGGCTGGGATACCTGGTCCTGTTTGCCTCCAACTGACACCTCATACACTATAGGAGTGGCATTCCAAGTGGTACTGTCTGTACAAAGAGGCTTTAATTCTATAAGTCACCAAGACTGGAAATCCTAACTCACATGAACTCCAAAACAAAGCCACTTGTGATTATTCAGGCACTTTCCCCTGAGGAGTTAACGACTCATTGTTCATGCTGTTCCCAATGGTGAGAATACCAATAGAGAAAAACTGTAAGAAAAGTATCACCAGCTGAAGAATTAGCAATGATGCTGCCCCTGAACTAAATGGAATACAGATCAGTTGCAATTCCTTAGCATGAGTAGTGATGGACAATCACATTGCTCTAGGTTCCTTGTCGGCCAGTCACAGCAGAATCTTTGCTATTGCCAAAATGTTTTGCTGTACTTGGATCAATGAAAAAGGCAACATAGAAAAGGCTGTATGTCGCCTTAAAGAAAAAGCTACTTGGCTTTCTTAAGCTGACCGGCATAGCCTGTGATTTTGTTCTCTTTGCCTGAGTTGGGCAATGAGGTTCCTGGTTCTGAGGCATCTTAAAAGAATTATTACCTGTTCTTGTTTTCATCATAATTGTCATAATGCTGGCCCTTTGCATTCTATCCAGAGTCTTAAATTCTTCTGTACAGGCACCCTTTTACCAGATTATCACTATAATGGTAAAACACAAAAAAGTCCAAAAGATCTCACAATAAGATTGATTGTGGAGGTGATTAAACAATCCCCAAGATCTGGAGATCCGGATCACTAGCCTTCCTTCAACTGGTCACAGTCTTGCAAGTAAGACAGTGGCCAAAACAGAGACTGAGGGACTGAATATACAGGTGAGCAATAGCCAAGCGATATGACAGTAGAACTCTGACCCATAACCTCTGCAGCAACCAGCTCCGGAAGCCAAACCATATTCTGCAGTGATCATCCCAAGACAATTAGGACTTGGCCTGTAACCACCAGCTTCCCTTTATTTCGCCTCCACTTCCAACTCAGGACCAACCAAAGAAAGCCAAATGTGCTCCCCAAACCAATTGCATAGGATGCCCCATTTCTAGTTAACCTGCCTCCAGCTTCTTGGTGCCAACAGCCTCCATATGGCACATACCTAACCCTTTCCTTTTTTCTATCATAAAGTTTCTCCACTCCCCTTGTCCTCATTGTCTTTGAGCTTCTGCCAAATATAAGTGACAATGGTTTATCCCCCTGGTATAGCAAGTTCTGAACACAACCTCTAGCTGCTCTCATTTGCATGGTCTTCATTAATTTATGCACCTTACATAAAAGTAACCAAGGCTGGCCACCGTGGCTCACACCTGTAATTCCAGCATTTTGGGAGGCCGAGGTAGGCAGATCGCTTGAGCTCAGGAGTTCAAGACCAGCCTAGGCAACATGGTGAAAGCCCATCTCTACCAAAAATACAAAAATTGGCTGGGCATGATGGCTTGTATATGTGGTCCCAGATACTTGGGAGGCTGGGGCAGGAGGATCACTTGAGCCTGGGAGGCGGAGGTTGCAGTGAACCAAAATCTTGCCACCACACTCCAGCCTGGGCAAGAGAGTAAGACTCCATCTCAAAAGAAGAAAAAGTGACCGAAAGCTAAAATGCATTGTGTATGTAGCTAGAGGATCTCTCTCTAGTACATTGAGAGTGACAAAGGAAAAAAAATCAATCAATATAAATTTATTAACATAATATGTGCCAAACACGGGTTTAAGTACTGAGGCTAAGGTGTTAGGTGCTGAAAGGTACAAGACATACCTTTCCTTCAAGTATTATTATTTATTTGAAAAACAAGGCATAAACATTACAAGATAACTAACACTACAAGCTAACATACATTATGTAGCCTGCAGAAGTCCCTGTGCCACTGGTCTAAAATGATCAAAAGTGGCTTCATTGAATAAGGGGCACGTAAGCCAAAACTTTGAGGATTAGCTCAGTAGAGACTAGGGAAAATCAGCACTTCGAAGGAGGAAATGATTTCAGCTTAGAATCAGAAATAAAGATGTATTTCACAAAGATATGAGTCTAACTGGTTGGTCTTAAATCATAGGAGGGGAAGCTACAAAGTAAAACTAGAGCCATATGTCAAAAGGCTTCCCTTGCCAGTCTGAAGAATCTAGATTTTTTCTGTAAGCCCTGAATTTGCACCTGAGCTTATCCTCCTATTCCCCCGTGGATGTCCTCCAGTCACTTAGGCTACTTAGACTCAACAAATACTCTACTGTACCCTCAAATCTGAATCGAAAGATAGCCAGAAGAAACTATCCAGAATAAAGCATGGCAGTTAAAAATGAAGATGGAAATATAGAAGAGAGTGTAAGAGAATAAAAAACATATGGAACACAGATGAAACAATGGAAGCCAGAAGGCAATGAACTAAGAAAAGTGCTGAAATAAATAACTGCCAATTTAGAATTCACTATGCTGGGACACGTCTTGCACAAATGGAAAAAAAAAAAGCATGCTTTCAAAGCATGGAAAGGTGTATGATAGGGTCTGAATGTTGGTGTCACCCCAAAATTTGTATGTTGAACTCCTAACCATCAGTACCTTAGAATATGACTGTATATAGAGATAGGGCCTTTAAAGAGGTAATTATGGTAAAATGAGGTCCTAAGCGTGGGTTTCTAATCCAGTATAATTGGTATCTTTATAAGAGGAGATTAGACACTGACACACACAAAGGGAAGACCACGAAGACAGAAAGAGAAGACAGCCATATACAAGCCAAGGAAAGAGGCCTCAGAAGAACTCAAACCTGCTGATACCTTGATTTCAGACTAATCTCTAGAACTATGAAGAAATGAATTTCTATTGTTTAAGGCATCCAGTCTTGTTATGGCAGCCCTAGCAAATTAATACACAGACAAACTCCAATTGAAAAATGTTCTAGGGTGTTACAGCTCTTTCAGAATTTGTCTAGTAGGCTTTCCAGCTTATGCCGAAGAGCCCCTTTAAAAAAAATGCTTTAGAAAATACTTGGCTATTTATACCTGACGAGTATATCTCAAAACTGTTATAGTCATGGAAAACAAGAAAAGACTGAGAAAGTATTACAGACCAAAGGAAACTAATGAGACATGATAACTAAATGTAATGCAGTATCCTGGACTGGATCCTGAAGCAGAAAGAAAATATGAGTGGACAAATACAAATAAAATCTGAAGTGTGTTCAAGAGTGTGTAACTATGTTGATTTCTTAGTTTTCATAAATGTATTATGATAAATACGATGTTAACATTAGAAAAAAAGTGAGTAAAGGATGTATAGGAATCTTGCTCTGTCTCTGTAAATCAAAAAATATTTCAGAATTAAAAGTTTAAAAACATTTTCAGGCAAAAACAGAATTTTCACCAGCAGAACTCCACTAAAAGAAATACCAAAAGGTATTCTTAAGCCAAAAGAAAAATGGTTCCATGTGAAATACCAAAATATCAAAGGCCGGCCACTGTGGCCCATGCCTGTAATCCCAGCACTTTGGGAGGCCAAGGTGGGTGGATCATTTGAACCCAGGAGTTCAAGACTAGCCTGGGCAACATGGCAAAAACCCATCTCTACAAAAAATACAAAAATTAGTCAGGCATGGTGGTGCACTTCTGTGGTCCCAGCTACTTGGGAGATTGAGGTGGGAGGATTGCTTGAGCCCAGGAGGTCGAGGCTGCAGTGAGCCATGATCATGCCATTGCACTCCAGCCTGGGTGACAGAGTGAGACCTGTCTCAAAAAAAAAAAAAAAAAAAAAAAAAACCCCAAAAGCAAAAACAAAAAACAACAACAAAAAAACCCAACATATCAACGATGCAGGATGGGATAAAGAACAATAAAAATGGTAAGTAAGTATGTGGGTGAGGCTGAGCGCAGTGGCTCATACCTGTAATCCCAGCACTTTAGGCGGCCAAGGTGGGCAGATCCTTGAGGTCAGGAGTTCCAGACCAGCCTGACCAACATGGTGAAACTCCATCTCTACTAAAAATAAAAAAATTAGCTGGGTGTGGTGCTGGGCACCTGTGGTCCCAGCTACTTGGAAGGCTGAGGCAGGAGAATTGCTTGAACCTGGGAGGTGGAGGTTGCAGTGAGCTGAGATGGTGCCACTGCACTCCAGTCTGGGTGACAGAGCAAGACTCCAGTTCAAAAAATATACATTAAATAAATAAATAAGTGGGCGAATCTAGATTAATATTACCTATATAAAAAATCATAGTAATGTGTTGTAGGGTTTAAAATATAGAGAAATGACATTATTGGCATTTAAGTAGAGGGGAGCTAAAGAGAGTAAAGTGTTCTAAAGGCTTTCTAATCATAGAGTGGCTCATAGAGCTTATTAGAAGGCAGCATCTCAGAACTGTCACTGAATCAGAATTTCTGTTTTAACAAAATCCTCTGTGATTCATATGCATATTAAGGTTTGGGAAGTATTGTTCCCAAAATGTGTGTATTATCTGAAAAGGGAGTAAAAGAACCAATTGATATTAGATTTTTGCATATCTAGAATTTATTTTGTAATCTCTATGGTAACCACTCAAGGAATGCTAAAAGATTGCATAATTTTCAGACACAGGGGGAGACTGAAAAAGTAAAAAATGATCGGCTCAAAATAAAGCAAAGAAAGAAAGAAAAAGAAACAGAACAGATTGAATACATAGAAACCAAATTAAATATAAGTAAGCAAAATATTCGTATTAGAAGACAATGATTATCCGACTAGATTTTTTAAGACAAAAACAGTTACGGCCGGGCGCGGTGGCTCAAGCCTGTAATCCCAGCACTTTGGGAGGCCGAGGCGGGCGGATCACGAGGTCAGGAGATCGAGACCATCCTGGCTAACACGGTGAAACCCCGTCTCTACTAAAAATACAAAAACTAGCCGGGCGAGGTGGCGGGCGCCTGTAGTCCCAGCTACTCCGGAGGCTGAGGCAGGAGAATGGCATAAACCCGGGAGGCGGAGCTTGCAGTGAGCTGAGATCCGGCCACTGCACTCCAGTCCGGGCGACAGAGCGAGACTCCGCCTCAAAAAAAAAAAAAAAAAAAAAAAACAGTTACATATACAAGATGATGTAAATGTGTATAGCAATTTACAATTTATAGTTTTTCACATATGCTAAGGCTAAGAAACATTAAGACTAGGTTATTAATAACCTGAAGAGCAGCGGGTTGTTATATTAAGATCTTCTACAAAGTAACATAGAAATCCCAGGATGTTACCAATCTGGCAAATTACTTATATTCTTTAAAATGTCCTGGTGTGGTGGCTCACGCCTGTAATCCCAGCACTTTGGGAGGCTGAGGCAGGTGGATCACCTGAGGTCAGGAGTTCGAGACTAGCCTGGCCAACATAGTGAAACCCCGTCTCTACCAAAAAATACAAAAAATTAGCTGGGCATGGTGGTGGGCGCCTATAATCCCAGCTACTCGGGAGGCTGGGACAGGAGAATCATTTGAACCCTGGGAGGCAGAGGTTGCAGTGAGCCGAGATCAAGCCATTGCACTCCAACCTGGGTGACAAGGGCAAGACTCCATCTCAAAAAACAAACAAACAAAAACAAGTCTTCAATAAAACTATGGGAAAAAATTGTTATTACATATTGTTTTAACCAGGAATGTAACTAAAACAAAAGGCTACAGAAATATTGAAAGTTGAAAGTAAAATAATGGAAAAGGATGTAACATGCAAATACTAGCAAAAAGAAAGCTAACGTAGCCAGGCGTGGTGGCTTACGCCTGTAATCCCAGCACTTTGGGAGGCCGAGGTGGGCAGATCACGAGGTCAGGAGTTCAAGACTAGCCTGGCCAAGATGGTGCAACCCCGTCTCCATTAAAATACAAAAAAAAAAAAAAAATTAGCTGGGCGTGGTGGCACGCGCCTGTAATCGCCACTACTTCGGAGGCTGAGGCAGAGAATTGCTTAAACCTGGTGGGGTGGAGGTTGCAGTGAGCCGAGATCGCGCCACTGCACTCCAGCCTGGGCAACAGAGCGAGACTCTATCTCAAAAGAAAACAAACAAAAACTAACATAAATTATTAATTTTAGACAAAGTAGACTTTAAGATAAATGACATTACTAACCATGAAAAATAATACTACATAATGACAAAAGGTTTAATTTACCATTATCAACTATTGTATGAGAAGATACAATAATTCTAAATTTGTATACACTTAGTAATATAGTTCCAAAATACATAAAGCAAAAAATGAAAAGTCTAAAAGGAAGAATAGACAAATCTGCAATCATAGTGGAGTTTTATAAGACACCTTTTAGAAACTGATAGAATATGTTAACGGAAAAAAGTAGTAAAGATCTAGAAATACCATGTTTAGCAAACTTGACCTAATGTACATTCCTAGAACATTGTACCCAATAACTGCAGAGTGAATATTCTTTTCAAGCTCACTGGGAATATGTACCAGAATTAACTATATGCTGGTTCATAACATAAAACAAGTCACAACAAATTTCAAAGCAGTGAAATCATGTAAAGTACGTCCTCCGACACAATGCACCTAAGCTAGAAATCAGTAACACAGGCAAGGCTTATTTAGAAATTAAGCAATATTCTAAATAATCCATAAGTCAAAGAAAATGTTACAATAAAAATTATAAAGTATTTTCAACTGAATGATAATGAAAATACCACACATCAAGACTTATGAGAGGCAGCCAAAATCATGCTTGTGGGAAACAGAATTTCAAAAGCATGTAACAGAAAAGAAAAAATAAAAGCTAAACATTTATGAGTTAAGATTTTCATCTCAAGAGTTGGTAAAATAATGGAAAATATACACTGGGAAGTTTTAAAAAGAATGGAAAATAAACCCAAAGGAAATTAAATAAAAGAAATAATAAAGATAAGATCAGAAATTAGGAAATAGAAAATGTCTCAGTCTGTTAGAGGCAGCTATGACAATATATCATAAACGGAGTGGCTTATGAATAACAGAAATGTATTTCTCACTGTTACTGAGGCTCAGAAGTCCAAGATCAAGGCCCTGGCAGATTCAGTGTCTGATGATGGCCACTTCCTGGTTCATAGAGGGTCATCTTCTCTCTGTATCCTCACATGGCAGAAAGGGAGAGGAATCTCTCTGGATCTCTTTTCTAAGAGCGCTAATCCCATTCATGAGAGCTCAGCCCTTCTGACCTGCTCACTTCTCAAAGACTCCACCCCCTAATACCATCATCTTGGAGGTTAGGATTTCACATACGAGTTCGGGAGAGACATATTCAGACCATAGCAGAAAACAAGGAGAGAATTAGTAAAGCTGGATTCTGTGAAGAGACTAAGAGTGAGTTGGGAAGGGGCGTCTAATCCCAGAGGCCAGAAAAACTGGAAGAGGAAAATGTGGGGAGAGGTCCATACAGTTGCAAGTGAATAGAGAGGGAGAAGGGGCTAGATTTTCTGGCACTGTCACCTAGGCTGGAGTGCAGTGGTGAGATCTTTGGCTCAATGCAACCTCTGCCTTCCAGGCTCAGGTGATCCTCCCACCTCAACCTCTCCAGTAGCTAGGACTACAGGCACGTGCCACCATGCCTGGCTAATTTTTGCATTTTTTTGTAGAGATGGGGTTTCACCATGTTGCCCAGGCTCTTCTTGAACTCCTGGCCTCAAGCGATCCTCCCACCTCAGCCTCCCAAAGTTATAGGTTTACAGGCATGAGCCACCATGCCTGGCTGCCAGATTTTCATTAGGGATTTTGAAATGAAACACTGTGCAGTCTAGAGGAAACCCCCACTTCCAACTCTCTATGAAATACTTAGTGAGGCACATTTGTCTTGTGAATCCAGTCTGGGGTTGGATCTATTTGGAGCAGGCCTTAAAGCATTAAATCCTATTTTAAGGGTGGGTGTAGAGTGAAATAAAGGCAGCTCAAAAGTACCTGGTCCCCTGTGATTTACCCTAATATGAGCTAACCCTGAGCCCGTGTGCCAGGCACTGCTACGAGGACTTCCCTTGCAGGAGTTCATACAATCCTCCCAGCAATCCTGCAAGGTAGGTACTATTATCTTCACACTAATTTACAACTAAAGAAGCCAAGCCTCAGAGAAGCCAGGTGAGATCATACCTATAGTCAAGAGAAATAGGATTCGGATGAGGCTGCCTGGCTCCAGAGACTGTGCTTAACCACTCCTCGATACTGTCAGATTCAAGAGGCATTTCATGTTCTAGACTTGAGGCAGGTAAATATGCAGCCTCTATCTACTAGGAGTGGATGGCATTACAAGAATATAGCCACAAGGGAGAAAAGGTAGGTTGCCAAGAGGCATATTATTAAGTCATAAGGCCCATTAACCCCCCTATGGTGGTTAACCCCCGCCCCCGCCATCTTGGTGCTAGGATTCCTCACTGCTGAGCCCCAAACAGCATCTGAAAAAGCAGAGGGCATCATTAACTCCTCTGCTTCACTACCACCCACATCTCAGCTATCAGCAAATCTCATGTCCCCCACCTCCCCCTCTCCACTCCCCACCACCTAGTCCAGGCTTCTGTCTGCTCCTCTTGGACAAGTGCAATGCCCTCTGCATCCTCTTTGCCATCATCCCCTCATTCCAGTCCACTCCTCGCTCAGTCATGAGAATTCCTTGAGTAGACATCTTTCCCCCTTCTCCAACGGTTCCCATCACACTGAGCATACGATCGTAACTCCTTTCCTTGACCTATAAAGCCCTGCAAGGTCTGGCCCCACTGATCTCGAGAATCAGCCTCCCTCTGGCCAATGGGCTTCCACCCTGAGTGCCTCCTTGCAGACCTGCAATACACCAACCTTTTCTTTTCCTACCTTCCTACATGCTGTGCCGTCTGTCCCAAATGTTCTCTTCATTTTGCATGGCAGATTTCTCCTTTTCCTTCAGTATAAACGTCACCTTCTCTGAGAAGCCTTCCCTTTCTACTTCGTCTAAGTAGGAACCTAGTTTTGAGGAAATGCCCTATATATTCACTTTTTTTTTTTTTTTTTTTTGAGACATAGTCTCACCTTGGTGCCCAGGCTGGACTGCAGTGGTGCAATCTCAGCTCACTGCAACCTCTGTCTCCTGGGTTCAAGCCATTCTCCTGCCTCAGCCTCCCAAGTAGCTGGGATTATAGGTGCCTGCCACCACGCCAGGCTAATTTTTGTGTACTTAGTAGAGGGGTTTCACCATGTTGGTCAGGCTGGTTTTGAACTCCTACTTCTGGTGATCCTCCCGCTTCGACCTCCCAAAATGCTGGGATTACAAGCGTGAGCCACCGCACCCGGCACCCACTTTAAATTATTTTATGAGTTGATCGCTTGTGTAATGTCTGGATTGGAAGCGTCTGGAAGACAGGAACCCTATTCACCTACTCTTCTGAGCACTTAGCACAGTGCCTGGCACATAGTAAGCATTCACAGATTTGGATGGATAAATGATAATAATGGATCCCAAGGGTTGCTTTTCTTTTGGTGGTTACTAAATGAACCCAGATGTGGAGACAGGAGAGAGAGAGCAGGGACCAGCAACAAATAGGCAACACCTCATATTTTGAGAGTATTTTAAATTGAAAAGGAGATGTTTTCCAATGGTGGATGCAAATAGACAAATAATGACCACATTGCTTTACCATTCCACCCGCGTTTGTTTTACGATGTTTAGGGTAGAGGAAATGACAAGTCTCTTAAGAGGCATGGCAGGATCTGACTGTCATCAACCTCATTAATGAGGCCTCTTAAACAACTTGAAGCGAAATAACTTCCCTACCAAAGCCGCTTCAAAGAGCAGTTGGAAGTGGAGAGTGAGGGAGTAATAGAATCAGTAACTAGGTTGCTGAGAGAAGTCTCCTGTGATTAGAAAAAGAAAAAAAATGCAGTAATTACATTCTGTGGAGACGAAGAGAACTCAGAAACCATGGTCTTGCCTTCATCTTTATTTCTAATGGAGAGAGATGAAATAAAATCTGTGGATGTAGCAGAAGGTAATTTAAGGCCTTCCCTGGGATGAGTAAAGCAATCCTGTCCCCAGAGGGAGGAGAGGTAGGTAGAGAAAGCTTCCTCCAAGCACTAAAACTGCTGAAATAGTTATAATTCCCGGTAAAAGCAGGAACAAGAAAAAAGCTGCAGGAGATCCGTCGGGAGTCCCTGAACAGGGCTGGAGCCTGGGACTTGCTGCCACTTGAAACAGAGTGAGGGAGAGCTTCATGGGCCTTTGACTTGGAGAGATAGCAGCTGTGCGGAGGATCAAGTACTGGTGGGGAGTGCAGTCTCTGGAATCAGACAGATGGAGTTCCAAGCCTGGCTCCCCTTCTTCCTCCAGCATAGGTTTGTGCAAAATATCCCACGCCTCTAGGCTTTAGCTGATTCTTCTATGAAAGGGGTTAATAATAAAGAGGGAAGGCAATGACCACGTGGTAGGGAGGGTCAAATGTGAGGGCTCGTGATCACAACTGATACAGCTAGTCGTAGCCATGGTGGCAAATAAGCCACTTGATCCTAGATGTGTGGAGAGTGTGGACTAGCTCCCTCCAACTCCTTCCAACCGACCATACCAGGGGCTACAAAACGACAGACTATATTATCCAGGCTCCCTCCCAACTAGCATTCCAGAAACAAATAAAGTTTGGCCATTAGATTATACTCAACTGAGATTTGGAAGGTGGATCTGGTGGAGGCCAACTTCCTGTTCCATGACAATCCTTTGTTGTCATTGGCAAACAAGGTAGTAGGAACATGAGGCTTTTCAGCCATTCTGCGTCCATTCTCCAGTCATCTGCATGTCTAGAGGAAGCGTGAAGAGAAGCGCTGTAACCAAATGCAGATCCGGTTGCTTGTTGCCTGCAGGGTTCAACAAGAATGAGGTCTGGTGGAAAGAAAGTGACTTTATTAATTAAAACTAATAATGGGGAAGTGGCTGGATTCCCATCCAAAGTGACCACTTCGAATTTGTAGGGAAAGACAAGGGGCAAGGGATTAAAAAGGGGAAACTTGATATGGAAGGCATGCAAGAATTGTGCTGAATACAATGTCAGCGTGTCTCATTCCAGCGGCCATCTTGGGTCTCATTCTGGCTGGAGCGTGGGCTGACATCGTCTCCACAATGGCTGGGTGGTTCACTAGCCACCTTGAGATAATCTCTGGAATTTTGCAGCTGGGTCTCCAGGCTTGGTCTGCCCATCTCAAGATTAGCCCGAGGAACTTCTAAGAAGGCACATAATTAGATACTAGCCTACCGTTAGAGAAATGTGGAGGGAGTGTATGTGGTGAGAAAGAGAGGGATGTGGAGTTTATTTTTTTGAAGGCTAAGGGAAAAGGCTTCTGCGGTTTGCTTCGAGGTTACATCTTGAAACCTATTTTGAAGCCAGGCTGCTTGTTTAGTATGGCTTCCTGATCCAGGAACACAGTCTCACAGTTGGAATCAGTAGCCCTAGCGGTGGCCTCAGAGGTAGTAGTAGCTCTTCCGGTGGGTCAGTTCTGCTTTTTTCTGGGAGTCATTTCTAGAAACCTAGTCTAAAGCCCATACCCTTAGACCTTCCAGTGATTTTGTCAACAACCTATTCCCTGAATTAAATCCCTTGGAAGTTAAGACATCTTGAGTCATTTCTTTCTCCTGCCTTCAATCTTGACTCTTACTCCAGATTTTCGCATTTTTTTCCTTCACAATCCCAACTGTGTACCACATTTTCTATAAGTGAGAATATTTTTTTCTAGAAAAAGCATCATTCACTTCACTTGGTTGTGTTACTTTTCCTGAATTATTTACATCAACGGAAAGACTGACCAATCACCCCATTCCTACATAATTAAACCTGTGGCATTGCCATTCCATGGTGATAGCTGCACAAACTGCAACTGTAATGCTGGGCAGGGAATAATTAGAGTCAATAGAGGAACTTCACCATCTCAAGCCAATAAAGTGAAACCTGATACTGATGTTTTAATGGAATATTGAAAATGAAGAGTTGAGAGAAAATACTTTCTCCAGCATTGTCCAAGAGAGATAGGGCATTGATGACTCAATGAGTCTTCCTGCCAGTTTGGCAGATACAGCCTTTTAATTGAGAGTGACTCACCATGCCTCAGTGGTGACTGTATTCCTTAAAAATAGCAGCTCCTGTTGCATTGGACTCAAATCCTTTTTGCAAGGAGGCAGGAAATAAACTCACTCTGCAAACTTCTTATCTCAACTTAGTTTCCATGTTGGTCATTCTGACCATCTGACATCTGTGCTGCTGTGGTTGTTACTTCTCTAAATCCATAAACACTAATAAATTAGCATTCTAGTCTCTTTTTTAGCCTCTTGTGAGACTGATTAAAATGATTCCATTCAACAGAGCCTGATTATCTCTAAGAGAACTGAGAAAAATTTGTAACCCTAAAGATCTGAGTCCAAATCTGAGACCCAGAAACCCATGAACCCTGAGATCTTCTTCTAGCCCTAAAGCCTGATTTGCTGTCCCAACAAGTGGGCAAGCACACACTCTCTGGCCAATTCTTCATTATCGGAATGTGGGTCATTTGTAACCATTTGTTTTCAATTATAAGACTACTTGAAAAGGCCGGCCTCTTGAGTTCAAGAAATATGAGTTCAAATCTTGGCTATGCAGCTTCCTAGCTGTGTGATCTTGGACAAGTTACTTCACTTTTCTCTGCTTCACTTTCCTCATCTGTAAGGAGTCAGTCAGAAAACCCACTTGACATGGAATTAAAAATATATAAAGTAACTAGCATAAATAAATAATAGTGGCCAGGCGTGGTGGCTCACACCTGTAATCCCACCACTTTGCAAGGCTGAGGCAGGAGAATCACTTAAGCCCAGGAGTTCAAGATCAGCCTGGGCGACATAGTGAAACACCATCTCTACAAAAAGTAAAACATTAGCCAAGCGTGGTGGCACATCCCTGTAGTCCCAGCTACTCTGGAGGCTGAGGTGGGAGGATCACTGTAGCCCAGGAGTTCAAGGCTGCAGTGAGCCATGATCGCGCCACTGCATTCCAGAGCCTGGGCAAAAGAAGGGCCCTGTCTCAAAAAAAAAAAAAAAAAAGTAGACTAGGGCTCTGTCCAAAGAGAGGTAGGAAAGGGGTTCCAGGAGGAGGAAAGTGTAGGAGGAATAGGGTGGCGATAAAAAGAAGCCTGATAGGCCTTTCTGTGACAGGCCTTAAAGGCCAATTTCAACTCAAACAGTCTGATTGCAAAAGCAGCCACAAATGCTTCCTGCTCCCAGCATCCACGCCCCTAGGCAATCGTGTCTCACTCTGACTCCGGACTTGGTTATGCAACTCTCTGTGACCAGTGGGATGGGTGGAGTAGCAAATGTGATTCAGGTAGAGGCATCCAAAGGGCTTGCACATCTGGGCTGACTCCAAGGATGTGCAGTCATCCCTCCGTATCCATGGGCAATTGGTTCCAGGACCTCCCAAAGTCAATGGACTCTCTGGTCTCTTATATAAAATGCTGCAGTGTTTCCATATAACCTATGCACATCCTTTTGCATCCTTTAAATCATTTTCTAGATTGGTTATGTTACCTAATGCAATGTAAATGCTATGTAAATAGTTGTTATACAAAATTGTTTGGGAATAATGACAAGAAAAAAAATCTATACAGGTTCAGTACAGACTTAGTTTTTTTCCTGAGTATTTTCTATCTGCTGTTGGTTGAAACCAGAGATGCAGAACGCATGGATACGGAGGGCTGACAGTACTTGGTATGTTTCTGTCACCATGTGAACAAGCCTGCTCTAGCCAGGTGATGCTGAGAAACACGTGGCCCAGTCCTCTCCAACATCCCAGTCAACAGCCGGCACTGCCAGAGACACGGCAATCCAACTCTCTGTAGCTGCCTATAGATTCACATGCAAGCCCAGTCAAGACCAGTAGAATAGCCCAGCTGAGCCCTGTTCAAACTGTAATACATAGAACTGTGACCAAAATAAATGGTAGTCATTTTAAGCCATTACATTTTGGGATAGGTTGTGAAAGAAGTGAAAGCTTGCTGAAAATGGGGGGGTGGGCATTAGAAGTGGGGGCAGATGAGTGACATAGGCAGGTATGAAATGCCATCCAGATGGACGTACATTTAGGAAACTGGAGCATTGTACATATTTGATTAAGCAAAATAATTATTTGCATAAATTTGCTTCAAGATAAATAGGTCGAGCTCCCCCTCCTTTTTCCCTTCCTTTTTTTCTCTCCTTTTCCCTTCTTCCTTCCTCTCTCCCTCCTCCTCACAGAAAATAATAATAATAATAAATAAATAAATAAATAATAAATAGATTGACGAGTGATTACTGCCTGCAAAAGGTAGTGATTTGTGATGTCTTACAGCCTTGCAGCTCTACGTGCTGTCTGTGGACCGGAGGCATCAGCATCACCTGGAGCTTATTGGAAACATGGAAGTTGGGCCCCACTCCAGATCTAGTGATCGTAATAGGAATTTCAACATCCCCAGGTATTTATCTGGCATGATCACAGTTTGAGAGGCACTGTCCTATCCCAAAAACAGAATCCACACTGAGCACTCACCTCATTCTTTCTACTCTGCTTAGATTTTTTTAAAAACTTCTTTAGCTGCTTCAACATCCCTTCCTTTCCACCTGCTCCCTACCATTGCATTACTAAAACAAACAAACAAAAGCCACCCTTATCCTTTGAATTGTATCATCACAAAATTGTGTGTGTGTGTGCGTGTGTGTGTGTGTATGTGTGTGTTTTCTTGGGACCTTTGAGTAGACCCCAGTAAATAAAAATTGCTTTTCCCATCCAGGTTTTGAACCAATTAAGAAATAAGACAAATGATGACACGGATAGAGGCCAAGATATCATCTTTATCACTGTTAAAGTCTAAGTTAGAGACATTGCCAAATGAGCTTCCTCTATAGCAGTCAGAATTAGCCAGATTTATCCATTACCAGTTGTGGCCCAGGGCAGTCTCACCCCTGCCTTCCCCAAAAAGAAGGAAGAAAAAAGGACTGGTTGGGGGAAAGGATGGGAGTAAGAGATGGACTGGAGAGAGCCGGGAGAGTAGCCTCTGCATAAAAGGAATCTCTAAGAATGGAGAAAGGCGTGTGTGGTGGTGGTAATGAAACAGATATGTTCTATAAAATGCAGTCGTCATCATCATCTAGGAATGTCTTAAAATCTAAATGGTTTAGAAATGCTCTTTAATGATGACTGATTGATGATATCATCTGTTAAAATGAAAATACAGATTGTATAGTGTAATTTTTAAAAATGATATTAGGTTTAGGTTCAAAGTTGATGATAACAAAGAACATGTTTGAAAGTTTATGGTTTTGGGGTTTTTTTGGTTTTGTTTTTTGAGTCAGGGTCTCACTTTGTCACCCAGGTTGGAGTGCAGTGGCATCATCTTGGCTCACTGAAGCCTCAACCACCTGGGTTCAAGTCATCCTCCTGCCTCAGCCCCACAAGTAGCTGGGACTATAGGTGCAAGTCACTATAACCAGCTAATTTTTTGTATTTTTAGTAAAGACAAGGTTTGTCATGTTGCCCAGGCTGGTCTTGAACTCCTGAGCTCAAGCAATCTACTCACCTCAGCCTCCCAAAGTGCTGGGATTACAGGTGTGAGCCACTGCACCCAGCTGGTTTGAAAGTTTATGACAAGAATACTGCAAAAAAAAAAATGCTTGCCAGACAGAACATCTTCCTTGGACTCTTCTGTGAATGAAATAAATGAACCTCTGTTATGTTTCAGCCACTAAACAAATATTTCTGCGGTGATGCAGAATAGATGTTGCTGAAAAACACACACTCAGCAAAAGCGAACATTAAAAAGACTGCTTTCAGGAATATTAGGATTATAGTCAGGCCACTAAAAATTTATGCAACTTTGTAACTGGAGCACTAACAAAACAGTAATTGGTACCTTGAGAGACAACTTGGACAGTCCAGGCAGGAAGCTCAACGTGGTTGGAAGTTGCCTCAAGGCTTTAAAATGCTATTAAAAATAATTGTGGATTATCACAGAGATGAAGAACAGATTAGCCCTTGCTGGGGTTAGGGATGGGTGGAAGGGGCTAGGTATGGCTGTGAAGGGAGGGAGCCTTGTGGTAATGGAACAATTCTGTAGCTCGGCTGTGGTAATGGCTATACTAATGTATACATGTGATACAATTGCACAGAGCTGCACACACACACACAATGTATATAAAAATGATGAAATCTGAATACACTCTGTAGATTGTACCAATAAGCCGTGCCAATTTCCTGGCTTTGTTCCTGTGCTGTAGTTGTGCCACAGGTTACCATTCGGGCAGCTAGGTGCAGGGTTATGTGGAATACATATATATAGCAATCTCCAGCAAAACTAGAAATTTTTCAAAAATCAAAAGTTAAAAAAAATTGGCCAGGTGCAGTGGCTCACACCTGTGATCCCAGCACTTTGGGAGGCCAAGATGGGCGGATCACCCAAGGTCAGGAGTTTGAGACCAGCCTGGCCAATATGGTGAAACCCCATCTCTAATAAAAATACAAAAAATTAGCTGGGCGTGGTGGTGGGCACCTGTAATCCCTGCTATTCGGAAGGCTGAGGTGGGAGAATCACTTGAACCCAGGAGGTGGAGGTTGCAGTGGGCTGAGATCACACCACTGCACCCCAACCTGGGTGACAGAGCAAGACCCTGTCTCAAAAAAAAAAAAGTTTAAAAAAAGTACTGGGTAGAAGTGCTATCTTGGTTGTAGAATCAATGCAAATGGAAAAGGAGCCCTGAGCTACTGGTACTGTATCTAACCAGCCAGAAAAGGAAGTGCAACCTGCCCTGGGCAGGGCTGGGCATCTACCTGTTTAAAAAGGATGCCCAACATGTTGCACTTATTTTTATTTTCTCGACATATACCAGAAATAGTTCTTGCCTGTGTATCAGCCAACCTAAGGATATTCTCCCCGCTTTCTGTTGAAGGTTATAATTCTATTCTCACTACTCAAGCTCCTCTTCTTTTAATGTATGTTAGCATTTTGAATTTGATGTGTTCTCTTTATTCAGGATCTACGTAGCCATTTAGAAAGGTATACTTGATTGCAAGTGGCACATTTTCCAAATATAAGCCATAATATATGTAAGGGTCAGAGAGTCTTCTGGGAAGATTAGAATCATGTGAACAGACCTCCCTTTTGTGGAGACACTAAGGTGTATTTCTGGGAACTGGCTTCTGCAGACTGTTGATGTCCCTATGTGTAAATGAATACACAGGCTCAACAAAACTGTAGTTGGTGACTACAAAAGCCCTCAACTCAAAGGTCTTAGCCATCATTGCAGCGGAATCACCAGGGGCATTTGTTTAAAATGCACATTACCTGATCTTTTCCCAGAGTTTCTGAATCTGTTGGTCTGGGAACAAGGTCCAGGAATCTGCAGTGTCACATGCACCCAGGACATGTTGACACTGTCTCTCTGAGGACTGCTCTTTGAAAAACAGGCTTCTATCTCAACAAGAAGGAGGCTGGCCCACTAGCTTTTAAGTATTTAGCTGACTTCCTGCTGAAATAGTGCAATGTGGTTAACAGTGAGCTTTGGAAGAGATGAGTAAAGGTGATGCTTCAAAGACATGCTGAGCAAACTGAAAAGCAAGTTAAAGCACCGTGACATTGCTTCCAGAAGCCGAGGATTGACAGCAGCTGACAGTCATGCTGGTACCAGTGTCACTTTTGAATACAAAGAACATTGGGTATTTTGACTTATTTCAGCAGGAATAAAATGTTAGGGAGGAAAATATTCCCCTAACTGGCTTCCTCCTCTGAAACATCAATGTAGAATGATAATGCCTTCTACTCATGTATCAGCTTTCCAATCACCAACTTATTTGAAGGCATCACAAGAGAGATCTTTTAAATCATCTACCCTTAGGCAAATAGTACATTTCTTGAAATTCCTTGAAAGTTGAAAAGTGTACTTTTGAAAAAGACATTCCAAGTTCTTTATAGCTTAGAAACATTTCCTTCTCAGGATGTTAGGAGACGTCCAGGTGAAGTAAAAGTGAACACAGAAGGAGGCAACAAGCTGGTTGGCAAATTTTTCAGACATCCAGGAAAATTCTATGCCCATGTGACTCTGTGTTGCATTTGAATTTATAAAAATCATGAGATCTGTGTCTTTCCAAACACTGCTTCAACCGTTCCGTGAAAAACATCCTTCTTGCACTCTTGGAGACACTGAGTTCTGCCTGGTCCATTTGTAGGACTTGCATTTGGAAGTCCTTCGCCTCAAGGACTAGAGTTCATTGTTTTTGTATATTCAACATTTAGTATATTATCCAATGTGTGAAAGATATTCAATAGTGTTGACACATTGAGAGGTCTCTTCTAGATGGCACTAAGGGGAATTTAGAATGGAGTGAAAGGAGGAAAAGGAAAGGTTATCGCCAGACCCCTTCTCTCATTTTACTGTGAAATTCATGGTACTCAATAATTGGTTCACATCCAAAGAGTTAACTGAACCAGATGAGGTGGTGTGTAACTTCTGCCGGTCAGAGGGAAGAGAAGAGAGGAAGAGCTAACAAGCATTAAAAAAAAAAAAGAAAGAAAGAAAGAAAGAAACTGAAACCTGTAGTCTTAGCTGCTGTGAAGGCTGAGACAGGAAGATCCCTTGAGCCCAGGAGTTCAAGTATAGCCTAGGTAATATAGCGAGCCTTTGTCGCTAAAAAAAATTTTTTTTAGTTTTTTAAAAAGAGAGGAAAAGGCCAGGCGCTGTGACTCAGGCCTGTAATCCCAGCACTTTGGGAGGCTGAGGCGGGCGGATCACAAGGTCAGGAGATCGAGACCATCCTGGCTAACACAGTGAAACCCTGTCTCTACTACAAATACAAAAAATTAGCCCGGCGTGGTGACGGGTGCCTATAGTCCCAGCTACTCGGGAGGCTGAGGCAGGAGAATGGTGTAAACCCGGGAGGCAGAGCTTGCAGTGAGTTGAGATGGCGCCACAGCACTCCAGCCTGGGCGACAGAGCGAGACTCCGTCTCAAAAAAAAGAAACGAAAAAAAAAAAGAGCTAGAGCTCTTCAACAAGTAAGACCCAATGTCAAGGTAGGACACTCTAATTAGATATTTGGATCAAATATAATTTAAAGTTAACAATGATTACTGTACCAGACCCTTTATTTGAATTATTGCATTCAATCCATACAACAAATCTATGAAAAGAAATAATCTGTAAGAGGCTTATTGCAGTCCCAGCCACTATCACCTTGTGGATACCCAAATAATCGTGTCTTAATAAATGAAAGAATGAGTGAGGAAATCTTCACCTTTGCAGGTAAAGAAACTGAGACTCAGAGAGGGAAGGGAGCTGTGTTTGAATAGCCATACTATATTTTCAATGTGCTAATAATAAATGTGGTTCCATGTAATCAAGTTTATTAACTGTGCTGATGCATGTTATTCTACTCAGTGTGACCTCCAACGTCTATCAGTTGTGAATCTTAACAACCAGTAGGTGGCATCCCCGTGCAATATTAATACTCAATGCTCATCCAGTAGCAGCCCCTTCCAAATTGAGGAAATAAGACTCCTCTGGAGCACTCCAAAATAGTAATTTATAACTAAGATAAAATGATCATTGAAAACTCCTGGAATTCCATCCCAATGGCTTTTATAAATGTAGTTTCAGTAACGGGGTGAATTGTGCTACCACTCCCCCACAAAAATATGGTCACCCCAATCTCTAGAGCCTATGAATGTGACTCTATTTGAAAAAAGAGTCTTTGTGGATGTAATTAAGTATCATAATATGAGATCATTCTGGATTACCTAGGTCATTACCTAAATCCAATGGCGTATCCTTATTGAGAGCAGAAGAGGAGAAGGTCATGTGAAGACAAAGGTAAAGAGTGGCAGCCACATACCAAAGGATGTCTGGAGCCACCAAATAAGTAAAACTGTTTCAAAAGCAAGGCAGATTGCTTAATAAAATCATGATGTTTCAGTCGGGCATACTGACTCACACCTGTCATCCCAGCACTTTGGGAAGCCAAGGCAGGCGGATCCCAGGCCGGGAGTTCAAGACCAGCCTGGCCAACATGGTGAAACCCCATCTCTATTAAAAAAAAAAGAGAGAAGTAAAAACATTTTTAAAAAAATAATAAAATACACATGATGTTTCAAACTCAAGCACTTAACCAAAATATTCAACCTACTACATTATAGATCTTTGATGTGTATATTACTTTGAACATGAGTGTTTGTATCATTTGTGAGACAGAATTATATTGGAGACTTGTAATTTGATTTCCCCAAAGATAACAAACCTTGTCTCTCTTTTAAGATCATACCACTCCCCTACCTCATTCAAGAACAATGAGGCATTCAATTACCCATCACAACTTTTCCAAGTGCAGAATTAGAAGCAACCCAGGGACCACGGAGAGATCAATGTGCATTACAGTCATCTCTGAATAAGCCATTCTTGTCTCATTTATTATGACCTTGCATAGGCACTCATTCAAATACATTCAGCAAACACTTATAATGTACCTAGCAGGTGCCAGGTGCTCTACTGGGTGCTGAGCAGTCAACAATGAATCGGATCTAGTTCTTGAAGTTTAGTTGAGAAAATCAAAGTCAGCTAGGAGAGAAGAACAAGGAGTCAGATATGGTGCATGTGACAAGTGAGAATGGGTAGGGGTGGTGGAAGCACACATAGGAGGCAGCCTTCACTCAGGACAAGAGCGAGAGGAGGAGGAGGAGATAGTGCCCAGGCTGCATTTTGAAAGCACAGTTAGCAGAATAAGGGGCTGGGACACATGGTGGGAGGAAGCAGCAGGCAGGAGCATAGAGGTCTGGGAACCAGCCAGAGAGTCACTTTGTCTGGACTGGAGACTTAAATTGACGAAAGGCCGGAGAGGCAAACAGAGCCATGATGGGGAAGGGCTTTGGTAAGGGGTCTGAATTTTCTCCTTAAAACAACAGAGCATCAGTAAAGGGCTTTATATAAGTTACTGAGCGATAGGATCAAATTGCTTTTTTGGAAACATGAATCTGCCGGTGTGTGATGCTGAAACAGAATATGGGGCAGGGTAGTGAGAGAAACCAGGTAAGGAGTGTTGAGACCATCCATGCAGACATTAGGAAAGCCTGGCAGCTGTAGAGGCGTGAAGAAGAGGAGAGAGTCTGGAGAGGGTTGATCTGGTTAGGGTTTGTGTCCTCGCCCAAATCCCATGTTGAATTGCAATCCTCAGGTGTTTAGAGAGACACCTGGTGGGTAGTGATTGGATTATGGGGGTGGTTTCCCCCATGCTGTTCTTGTGATAGTGAGTGAATTCTCATGAGATCTGATGGTTTTATAAATGGTAGTTTCTTTACACTGACACACCCTCTCTCTTGCCTGTTGCCTTGCAAGACATGCCTACTTCCCCTTCTGCCATGATTGTAAGTTTCCTGAGGCCTCCCAAGCCATAGGAAACTGTGAGTCAATTAAACCTCTTTCCTTTATAAATTACCCAGTCTTGGAAAGTTCTTTATAGCAGTGTGAAAACAGACTCATACAAGGGTATTAAGGGGATAGTTCTTAGGATTAGATATGGAGGTGGAAGAGGAAAAAGTAGAATGGAGGAGGAAAAAATACCAGTTTTTGAACTCCCAAAAGAGTAAACCCTGGCTTTTTATTCATCTCTGTGCCAACCTAACCACCTTCACAAAGTAAGTCCTCAATTTGTTAGCTGTAGAATAGAATTTCCTGGTTTTCTGTTAGAAACTGAGTCTCTGAGTCGTTTCCCCGGTGCTCCTGGAATACCCTTCACTTTCAAGTATATAAAGCTGTTAGGAGAGTGAATTTATGGCTCTCAGAAGGGCCTCCTGTTTTTGTTCATCTGCCCATTGAGCGGCTTCTTACTGAATTAATGGCCTGGTGCGTGAATCACAGGGACTGCCAGTGCAGAATTGAGTGCTGACAGGCGGTTTCGGCTCTCTCATCTCTCTGTTGCTGCCTTGAGCTCTACGCAAGGGTCAGCCATGGCTGAAGCCTTCCCCTGCATCCGTCCCTGCTCCCAGGTCTCTCACAGGCATCAAGAGCATACATATTTATACTCATTCTGTAGAAAGGCCACTGTTCACGTCTCTCTGCCTACAACCCCTGAAGAAATTCCTACAGCTCTACTGATTGAGGCCTTTTTAAATCATTTTTTTGACTGAATGACTGAGCAAATGAAGCATCGCACTCATGAAGTGCTAGATAGGTGAGTAAGCAGACTTGCTTCCTGAAGCCAGAGTGCCTTCAATGTGTTTCAACAGAAAGGCACCCAGAAGAGAAGGAAACTAGAAAACACAGGACTGAAATCTCTATAGGAGCAGCAGAGGTGGTGTTAGCAGATTGTCGTTCAAGAGACAGAGATGACCTGGGGCCTGGCTGGACAGAGAAAGCCTCACAGAGGAGAATGGGTCCCTAAAGACAGTCAGGAGTTAGTCAAACCTGGGAGGGAAGGTATACTATTGGCCTACTGGGCTGAAGGACTCCTTTTGTGGGTCTGCTCCTTGCACGGTATGATGTTCAGAATCCCTGAACCCTGCCCACTAAGTGCAGCAGGTCGAAAACACCCGCTCCTTGGAGGGCTGTACTTCCCTGGGTGTGAATCATGGATGGATAGCAGAGAGGAGTGTGACCAAATGGAGAAGACTAAGATGCGGGGAAGACATGCGAGGCTCATTTGCAGACTGTTGACAGAGCATCATGATCGTGGTAGAAGATGCACCAGGAAAATGTTGTTTCAAACAGGCTGAAAATGAGGGCTATCTCTAAGTGCTCGTCACAAAAACGTCCAGATGACTCCAAAGGACCATGTTAACACGAATGTCAGGCCCAATGAAGAGGTCAAAGGCATTAGCCAGGTGTCATGGTACATGCCTGTAGTCCCACCTATTCCAGAGGCAGAGGTGGGAGGATCGCTTGAGCCCAGGCATTTGAGGCTGCAGTGAGCTATGATGGCACACTGCCCCTTAGCCTGGGTGACAGAGTGAGATCCTGTCTCAAAAAAAAAAAAAAAGAGTCAAAGGAATGTGGTGAATATGATGTGAGCTTTGAACTTGGACCTAATTTGGAATATCACTTACCACTTACCACTTACTAGCTGTTTCCTTGGGCAAGTTATTTATGTTTTCTCAGCCGGTTTAATCATCTTCAAAATGAAGATCATACTTGCTCAAAGAGTTACTGGAATTTACATGAAGTGCCAGTTTGGATTACTTGTGTTCATGCTAATTGAGGGTGTTACACTTTTAAAGGACCACGAGAAAATGGGCAGGACTATTGTAGGACATTCAAGACATCCACAAAAATATAAGATGATCTTTATTGAACTACATTATTCTACACCTACTCTGTGCTAAATGCTAACATTAATAACTTTATTTTCAATTCTACTCTGAGGTAGCCTTTAATCACTTTGTAGAGGGGGTAAATTGGGCTCAAAAAAGTTGCCTAATATAGATAAAAATTAACCATGCCAATTCCTACCTCACATTACTAATAAACAGTGATTTGAGATAGATCATTCTTCTATGTATAAAACTAGAATTATAATGCCTCTAGAAAATAACATAGAACAATGTCTTTGCAATCTTGGAGTAAGCAAAGATTTCTTAGAACACAAAAGCACTAACTGTAAAAAAATTGATACCCTAGACTTCATCAAAATTAAAAACTTATGCTCATCCAGTAACACTTTTAAGAAAATGACTCTTTTGGCTGGGCACGGTGGCTCACTCCTGTAATCCCAGCACTTTGGGAGGCCGAGGCAGGCGGATCACGAAGTCAGGAGATCAAGACCATCCTGGCTAACACGATGAAACCCCGTCTCTACTAAAAATACAAAAAATTAGCAGGGTGTGGTGGCGGGCGCCTGTAGTCCCAGCTACTCAGGAGGCTGAGGCAGGAGAATGGCGTGAACCCGGGAGGCGGAGGTTGCAGTGAGCCGAGATCACGCCACTGCACTCCAGCCTGGGCGACAGAGCGAGACTCCGTCTCAAAAAAAAAAAGAAAGAAAAAGAAAATGACTCTTTTTAGACAGGACACAAAAAGTATTAACCACTGAAGAAAAATATCCATCAGTAGGAAAATGGATAAATAAATAGTGATAGATGCATGGAACAGAATACCACTCAGCAGTTTAAAAACTGAAAGAAGAGGCCCAGGTGCAGTGACTCACGCCTGTAATCCCAGCACTTTGGGAGGCCAGGGTGGGCAGATCACGAGGTCAGGAGTTCGAGACCAGCCTGACCAACATGGTGAAACCCGTTTCTACTAAAAATACAAAAATTAGCTGGGCATGGTGGCTTGCACCTGTAATCCCAGCTACTCAGGAGGCTGAGGCAGGAGAATTGCTTGAACCTGGAAGGTGGAGGTTGCAGTGAGCTGAGATCACGCTTCTGCACTCCAGCCTGGGCGACAGAGTGAGACTCTGTCTCAAAAAAAGAAAAAGAAAAAAGGACAAACCACTGTATTGATACATGCAATACTGTAGTTGAATCTTACTTCACAATGTTGAGGAGATTAAAAAAAGGCCAAACTCACAAGAATTTATATTGTATAATTCCATTTTCATACAGTTTTTAAACAAGCAAAACAAATGCGTGGCAATAGAAATCAGAACACGCGTCACCTATAGGCTGGGCACAGTGACTCATGTCTATAATCCCAATACTTTGGAAAGTTGAGGCAGGTGGATCGTTTGAGCCCAGGAATTCAAGACCAGCCTGGGCAACATAGGTAAACCCTGTCTCCACTAAAAATACAAAAACTAGCCGGGCATGGTGACATGCATCTGTAATCCCAGCTACTTGAGGGACTGAGGCAGGAGGATCGCCTGAGCTATGGGAGGTTGAGATTGCAGTGAGCTGAGATCATGCCATTGCACTCCAGCCTGGGCAACAGAGTGAAACCCTGTCTCAAACAAACAAACAAAAAACACAGGTAACCTATAGGGGTTGGAATTAACTGGAAGGTGAAGTGAAGGAGCTTTTTGGAGTAATGAGAACATTCTATGCTTTATTTGAGTACAGGTTACATGGGCATATACCTTTGTTAAAACTGTATGAGGAATACACTTAAAATCTTTGCATTTCACCTCACTAAAACTTTACCTCACTAAAAAAATAAACTGGGATGGGTTTGGAAAACCTCCACATTGTACTTCTAGCTTCTTTCATGATCTCATCTAGTAGTCATGAGATGCATATCTAGAAAGGACAACTCTCCCCCTAATTCTGAAGAATGACCAATAATAATCCATTCCATTTCCTGACCCCTTTGAGAATTACGAAGTGTGTATTTAATAAAAAAATTAAGTAATGAGTATCTGTTAACTAAGAAGGTTAACGATGATAGGATACTTGCACATAACATGTCAACATTTACATCACCATGTAGGCTGTAATTATATCACTGATAATATGAACAAATACAAAACGTTTTTGGGTTTTGTTTTTGTTTTTGTTTTGAGACAAAGTCTCAGTCTGTCACCAGTCTGGAGTGCAGTGGTATGAACACAGCTCACTGCAGCCTTGACCTCTCAGGCCCAAGTGATCCTCCTGCCTTAGTCTCCCATGCAGCTGAGACCACAGGTGTGTGCCACCATGCCTGGCTATTTTTTTTTTCTTTGTTGTTCAGGCTGGTCTCAAACTCCTGAGTTCAAGTGATCACTCCGCCTTGGCCTCCCAAAGTGCTGGGATTACAGGTGTGAGCCATCATGCCCGGCCATAAATACAAATTTTTGAAGAAACATCAACATCTGTTTCTAAAGCTAGAAGTTATTTTATGTCTGTGCCTAAAGTTGACCGTTAACATGTGTAGCTGCAAAAGGTGGATTTATCTGTCACTCTATGACGCATGGCTTTTAGATGAAACAACATTCATATTTTTGCTCGTTTTCTCCCCATTTTTTATTGTGTATATAGAAAAAGTGATAGCAGTATACGTGATGAAGAAAAATTTTACGGTTGAATGGTGCTAATTGTATATCATTGCCATCAGCTTCAAATAGAAAACCAGTTCAGTCTAGTAATTATTTAATTATTTCTATGCAGTGCATAGAATCAAAGTAAAGCTTTTGAAGTTTATTCTCTTGAAGGTTTAATGTATGAAATTAGTATGACTGTTATTCTATAATAAATTAAAATTTTCACGCCAGGACTTTGAGAGGCTGAGGTGGGTGGATCCCCTGAGGTCAGGAGCTCAAGACCAGCCTGCCTGTCTTTACTAAACACACACACACACACACACACACACACACACACACACACACACACACACA
>NC_045436.1:160355657-160610444 GCF_002776525.5 Piliocolobus tephrosceles | reverse complement strand
ACACACACACACACACACACACACACACACACACACACACACACACAAATAGATGAGAGTAGTAATGTGTCCCTGTAATCTCAGCTACTGAGGAGGCTGAGGCAGGATAATTGCTTGAACCTGGGATGTGGAGGCTGCAGTGAGTTGAGACCACGCCACTGCACTCCAGCCTGGGTGACAGAGTAAGACTCCAGCTTAAAAACATAAAAATTTCAATGCTAAAGAAAATTGGCTAATGTTTGTGGTGATAACATACATACACATTTTGAAAAAAGTAGTGTTCTTACTAAAGATATTTACTTGCATTTGGATTTGGTACACACATAATTTATAATTATATTCAAACTCTCAAAAACTAATTCTTTTAATTTTCAAAAAGAAACTGTAATTGCCAGACCAGGCGCGATGGCTCACGCCTGTAATCCCAGCACTTTGGGAGGCTGAGGTGGGCGGATCACCTGAGGTCAGGAGTTCAAGACCAGCCTGACCAACATGGTGAAACCCCGTCTCTACTAAAAATACAAAAATTAGCCGGATTTGGTGGCAGGTGACTGTAATCCCAACTACTCAGGAGGCTGAGGCAGGAGAATTGCTTGAACCCAGGAGGCAGAGGTTGCAGTGAGCCGAGATTGCGCCATTGCTCTCCAGCCTAGGAGACAGAGCAAGACTCTGTCTCAAAAAAAATAAAAAATAAAAAAAACCTGTAATTGCTAAAATTTACAAATATTTTTACATATGCACAGAATAACTAGATTACAAAATCATGTGACAATGTTGACATTGAATATAAAAACATATTTCAATATGGCATTATGTGTTTTCTCTCTGCTACCTGTCATCAGTCTGATGTTTAAAAATGTTTAAGCCTTTTAATATCTATTTTATAAACCAATATAGATATTCAACCATTGTACTGAATTTTGTACAAACAAGTCCTCTTAATTTTGGTTGTATTTTGTTCAAAATTGGTTGGAAACTGCTTTCTCCTTTTTGTTTATCAAGGTAATATTTATACTAATTTTTTTTTTTGAGACAGAGTCTCACTGTATTGCCCAGGCTACCGTGCAATGGCGCAATCTTGGCTCAATGCAACCTCTGCCTCCTCAGTTCAAGCCATTCTCCTGCCTTAGCCTCCCGAGTAGCTGGGATTACAAGCATCTGCCACTGTGCCCAGCTAATTTTTGTATTTTCAGTAGAGACGGGGTTTCACCATGTTGTCAGGCTAGTCTTGAACTCCTGACCTCGTGATCCACCTGCCTCAGCCTCCCAAAGTGCTGGGATTATAGGCGTGAGCCACCATGCCCTGCCTATTTATACCAATTTTAAGTGTCCAGGTTGGTAAATTTTGGTTATTGTGTCTAATCATTTAACCAAATCAAAAAATGGAGCAATTCTTCACCCCAGAAAGTTTTCTCATACTTGTATATATTCACTTATCTCCCCTAACCCTGGCCCCAGGCAAACATTGATTCTCTTTCTGTCCCTATAGTTTTACATAATACCGAATTTCATATGAGTAGATTCACAGAGTATGGAATCTTTTGTGATTGACTTCTTTCTCTTAACATACTATTTTTAGGATGTATCCATGTTATTGTCTGTATTATGTCCTTTCTTTGTATTACTGAATAGGTTTCTGTGGTATGAGTGTATCACACTTTGTTTATCCATTTAATGCTGATGGACATTTGTGTTGTTTCTAGTTGGGGCTATTATGAATAATGCTGCTATAAACACTCATGTACATGTTGTTTTGTGGGTTGTTTTTTTTTTTTTTTTTTGAGACGGAGTCCCAGACTCTATCACCCAGACTGGAGTGCAGTGGCGCGATCTCGGCTCGCTGCAACCTCCACCTCCTAGGTTCAAGCGATTCTCCTGCATCAGCTTCCTGAGTAGCTGGGATTACAGGTATCCACCACCACACCCTACTATCATGTACATGTTTTTGTTCGGACATGTTTTTATTTCTCTTGGGTAAATATCTGGAAGTAGAATTTCTGGATCGTATGGTAATGAATCTAACTTTATTTATTTTTGAGAGAGTTTTGCTCTTGTTACCCAGACTGGAGTGCAATGGCATGATCTCGGCTCACTGCAACCTCCACCTACCCGGTTCAAGCAATTTTCCTGCCTCAGCCTCCCTAGTAGCTGGGATTACAGGCATGTGCCACCACACCTGGCTAATTTCGTATTTTTAGTAGAGATGGGGTTTTCCCATGTTGGTCAGGCTGGTCTCGAACTCCCGACCTCAGGTGATCCACTGCCTCAGCCTCCCAAAGTGCTGGGATTACAGGCATGAGCCACCGCACCCGGCCATAATGAATCTACCTTTATAACGTAATGCCATGGCCCCAGCTACTATACCATTTTGTGTTCCTACAGCAACATCTGAGAATTCCAGTTGCAACTTATCTTTGCCAACACTTGGTAGTGTCAATCTTCATGATTCCCCATTCTAGTATCTCACTGGAGTTTTCACTGGTATTTTTCTGATGAATAATAAAGTTGAGCACATTTTCATATGCTTATAAAAAGTTTTAATCAAAGTATTTGTCAAATGAAATACCAAAATGCGGTTATTGGAAAAATGATTTGCAAACAGAGAAACTTGAAGTTTATCCTTTCATAAGCACAGTGAGTATTGAACAAATTAAACAATAAGCCCTCAAATAGTATACAATATTAATGTTGAAATTCTGTAATTGCATTTTAGAATATCTCAACTTGCAGGATGAATCTTTTGCTGAAGCACCTATTTTTAATTAGATAAATTTATGTTCTGTACTGGAATAAAATGAAATTGTGGAAGCCCATAATTGTGCGGAATCATAAATAGAGACAATTTATATTATGAAGTTGTTTTTATGAAATATTTGTTGAAGAAAGCTACTGTGAATGAAGACAAAAAAGACAGCATCTGTGAAAATATTGAGGCTGAAATATTTATACATTTCAATGCACAAAAACATAGAATGATGAATATCCTCATATTAGTTTGCTAGGGCTTTTATAACAAAATATCATAGACCGAGTGACTTAAAACAACAGCAATTTATTTCTCACAAATCTGAAGGCTGGGAAGTCCAAGGTGTCAGCAGGTTTGGCTTCTTCTGAGGCCTCTCTCCTTGGCTTGCACATTGGCTTGCACATCTGGCCACCTTCTTGCTGTGTCCTCACGTGGCCTTTCCTCTGGGTAGGTTAATCCCTGGCGTCTGTTTGTGTATCCAAATTTCCCTTAGAGGACACCAGTCAGATTGGATTAGGGGCTACCCTCATTCCCTCATCTTAACTTAAGCACCTGTGTAAAGCTCCTATCTCCAAATAGGGCCACATTCTGAAGTACTATGGGTTAGGACTTCACCATATGAATTTGAAGGGGCAGGATACAATTCAGCCCTTAGCAATCCTCCATTTAGCAGACCAGGTTCTGACATTCCTTTAACTTCGATATAATGCAGGAGGAGACATGACCACAAACATCTGGTGAGAGATAAATATCGGGCAGAAAGTAGCGCCCTCTGCCCTGCAATCAGGAACCACCCTGTGTTGTGTGCTTTTGTACGTGTCACTGTTGATCTGTCAAGCTCCGAAGTGTAGCTATTGAGGCCAATAATATCTACCTGACCCTCTCACACTGGCATCTTTTAAAAAAAAGTTTTATTTATACTATTTATAAAATACATGCTCATTGCAAAATAAAAATAAAATGCTGATGAAGAATACAAAAGAAAAAAAGGATCACCTCCAAAACACACCATCCAGCAATAGCCACTGTTACCATGCTGGATATATGTCCATCAAGATATTTTCTCTATACAAACAACTTGTATGCTTTTAATACAAAAAATAGAAATCACTATATATATGTGTGTATATATATGTGTGTATATATATGTGTGTATATGTGTGTGTATATGTGTGTGTATATATATGTGTGTATATGTGTGTGTATATATATACACACACACACTCTTTTTCAGCTTTTAAAATTGCATATATTTCAGGTGTACAATGTGATGTTTTGATACACATGTGAATATGGTCCAGCATATGAACATATCTATGTCCTAACGTAGTCAGCTTTCCTTTTCTACTTAACATCATGGACATCTTTCCTTTCAACAAATAGATACCTTAAGAACTATCAAAGGCCGGGAATGGTGGCTCACACCTATAATCCCAGCACTTTGGAAGGCCAAGGCAGGAGAATCGTTTGAACCTGGGAGGTGGAGGTTGCAGTGAGCCAAGATCGCTCCACTGCACTCCAGCCTAGGCAAGAAGAGCAAAACTCTGTCTCAAAACACACAAACAAACAACAACAACAAAAATCCCAACAACAAAAATCCCAAAATTTAGGCTGGCTACCCCACCCTGACCCCGAGACTAGATGGTGCTTAGATTCATTGGAACATGGTAGAAATTTCAGGACCAAAAGCAGCAAAGACCACTCAGTGCTAAGCAGAGTTCAAGCACTTGCCCCTACTGTTTGCAACCCTCTGCCTAAATGTAGGATAGCAAATATTGCTATCAGCAAATATTGCTGAGCCTCAAGTTAGGGAAGCTCTTTCAGTGATGTGGGAGTAGACAAGGGGCCTCTGGTGTCCTGCAGGTCTGTTTCTGCAGGCCTGGGGAGATTGTCTTTCCAAGGTGGGAGCTGCCCTTACCTCTTTAACTTTCCTCCAGGCTGAAATTGTGAACCTTGGCCACTCCCAATCACAATTCTCTTCTCTCATTTGGGACACTGAAGGGAATCTTTCACCCTCAATTGTCAAATAGAAACATAGAAAGCAACTCAACATAGCCTCCAACAACCAGGAACTGTAGAAAAGGAATTTGCAAACATTGCACATTCTCCTTTGTTGCTTCAAATATGTGGTATCTTCTAGGAACTGGGCCCAGAGGTGAGTGAATAAGAAAAGCAGATGTTTGTCCTAGTCTGATCAGTCCAGTAACACAAAATCCTCTTATCTTTTTTTTGGAGACACAGTTTCACTCTGTTGTCCAGGCTCGAGTGCAGTGGTATGATCTCGGCTCACTGCAACCTCTGCCTCCCGGGTTCAAGCAATCGTCCTGCCTCAGCCTCCCAAGTATCTGGAATTACAGGCACCAGTCACCGTGCCCAGCTAATTTTTGTATTTGTAGTAGAGATGGGGTTTCACCATGTCGGCCAGGCTGGTCTCGAACTCCTAGCCACAAGTGATCCGCCCACCTTAGCCTCCCAAAGTGCTGGGATTACAGGCGTGAGCCAATGCACCTGCCCTTTTCTTCTTCTTCTTCTCTTCTTCTTCTCCTTCTTCCTTCTTCCTTCTTCCTCCTTCCTTCTTCCTTCTCCTTCTCCTTCTCCTTCTCCTTCTTCTACTTCTTCTTTTTTTTTTGAGACAGGATCTCACTCTGTAACCCAGGTTGGAGTGCAGTGAAATGATCTCAGCTCACTGCAGCCTCCACCTCCCAGGCTCAAGAGATCCTCCCACTTCAGCTTCCCAAGTAACTGGAACCACAGGTGTGTGCCACCACACCCGGTTCTTTTTTTGTATTTTTGGTAGACACTGGGTTTTGCCATGTTGCTCAGGCTGGTCTCAAACTTCTGAGCTCAGGAGATTCACCTGCCTTGGCCTCCCGAAGTGATAGTATTTCAGGCGTGAGCCACCACACCCAGCTATCAACAAAATCCTTTTAAATAAGTGCTAGGTATTCCACTGCCTAATAGAAACTGTGTCATAACTTATCTCTTATTGATAGATCTTTGAGGTTATTTCCAAATTTATTACACAATACATCAATAAACATCTTATACATATATTTTGCATTCTTGTCTGAATATATTTTATTAGAGCTGTGTGCATTGGTGCCTGCCATTAGTCTAGTCCCAGCTACTTGGGAGGATGAGGTGGGAGGATCACTTGAGCCCAGGAGTTTGAGGATAGTCTGGGACAAAAAAAAAAAAAAAAAAAAAAAAAACAAGAAAATATATACTTCCTTAGAATATATTACCAGAGGTAGAATTTATGGGTCAAATAGGATTACATCCCAGAAATATTATACCAATTTATATCATTTCAATTGTCTTGGGTCTATATCTAGGAGTGAAATTGATGGGTCATTTGGTTAAGCTATATTTAACTTTCAGAGTAACTGCCACACAGTTTTCCAGACAGTTTTTATAGTAACTGTTGAACAGTTTTTCAGAGCAGCTGCACCATTTTATATCCTCTCAACAGTGTATAAGGGTTCTTTTTTTAAAAAAATTATTCATTCATGTATTTGTTTAAATACAGAGATGAGAGTCTTAATGTGTTGCCCAGGCTGGTCTCAAACTCCTGAGTTCAAGCAGTCCTCCTACCTCAGTCTCCCAAAGTGCAGAGATTATAGGTGTGAGACATTGCACTTAGGGTTCTAATTTTTTCACATACTGATCAATACTTGTTATTATCTAGCTTTTATTTTTTTATTTTATTTTATTTTATTTTTTGGAGACAGAGTCTTACTCTGTCACCCAGGCTGGAGTGCAGTGGTATGATCTCAGCTCACAACAACCTCTGCCTCCTGGGTTCAAGTGATTCTCTTGCCTCAGCCTCCCGAGTAGCTGGAATTATAGGTGCCCACCACATGCCCAGCTAATTTTTGTATTTTAGTAGAGATGGAGTTTCACCATGTTAGTTAGGCTGGTCTCGAACTCCTGACGTCAAATGATCCGCCTGCCTCAGCCCCCCAAAGTGCTGGGATTACAGGCATGAGCCACAGCGCCCCACCTATCTGGCTTTTTAATTATAACTACACTAGTAGGTATGATGTGGTATCTCACTGTGATTTTGGTTTGCATTTCTCTGATGGCTATTGAGGTTGAGTATCTTCATGTGCTTTTTGGCCATTTGTAAATCTTCCTTTAAGAAACTTCTAAGGCCAGGCACAGTGACTCACACCTGTAATCCCAGCAATTTGGGAGGCTGAGGTAGGTGGATTGCTTGAGGCCAGGAGTTGAAGACCAGCCTGGGCAATACAGTGGGACCCGATCTCTACAAAAAATTGAAAAATTAGCCCAGTGTGGTGGTAATGCACCTGTAGTCTCAGCTACTCAGGGGGCGCTGAGATGGGAGGATCCCTTGAGCCCAGATAGTCGAGGCTGCAGTGAGCTATGATTGTGTCACTGCACCCCAGGCTGGGTGACAGAGTGAGATACTGCTTAAAAAAAAAAAAGACGAAGTCTAACTTCAAATGGGATGGGGAGATACATTCTTCCCATAGCTGATTATATATAGGTAATTAAAAATCGAATCTGTCATATAAGTATTTTATATATATTAATTTGTTTAATTCTCTCAACAATTCCCTGTTGCTATCTTCATTTTACAGGTTAAAAAAAGCCCTGTAAACCCTTATAAGCTTAGAAATTCAAAGTCACTCAGCTCATAAGGGCAGAGCTGAAATGCCTGGTTTTAAGACCGGGAGCTCCAGCTCTATTGTCCATGCTCTTTAAGACAACTAAAGGGGACAAAGGAATTTGTGGTGGAAAACTAGGACTGGCATAACCAGGCCCCACTTTCCAAAGGCACAATCACCACCACTATGACTATATCACCCTCACTTTACCCCAGTTAGGATCAAATCTCACCCACCCACTTACGGAGATTTTAGAAGGGCAAAAGAAAGAGGTAAGGGAAAAACGAAGATGAAGATGATTGAAATGAAATGAAAGTTACCAAAAGCCCAAGGGGATAAGTCATTTGCCACTTCTTACTTCAAAATGGTTAACAAGAGATAGAGCATAAGCACTGTCCAATCTGATGCCAACTAGAAACTGCTGTTCTACCTGTACGTACTGGTGCCCTCTGGCTCACAATCAGCCCTGTCCTTAGCCTTGCCCTCCAGAATAGACATCTTTTTCTGGAACTATTGGAGAAAGAAGGTATTTTTTTTTCTGAGTTTGCCAAGAAGACAAACTACTGGCAGGTATTTTGTCACCTCTAGAGATTGGCTTGTCTGAGAATGAAGCCACTCTAGAGGAAAGCAGGCAAGACAGGAAACAGGCAAACCAATCCTCTGACACTTTGGAACTCCTGGATCTAGCCACTCCTGAAGTCAAATATGACCTACATTTTCAGTTGTGTGAGCTAATTAATTCCCTTTTTTTTTTTTTTTTTTTTTGAGACGGAGTCTCGTTCTGATGCCCAGTGATGCCCAGGCTAGGGTGCAGTGGCACCATCTCAGCTCACTGCAGCCTCTGCCTCCAAGGTTCAAGCAATTCTCTGCCTCAGCCTCTCGAGTAGCTGGGATTACAGGCACCCGCCACCACAGCTGGCTCATTTTTGTATTTTTAGTAGAGGCTGGGTTTCACCATCTTGGCCAGGCTTGTCTTGAACTCCTGGTCTCATGATCCACCCGCCTCAGCCTCCCAAAGTGCTGGGATGAGCCACCATGACCAGCCATCAATTCCCTTTTTATGGATAAGAAGTTAAGCTGAATTTCTAATATCGAAATAAAATAATCTTATATACCCACAAAGTCTTCCCTTCTTTTTTTCTTTTATCTTTTTTTTTTTTTTCTAACAGGTATTGCTCTGTCACCCAGGCTGAAGAGCAGTGGTACAATCATATCTTACTATGACCTCCAACTCCTGGGCTCAAGTGATCCTCCCGCCTTGGCCTCCCAAATCTTCCCCCATTTAAAGTCAATTCCAAAGAAGCCATCATATATCCTACACAGGAAGAGGAAAGGGCTTGTATTTAAGAAATGAGAATTGGCCAGGTGCAGTGGCTCACACCTGTAACCCCTTTGGGAGGCTGAGGCAGGAGGATCTCTTGAGGCCAGGAGTTTGAGACTAGCATGAGCAACATAGCAAGGCCCTGTCTCTACAAAAAAGTAATAAAATAGTCAGGTAACATGGCATAGGCCTGTAGTCCCACCTACATAGGAGGCTGAAGCAGGAGGTGGTCAAGGCTGAGTAAGCCACAATTGCACCACTGCACTCCAGCCTGGGTGACAAGAGACAGACTCTGTCTCAAAAAAAAAAAAAAAAAAAAAAAAAAAGTGAATCAAGAGAATCAACTTAAGAAAAGCAAATGAAGCTCATGAGGGATGATACGACTTTCCTAGGCACCAACTCTTAAAATTGTCACCCCTTCCACCCATCCTCACAGCCTCCAGTTTTTAGAAAAGCATGAATAGCAGCAGAGGAGGAACTGACCACCAGGATGCATGGAGAGACACCAGCATACTAAGTCTCTTATGTCTCCACTAAAAAGATTTAGTGCTAGACAGCTGCAGTGAAGTCTCCTATTCCTAAAATTCATTGCAGCCATAAAAGCACCACCATATTTTCATGAGCTATTAAAACAAACAGTTAAAAATAAAGTCCATTTGGTATCCAATATCCTTCACATGACTATATTTTTTCATGTATTTGTGAAGCAAAACAATTCATTTAACTGCAATACATCTCCCTGTAACTGATTCAGATTTCCACCTTCTATTTTGCATCCTAAAATAATAAACTACAATTTCTCTAGCCATATAATTTATAAATTACATACACCTATCACAACATGAAATACATTCTCTTAGTTTCTTCTCTTCACTTTTCTCAATTAGTCTTTCATTTGGACAATTGATGAAATCACAAATGTTAAGCAACATAGGAGTGGGAATAGTATAAAGGGAGGGTATTAGTATTTATTTGATACCTATCACATCACATGTTTTTTTTTTTTTTTCACTTAATACTGATCCTAATCTTTAAAGCAATTGTTATTGTTTCCATTTTTCTGATAGAAAAGCCAGAAAGTGAGTAAGTTACTTACCTAGGTTTAAACAGCTATAAAATAGCTTTGGCAGATGCTGTTGGTTGCTTGTCTATAACCATTTTTCTTCTTCTTCTTTGCTGGCTGGACATGCTTCTTATTAAAGAAGGTTAAAATGCTGGAAACTCAAAAAGAAAGAAAATGCTGGAAACTTTTTTTTTAATTTTTGAAACAGGGTCTCACTCTGTCACCCCAGGCTGGAGTGCAGTGGTGCTATCTCGGCTCACTGCAGCCTTGACCTCCTGGGCTCAAGCAATCCTCCTCTCTCAGCCTCCCAAAGTGCTGGAATCACATGCATGAGCCACTGCACCTGGCCATTGGAAACTCTTCCTCCAGACTTTGCTGCTATGGCATGAGCATAGCACCCAATCCAGCCAATGGGGCCAGAGGGAAAGCTTGCTGGGGCGTTATCAGAAAGTTTTCTGATTAAAAAAAAACAAAACACACACACAAGGAGAACCATTCCCCTCCTCCTCACCTGCTTTTTGTTTGTGGATGAGATCTTGTAATTATATTAATATAATGCCTGAAACTGCAGAAACCATCTTAAGACCATGAGGGTAGGAATGAAGAGATGAAGTTCAGTGCCCTAAAACACTCTAAAGAGGGTAAAAAGAAAAAGTGGTCCCTAAATATTCACCTACCCCATGACCCAGCAATTTTACTCCTACATATATATACAAAAAAAATGAGTGTTCTGTGTCCACTAGAGATATGCACCAAAGTGTTCATAATAGTGTGTGATCCACCCGTCTCAGCCTTCCAAAGTGCTGGGATTACAAGTGTGACTCACCACATTTGGTCAAAGCTAGGATTTGAATACAAGTTTGTCTGACCCTCAAAACCCATGTTCCTTCCTGTGTTAGTATCCAATGGGTAGGTACCTGCATAGCTAACTTTCCAGGGTCACAGAAAGAATCATCAACACAACCCAGGAATGCTCTCCTGGAGTATGGCTATATCTAGAGAAATTGTGGAAAGAGGCCAGGCACAGTGGCTCACTCCTGTAATTCCAGCACTTTAGGAGACCGAGGTGGGAGAATCACTTGAGGCCAAGAGTTCAAGACCGACTTGGACAACATAGTGAGAACCCTTTCTCTATTCAAAAAAAAAAAAAAAGAAAGAAAGAAAGAATTTGCCTAAATAGAACAGAAAAGGCTTTATGTGC
Organism: Piliocolobus tephrosceles; assembly: GCF_002776525.5. NCBI lineage: Eukaryota > Metazoa > Chordata > Mammalia > Primates > Cercopithecidae > Piliocolobus > Piliocolobus tephrosceles. The sequence goes on along the minus strand of NC_045436.1, from coordinate 160,599,482 downwards.
AAGATGGTTACTGCAGGATTTATAATAGTCAAAAGCTAGAAAAAAAGTAATTATTCAACACTACATAATTAAGCAAATTATAATACATATATTCAATAGGATATTAAGCAGTCACTAAAAATCATACTTAAGAAAACTTATGCTGTAATTTTCATTGAGGTAAAACTGAATAAAAGTTGCATATACTTTAAGAATACAGCCATGAAAAAGGAAGCTTTTTAAACTTATGCACAAAGAAAGGAAAAGCCAGAAAGTGTCTGTATGTAAAGATCATTAGTTTGTGTAATGATTTCTTTCAGCAGAGTTTTGTAGTTTTTCCTTGTAGAGGTCTTTCACCTCCTTGGTTAGGTATATTCCTAAGTATTTTCTTTTTTTTTTTTTTTTTTGCAGCTATTGTAAAAGGGGTTGCATTATTGATTTGATTCTCAGCTTGGTCGCTGTTGATGTATAGAAGAGCTACTGATTTGTGTATATTAATTTTGTATCCAGAAAAGTTTCCCGAATTCTTTTATCAGTTATAGGAGCTTTCTGGAGGAGTCTTTAGGGTTTTCTAGGTAAACAATCATATCATCAGCAAACAGCGACAGTTTGACTTCTTCTTTACCAATTTGGATGCCCTTTATTTCATTCTCTTGTCTGATTGCTCAGGCTAGGAATTCCAGTACTATGTTGAGGAGGAGCTCATGGATGGGTAGAATCAATATTGTGAAAATGACCATACTGCCAAAAGCAATCTACAAATTCAACACAATCCCCATCAAAATACCACCATCATTCTTCACAGAATTAGAGAAAACAATTCTAAAATTCATATGGAACCAAAAAAGAGCCTGCATAGCCAAAGCAATACTAAGCAAAAGGAACAAATCTGGAGGCATCACATTACCTGATTTCAAACTATACTGTAAGGCCACAGTCACCAAAACAGCATGGTACTGGTATAAAAATAGGCACATAGACCAATGGAACAGAACAGATAACTCGGAAATAAACCCAAATACTTACAGCCAATTGATCTTTGACAAAGCAAACAAAAACAGAGTGGGGAAAGGACATCCTTTTCAACAAATGGTGCTGGGATAATTGGTTAGCCACACACAGGAGAATGAGACTGGATCCTCATCTCTCACGTTATACAAAAATCAACTCAAGATGGATTAAGGACTTAATCTAAGACCTGAAACTATAAAAATTCTAGAAGATATCATTGGAAAAACCCTTCTAGACATTGGTTTAGTCAAGGATTTCATGACCAAGAACCTAAAAGCAAATGCAATAAAAACATAGATAAATTGCTGGGACTTAAACTAAGGAGCTTTCTCATGACAAAAGGAACAGTCAGCAGAGTAAAGAGACAGTGCACAGAGTGGGAAAAAACCTTCACAATCTATACATCTGACAAAGGACTAATATCCAGAATCTACAAGGGAGTCAAATAAATTAGCAAGACAAAAAAAGTGATCCCATCAAAAAGTGGGCTAAGGACATGAATAGACAGTTCTCAAAAGAAGATATACAAATGGTCAATAAACATATAAAAAAATGCCCAACATCACTAATGATCAGGGAAATGCAAATCAAAACCACAACGTGATACCACTTTACTCCTGCAAGAATGGCCATAATCTAAAAATCAAAAAATAGTAGATGTTGGCATGGATGTGGTGATGAGGGAACACTTCTACATGACTGATGGGAATGTAAACTAGTACAGCCACTATGGAAAACACTGTGGAGATTCCTTAAAGAACTAAAAGTAGAACTACCATTTGATCCAGCAATCCCACTACTGGGTATCTACTCAGAGGAAAATAAGTCATCATATGAAAAAGATATTTGCACATGCATGTTTATAGCAGCACAATTTGCAATTGCAAAACCACAGAACCAACCCAAATGCCCATCAATCAACGAACAGATAAAGAAACTGTGGTATGTATACATGATGGACTACTACTCAGCCACAAAAAGGAATGGATTAATGGCATTCACGGTGACCTGGATGAGATTGGAGTCTACTATTCTAAGTCAAGTAACTCAGGGATAGAAAACTAACATCGTATGTTCTCACTCATAAGTGGGAGCTGAGCTGTGAGGATGCAAAGGCATAAGAATGATGCAATGGACTTTGGAGACTCGGGGAAAGGGTAGAAAGGGGGCATGGGATAAAAGACTACAAATAGGGTGCAGCATATACCACTCAGGTGATGGGTGCAGCAAAATCTCACAAATCACCACTGAAGAACTTACTCATGTAACCAAACACCATCTGTTCCCCAATAACCTATGGAAACTTTTTAAAAAATGAAAAAAAATTTAAAATCATCTAAATTGGATAAACAAAGACTATTAACAACATCTGACTCTGAAGAGTGTAATTTAATAAGGTGGGGGTAGGAGTTGGGATAGGTGAGGGGTTGGAGGGAGGATAGGGACTTTCATTTTTTGCTCTATAAATTTGGTATTTAACTTTTTTTTACAACAAACGTGCATAATTTTATGATAAAAATGTTAACTAATTTGTTTTAAAAATTAGAAAGAAATTTACAAAATATGATTGTCTTTAAGTAATGGCATTTGGAAGATTTTTTGATGTCTTCTTTCAGCTTTTCTATACTTTCTAAAATTCCTATTAAAAAGCACATGTTGGCCGGGCGCGGTGGCCCAAGCCTGTAATCCCAGCACTTTGGGAGGCCGAGAGGGGCGGATCACGAGGTCAGGAGATCGAGACCATCCTGGCTAACACGGTGAAGCCCCATCTCTACTAAAAATGCAAAACACTAGCCGGGCGAGGTGGCGCGCGCGTGTAGTCCCAGCTACTCGGGAGGCTGAGGCAGGAGAATGGCGTAAACCCAGGAGGCGGAGCTTGCAGTGAGCTGAGATCGGGCCACTGCACTCCAGCCCGGGCGACAGAGCAAGACTCCGTCTCAAAAAAAAAAAGCACTTGTTTCTTTGTATTGGTGGGGGCAAAGTAAATTTATTTCAATGAGTCGGTGCATTTGAAAGCACTCTGGAATCTGTGAAGCACTTCAATTATAAAAAGTGATTTTATTACTACTGTTGAAAATATTAAATACTGGCAATGGCATTTTGTAATGGCAGAGGCAGATCCTCTATCCGCCTGTCTAAGCACCCGGAATGGCCGCAGCCTCCACCTTCCTGAAAGTGAGAGGGAGGTTGGATAAACCACTACCCGCCCACCTGAACAGTTGTAATGCTTAGGAGTTTTTCTGGCTGAACTTCAGGTGTTAAACTGGAAAATCATTTCTTAAGGCTGTGTTTCTCTGCCCTGGCTGCTCATTCGGATCACCTGGGGAGTGTTTTGACTGCTCCACCCCCAGAGATTGCATACAATTCAATTGCTTAGGGCAAGACACCTCGGGATTTTTGAAATGCTTCCTAGTTGATGTCAATAAGCATGCGACACTGTGGATAAACTCTAGGGTAGTGCAGGGAAGAGTTTCAAACTCCTCTGGGAAAGTTTAACCAAAAAACTGAAAAACATTGCTTTCCTCAAACCAACCTGAGTTAAAAAATAAAAAAGTAAGAATTTTAATCACCAACTATATATTTACAGTTTACAAAGGTCATGTGCAGAGATAATGCCTTTTGATGATCTCATTTGAATATGGTAACAATGTAAACTGTTAGCAGATATAACTGCTTAAAGAATTCTGGACAGTAAGTGAAACAGAAACCATTATTTACATTTTGCCCAGGAGAGAATTGAAAGGGAACAGTTCAGAGTTTCCCAACATCAAGTTGCCAAAGATTTGAGCCCCAATACTCCTACCTCCAACTACAGCATGTTGTTACCGGGAACTAGCTTATATCTTTGAGTTGCCAGTTTCACTACAACAGAAGATTTGAAGAAGCCCCTTGCCTGCCTCCACCCTACTTATCCCCAGAGCATCAAAAACAACAGAAACATATTGTGCGTGGAGTTGTGCTATCACCCAATAGCTCTGCCTACCATAGGGCTTGGACAGATAAGTGTACTTTGAATAAAACAATGAATGACTATCTTTTATAAGATAACATTTGATCCCCGTTGTACAGGGTAGGTAAGTAAGACTCCAGCAGAGATGATAACATATCCGAGATCACAAAACCTGTAAGAGACAGCTAGAATGAGAGGGGGCTCAGGATGGCTGACTTGGTACCCTTCTCCATGCTACTACCAACTGTAGTTTTTTAAAGACTAAGCCCCAAGGACAACGGCCGTAGAGACAATTTATGTAGAAATTCCTCTTTAGATATGATACACAGATATTATAATAGGAAGAATATTGAATAGGAGTTGGCAACAGTGATTTTCTATTATAATGTTTTATTGAAAACAATTTATTTTATGTAAGATTTACTTCCAATATCCTAAATCTGACTAATCACAATCTTCTGAAATGATTTTTTTAGAATTAATTTGCTTCCTGAAAAATTCACATAATATAGTATGTGACAGATCACCATAGTCATATATTTAGATTCACAATTACTAGATACAAATAAAAGATAGCTAGAGAGACGACATCATACATGCTTTTAATCAGGAAAGAAAAGGACCTCTCCAATCAATGTCTTGCAAAACCATTAACCAAAGTCCTAAACTGAATCTCAAATAATTGAAAAATGAAAATGATCTATCTACTCGTGACAGGGAGATTGCAGTTTTATAAAAATGTTGAATGCACGTATGGGTGAAAGGGATTGACGCTGTCATGTAGTAATTGGCTAACTATCAGTCATAGACAAATGTGAGAAATAACTAAGCTGAGAGCAGAAGTCAGAATTTTCTCCATTGCTGTCAAGAGGCCACAACATGTTCATTCAAAAGTTTGATGTTTAAATCATTAGTTATGTGGAACAGAATTGACAATGGTTAAAGGTATTACAATGTATCCATCCATCCATTCATCCATTTATCCATTCATCCACTGGGTTGAACCACATGCAATTTCTCTATTTCCCAATTGTGCTTAATGCTTATTAAACATGCTATCAGGTTTAACACGCCATGTAAGGTTTGGAGAGTAAGGGTTAAATGAAAAACACTCTCTATCTCTGCAAATCCCCAATTCGGGGAGAGGGAGGAAGCACACACCGACAACTATTTATAAGAGAGTTATAAATATACAAAGTACTATGGGATTATATTGATATATACGCATAGAAAGAACATAGAGCAGAAATGTGGTTGGTGGGAGGTTATGAAATTATTTTTCCTTTTGTTTAGCTCTATCTTTAAAACTTTTAATTTGATGAACATGTATTCTTTCTATAATTAAAGATTTTTAGAAAATCTACTATGGAGGTTGCGGAATTGATGGCTATGAATAGATATGCATAAGATAAAGGATTTAAAAGTTAAAATACATGAAGCAATCTAGGTAAAATGGTGAGATATTTTGTGTGTATGTGTATATACATATATTATATATATATATATATATATTTTTTTTTTTAAGTAGAACTTCCTGACCCACAGTCTACAGTAAACAACCCATTATCTCTAGCCAACAGCCCAGGAAGCTAAACAATAACCCCTGTAGCCGTTGGCCCCAAACGGCCAAGACTTGATTAATAACTGCCAGCTTCCCTAATTTTAATCCCTGCTTCCAACTCAAGGCCAACCAGAGAAAGCGAAATATTATACCCAAATCAATCACATAGGATGCCCTCTTTCTGCTTTGCTGCCTCCAGTTTCTCTATGCCAACAGCCTCCCATCAGGGTGTACCGGAAGCCTTCCCTTTTTGTTACCATGAAACTTTCCCACTCCTCTACCTGCCTTTGAATCTCTGCCAAACCCAAGTGATGGTGGCTGACTCCCTTGCTATAACCAGCTCTAAATAAGGAGCTTTTGCCTGCTCTCATTTGAGTAGGTCTTTGTTTATTTCCAGGGAAGAGAAGACAAGTAGAATCAGGAATGAGCTTAGCACACAGAATGCAAATGGCAAAGTCTTATACATTTATGAGAAATGTGAATTATAGGAGCTCTCCATACCCCACTGTCTGTAGGAACTTGCTGGATTCTGACTGAGCCCCAGGAAGATGAAGTTATTTTGCTTCCCTTCCTTTTTTTTTTTTTTAGACAGAGTCTCGCTCTCTTCCCAGGCTGGAATGCAGTGGCATGATCTTGGCTCACTGCAACCTCCACCTCCAAGGTGCAAGTGATTCTCCTGCCTCAGCCTCCCGAGTAGCCGGGACCACAGGTATGCGCCACTACACCCAGCTAATATTTTTATTTTTAGTAGAGATGGAGTTTCACCACGTTGACCAGGTTGGTCTTGAACTCCTTAAGTGATCTCCCAACTTGGCCTCCTGAACTGCTGGTATTATAAGCATAAGCCACTGTGCCTGGCCTATTTTCCTTCTTTTAATTTCCTTCTTCACACATTCTTTCAGCATGCCTTACTTCCAACCCCTTAACCTGAGAAGGAAAATCAAAGGCCATTGAATACCTCTGCTTTGGTTTGAACTTAGAAGGCTGAATCAGAATCAGGAAGGTCTAGGAACCAGATTCAATCGCAATATAAACTCCATGAGGGAAGGAAGCATGTCTGTTCAGTCTCTCACCATGTGTACAGTTGAATGATTGAAATTAACACATGGAGGCATCCAACACATCAGCACCATATGGTACCTGCAGCAAGACAACCCAAATGACTAGATCATATTAAAAACCTATCTTGCTTCCCTGAAGTTACTGAACCAAGACACAGTCAGAGAAAACCTGTGGTCCAGCATACCAAATATGGCCCAAGTAGACTAGCAACACCGAAGACAAAGATGAGCTCATCATTCCCTAGTAATTTGTCCTGTGGTGCTCAGTGCTTAGTCAGATACAGCTGTGTTTCTAAACTCCATCTTTCTCTTGTGCTCACTGGATAGTAAACATGAATTGCTATTAATAATAATTTTCCACTGCACGTCCAGAACAATCCATCCAGAGAAAATTGGAACTTCTTCTTTACTGAGGTCCAGTCCCATCAATTTGATGCTCATTTTATAGAAAGGCCATTGAGCAAAATTAATGTACCCAAACAAATAGACTTTGTCCTTGTAGCTGATTCAGAGTATGACAGGAAACAAAAGGGCTGCCTTAATGGCCTCCTCTGGGAAATTTATTTTCAGAACATTGAATTATTTTCTGTTACTCTACCAGATTAGATTAAAATCTTTTTTAAAAAAGAAAGAAAAATAAAACTTAGTTGTCTCTTTTCATAGAAATCACTTTGAGATCTAGCTTCATTTAAATTCACTTGTTATTATCTAAGTCAAATAATATTACAATCTGAGTTATTTTACTTTCCATTTTCTTTGCACCACCCCTAGCATGTTTATTCCCCAGCCCCTTAACCTGAAAAAGACAACTGGGACCCACCACATGGCTGAAATGAAAGCATTTGAGCCTTTTAAAGATACTACTATACCTTGCCATGAGAGAATACATTGGACTGTTATCCAAAAACTGTGGTTTGAAGTGTTCTTTTGTTTTTTGGTTTTTGCGTACTGGATATGTCAGTGATGTTATCTGCCTCACTCTCAATCACAAGGAAAGAAAAAAATGCCTCCTCTACAATCTTCATGGAAAAAACATGTTATATTCCACATGACCGGCCTTTTGTCCTCCCACATCATAGCCAATTGACTGCAAAAGCAGCCAGCCCATAGGCTAACCTATGAAGTGGCCAGGCATTAAAAAAAAAAAAATACCCAAACAGAAGAGACTGTAGCCAAAGGAGCCAATGAGAGTAGCATGGTCAGAAACTAGAATTAGAAAATATAGAAGAGAAAATCAGTTGGGTAGCAATAAGAGATGATAAAAACTTGCAAAGAGAAGGCATGCGCAAGCTCATCTTCCTATCAAGCAGCAGCCATCCGGAAGGCATGCACAGAAGGCGGGTCACTGGTAGATAGCAGCAACAAGAACAGAAGCAATAGGGCAGAGCTCAGTCCTCGGGATGGCGGGGAACTGGTGACATTTTGCTGCTCAGGAACAAGGAGAAAACCTAGTTCCTGGTCAGGTTTCCTTCTAGCCTGGCTGGATGGCAATTGTCACATGTGCTTGTCACATGTGCTTGACACATGTGCTTTCCATTATCCTTAACATGGGTATATCCAAAAAGAAAACAAGGGAACTCCCCTCAAAAATCCTATTACTTGCAGGATCCTGAGTGTGCCTCTCTTTTTTAATACAAAAGAGCTGGGCATACACACACACACACACACACACACACACACACACCCCTCTAAAAAATAAACCTTACCACATCTGAAGAATCTTAACCTTCCAGCACAAAGAGGGCTAGCAAAGTGGAGAAGAGCCCACATTTATAGGCAGGAGTTGCGAATTCTAACCCAGTTTAACTACTATGTATGATGTAGTCATGGATAAGGGGCTTATTATCTCTAAACCATTACTTCAACCAGAAAATGGAATTGGATGAGATACATTCATTTGGTAAATATTTACTGAGTGTCTACTATGTGACTAGTTCTGTGCTGGCTAATGGGAGCATAACAGTGAACTAAACATGGTTTTTTGGTTCTTCTGGCTTATGTCATAGTTGGCAGTACAGATAGGTAAACAGGTTATTAAAAAATTGTATAATGTTAGCATATGTTGGAGGTAGAGAGCTATCTTTGGAGCCAAAAGAGGGTACCTAATCCGGATGGGGCAGGAGACTCTCACAGAGGTCTTCCTAGGGGACATTAAGACCTGGATGAGAGCCGGGCGCGGTGGCTCAAGCCTGTAATCCCAGCACTTTGGGAGGCTGAGACGGGCGGATCACGAGGTCAGGAGATCGAGACCATCCTGGCTAACACGGTGAAACCCCGTCTCTACTAAAAATACAAAAACCTAGCCGGGCGAGGTGGCAGGCGCCTGTAGTCTCAGCTACTCGAGAGGCAGAGGCAGGAGAATGGCGTAAACTCGGGAGGCGGAGCTTGCAGTGAGCTGAGATCTGGCCACTGCACTCCAGCCCGGACGACAGAGCAAGACTCCGTCTCAAAAAAAAAAAAAGACCTGGATGAGGGGCCGGGCGCGGTGGCTCAAGCCTGTAATTCCAGCACTTTGGGAGGCCGAGACGGGTGGATCACGAGGTCAGCAGATCGAGACCATCCTGGCTAACATGGTGAAACCCCGTCTCTACTAAAAAATACAAAAAACTAGCCGGGCGAGATGGCGGGCGCCTGTAGTCCCATCTACTCGGGAGGCTGAGGCAGGAGAATGGCGTGAACCTGGGAGGCAGAGCTTGCAGTGAGCTGAGATCCGTCCACTGCACTCCAGCCCGGGAGACAGAGCGAGATTCCACCTCAAAAAAAAAAAAAAAAAAAAAAAAGACCTGGATGAGGAAATGTTGGTCTACAACATTGAGTGGGTGGGCATCTTCTGTCAGGACAGAAGAAAAGAAGAATAATCCATGTGATAGTGTGGGACTGTTTATGAAAAAGCCAAACTCTATAAAATATTTGAAGAGATTTGTTCTGAGCCAAATGTGGAGACCACGACCAATGACAAAGCCTCAGGAGGTCCTGAGAACCTGTGCCCAAGGTGGTTGTGGTACAGCTTGGTTTTACATGTTTCAAGGAAACATAAGACCTCAATCACTACATGTAAGGTATACATTGGTTCAGTTCAGAAAGGTGGGACAACTCCAGTGGGGGCTTACAGGTCACAAGTGGATTCAAAACTTTTCTGATTGACAATTAGTTGAAACAGTTAAGTTATTATCTAAAGATCTGTAATAAACAGAAATGAGTGTCTGGGTTAAGACAAGGGGTTGTGGAGACCAAGGTTATTATGTAGCTGAAGTCTCATAAGTGGCTGCCCTTAGCGGCAATAGATGGCAAATGTTTCCTACTCAGACCTTTGAAAGGTGTTATACTCCCAGCTGTTCTCTTCAGGATCAGAAAAAGACCTGGAACGGGAAGAAGATTCTCTACAGAATGTAAATTTCCCGCACAAGAGACAGCTTTGCAGGGCCCTTTCAAAATATGTCAAATAAATATATTTTGGAGGCTGTTGCAGTGACTCACACCTGTAATCCCAGCACTTTGGGAGGCTGAGTTGGGCAGATTGCTTGAGCCCAGGAGTTGGAGACCAGACTGGACAACATGGTGAGACCCTGTCTCTACAAAAAAATACAAAAAAATTAACCAGGCATGGTAGTGCGTACACCTAGAGTCCCAGGTACTTGGGAAGCTGAGGTGGGAGGATCACATGAGCCCAGAGGTTGAGGCTGCTGTGAGCCATGACCTACGCCACTGCACTCCAGCCTGGGTGACAGAGTGAGACCTTTCCTCAAAACAAAACAAAACAAAAAAAAAGAAGAAAGAAAGAAAAGAAAAGAAAAGAAAAAGAGGCCAGGTGCAGTGGCTCATAATCCCAGCACTTTGGGAGGCCGAGGCAGGCAGATTGCCTGAGGTCAGGAGTTCAAGACCAGCCTGGGCAACATGGTGAAACCCCATCTCTACTAAAAATACAAAAATTAGCTGGGCAGGGTGGCGGGTGCCTGTAATCCCAGCTACTTTGGAGGCTGAGGCAGGAGAATCGCTTGAGCCTGGGAGGTGGAGGCTGCAGTAAGCTAAGATCGCGCCATTGCACTCCAGCCTGAGTGACAAGAGTGAAACTCCATCTCAAAAAAAAATATATTTTGAGGTAAAATACTTTAATTTCTTTCAAGGCCTGTCATCAGTGATACGATGCTATACTAGAGTCAGGTTGGAATTTGGTGTCTTATTGCTAAAAAGAGTCTGTTTTTTCAGTCTTAAGATCTCTGTTTTAATATTAATGCTGGTCAAATGGGCCTGAATTCCAAAGGGAGGAAAGTATAATAAGGCATATTCAACCCCTCTTCCCATGAGGGCCTGAACTAGTTTTTCAGGTTTCTTTGGAATTCCCTTGACTAGGAGGAGGGGTCCATTCAGCCTGTTGAGGGTACTTAGAATTTTATTTTTTTTTGGTTTTTTTTTTTTTACTTTGGTTTATAGGGCCAAAGTCCTTGGCCGCCTAAAGGTTAGCTGAAAAATCAACTGACATGAGGCAGATTGATTAATAGCAGAAAAGGCATACAAATTTATTTAACACAGGAGGCTTCAGAATGAAGACCCAACCTCCCAATGAGGTACAGAAACTTATGTACCATCTTGAGTTTACTGAAAGAATAGGGGCCTGGATCCTGGTGAAATGGATTATGGGATGGGGAAAAGGGGAATTTCATTGAGGGGCAATAAATGATTACTAGGGAAAATGACTGGATAGGAGAACAGAAATTAACTTGTATATAGTTCTCTTTGGAATGTATATGACACCTTGAGACAGTCAATACCTTGAATAAGGTCTGCTCAGGTGTGGTTACATTCTTGGTCTTCTTTCCTGTAATGGATCATAAGATAACAAGGAGGGGAACAGGAGCAATTGTTCTTCTTGGCGGGCCAGTCCTATCTTTATGTAAATAGGGGAAAGTTCTTTCCAGAGCTTGTTGATCTTTAAGGGTTTTTACCTTAAAATACTCATTATACCAGGGAGCTATATTTTCTGGTGAAATATTTTTATTTCCTTCATTAGTTTTATGTGTCAGTTTGTGTTTAGGATTGGACAAGTTTGCGCTACAGAAAACAAATTTGTGGCAAAGAATTAGTGACACCTTTAGTTGCTTGTCCAATATCTTTTCCTCCCTTAGCTCTTACAGGCAAAATTAGTTTTGTTAAGGTGTCCATGTCTCCTCCAGGTAACTCAGAGAAATGGGATCATATTCCCAACTCTGGGGATAAATCCTGATTGGTCCAAATCAATACAGATGGTCTTATTCATTCTCTTTGTTAGTAATTGATTGGTTTCTTGGGGGCATGTGAACCTGTTTTGGCCAGTGAGCTTTGAGGGGGATATCTTTTAAGGGGGATATCTTACAAACCATGCTCATCCTCTACTCTCACACCAACACAACAACAATCAACACAGAAGACTTCTGTGACCAAATGTGGGGAGTTTTACCCACACACCAAGCAGCAGACACCAGCTGGGAGTCCTCTAATTCAATTCCAGCACTATCCACCAAGAGACAGCATCAAATCCCAAGGGTGGGGGCTCAGTCCCCAAAACTGCCCCTTCCCCACCAGTAACGAGTCTGGGCCTGTGGAATGTCTGATGACTGGCTTGAACTTGAGATTACCACAACACTCCTTTTGGGTTCAATTAGTTTGTTGGAAAAGCTCACAGAATTCAGGGAAACACATTTCACATTTATCAGCTTATTATAAAAGATTTTTCAAAGGATACAGATGAAGAGACAAATAGGGTGAGGTATGGTCAAGGTGCATGGAGCTTCTGTGCCTTGGAACCCCCACCCTCCAGGAACCCTCATGTGTTTAGCTATCCAGAAGCTCTCCAAAACCAGTCCTCTTGGTTCATTGTGGAAGCTACATGACGGCAGGATTCCTTCCTCCAGGTTATAGGGCCTGACAAAGTTGGGAGTATAGGGCAGGGGAAAGGAGGGGAATGATTAGAATCTTGCCTTGAGGCATGTGAAAGGAGGGCAGGAGAAGATCAGAGAGAAAAGTTCTGTTTTCTGAGGCCTGATCTGAGGCCTAACACACTAACACAACCAACATTATATCAAGGCTGTTACAATGGCTATGGGAGTTATAAACCAGGAACCATGGATGAAAACCTACATATGTATACATCTATATATATACATATATATATATAAAATAGTATCACACCTTAGTCTATAGTGTCCAGTCTAATCAAACACTAATCCAAGTGTTGCTGTGAAGATATTTTGTAGATGTGGTTAGCATCTACAATCAGTTAAAGTAAAGGATATTACCTTCCACAATGTAGGTGGACCTCATCCAGTCTATTGAAAGGCCAAAAGAGCAAAAACAGGTTTCTCAGGGAGGGCATTCTGCCTCAAGACTGCAGCATCAACTCCTGCCTGTGTTTCCAGCTTGCCCTACAAATTTTGAACTTGCCAGCCCTGACAATCACATAAGCCAATTCCTTGAAATAAATCTTTTATGTGTTGGTGTAAAAGTAATTGAGGCTTTTGCAATTACTTTTGCACCAACCTAATATATCCTATTGGATCTGTTTCTGTACAGTCCAAGTTCAGGCATACACACAAGCCCTAAGATGGAGAGGAAGCCAGAAGGACTGGCTTATAATTAATGAGGAGAGCAGTGTGCAGAGCCCACAAGGCCTTGTAAACCCAAATAGGATTTCAGGATTACATTCTATGTACCATTGGAAGCCATTGAAGCTTTTAGCAGAGGCAGAACATAATTGGAAATGCAAGTTGAGAAAGTATTCTGGTTGCTCTGTAGCAGGGGTGTCTAATCTTTTGGCTTCCCTGGGCCACATTGGAAGAATTGTCTTGGGCCACATATAAAACACATGAATGATAGCTGATGAGCTAAAAAAAATTTTTTTAAAGTCACAAAAACACCTCATAATGTTTTAAGAAAGTTTATGAATTTGTGTTGGTTGCATTCAAAGCCATTCTGGGACATGTGTGGGCTGCAGGTTGGACAAGCTTGCTCAACAGAAAAGAGATTTGTAGCAGAGGGTCTTGATGACACCTTTAGTTGCTTGTCCAATATCTTTTCTTCTCTTAGCCCTCACAGGCAAAATTATAGTTTTGTTAAGGTATCCATCTTTTCTCCAGATAACTCATAGAAATAGGATCATATTCCCTACACTGGGGATAAATCCTGATTGGTCCAAGTTAGTACAGATGGTCTCATTCTCTTTGTTAGTAATTGATTGGTTTAGTAGTAGGCATGTGAACCTGTTTTGACCAGCGAGCTTTGAGGGGAATACCTATTGTGGGAGACTTCCGGGAAAAGTATCCTCATTCATAGGAACATACTAGGAGATAGTCTTTTCCTGCATCTGAATGTGGCCACGTCTGGATGTGAAGCTGCTGACAACAGCTGCAGCCATCTTTGACCCATGAGGGTAGCAGCCTGAGAGTAAAGATGACAAACTAAGTATAGATGAGTTAAAAGATAGAAAGAACCTGGGACTCTGGTGACAACGATGAATTGCTGAGTCGGCCAGCTCCCAAACTTGCCCTATTGCTGGCCTTCCTGCTACGTGAGATAATAAATTTCCTTTAAACTAACTGGAATCAAGATTTCTGCTTTTGCTGCCCATGGCTTCCTAACTATTTGCAGGACTAGAGTGGAAGTGAGATTTAGTTCAGAGACAGTTGTAGTGGTCAGGACAGATATGATGATGGCTTGGACTATGGTGGTAGTGGTAGGGAGAAAGAAAAGCGGATGATTCAAAAGATATTTGAGCAATTGAATCAACATGGTTAAGGGTTTAGGAATGTATGGATCCATATAGATGAAGTCATTAGGAAAGTTCTGTACATGTTGACAATTAATAGATTAATATGCCATTTGAAAATTTCTTATCAAACAGGAATGATTATGACTGTACTTCTGATGTTCTTTTGCATCTAATCTAATCCATTGCCCAATAATACCAACTCTGAGATTAGAAGTTAAAAATAGTATCATCATGTAAGGTTAGTTTTTAACGTATGTCAGAGTCCAAAAGTCTAATTCAAGGAGCAGAAACTACTGTGCAGCCACTGTGGAGTGTTTCCTCAAAGCCAAAGTGTCAGTTTCCACTGCCAGAGCTTCCCTGGACAAATTAAGTTTTCTTTTATCCTGAAGCTAGCTTGGTAAGAAAGCTCAGCAGAAGAAAATTCTCATGTTGTTAGCATAGCTGGGGCATCTTCATGGGTCTAGGATGTTTAGAAACATGTACACCTTGTTCTCTCCCTATCCTGTCTTGGAGTAGGCCTGTCACATACCCAGTAGGGAAGAGACCCTGCTGATGAAGCTCTGAGCCCATCCAAGATGTTCTGCGGAGTTCATGGAACTACATTCAGTATTCAGTACTTCATAGGCAGATTTTATGGAAGGTTTCTTTCAACAAAGAGCTTTTGTTCTCAGAATTTGGAATCATGATCTTTTCATCCATGAAACAGCATAAATCTGGTCACATTCAGAAAGTGTTTTTTCTTGTGCTCACTGTCTTTGTTGTGACTCTAAAGGTAAACTGAGGCTGGAGCTGAACCGGGAACAAAGACACAAGGCAAATGGCAGTGAGAATAGCCTTTATTAGGACTCGCGGGCGAGGTTCCTCCGTCCAAAGGTGTGGGCCGAGGAAGTTGCGCTGAGGGAGGAGGGTAGGGACTTTTTTATAGCCGGAGAGGTAGGGAAGCTGGCTGTACAAACAGGGCCTGGGGGGTCTTGAAACTACTAGGGCAGGAGTCGAGTAAGGGTCATGAGGAAGGGGTCTTTGGAAACCGTTAACTGAAACTGCTGTTTACGAACTTGTGGAATGCAAGTGAGCTGCAGGTCATAGGGGAGTGTGGTTGCCCAGCTGGAACATCTGACGTATGCAAGTCTGCAGGTGTGTTCAAAGAGGAAGGGAAGTCTCAAACAAAGGGCCTGCTATGCTGGGTGGTGCCGCCATGTTGGGTCTAGATCCCTGCCTAACAGTGACCACTTCTTAGGTTTGCTCAGTGGTTCTCTTTCTGTGATAGTCACAGATTCTAGGAAAGTTATATTAATGACACACCGAGGCTTTTGATGAGACTGTCTATCTGACGATAACAGGTGTAAGTTACTGCAATATGTTTTTATAATGGGTTGAATAGCTTCCCCCTCACATTCATGTCCCCTGGAAACCCAAGAACTTGACTTTATTTGGAAATAGGGTCTGTGCAGATGTAATTACTTAACATGAGGTCATACTGGACTAAGGTGGGAGCTAAATCCAATGACTGATTTCCTTATAAGAAGAGGAGAAGACACGCAGAGATCCACAGAGAGGAGAAGACCATGTAACAACAGAGCAGAGATTAGAGGGATTATCTACAAGCCAGGGAACACCAAGGATTACTGGGAGCCACCAGAAGCTGGGAAGAGGCAATGTGTTAGGCCATTCTCATGCTGCTGTAAAGACACTACCTGAGAGTGGGTAACTTATAAAGAAAGGAGGTTTAATTGACTCAGTTCTGCATGACTGGGAGGCCTCAGGAAACTTAGAATCATGATGCAAGGTGAAGGGGAATCAAGCACCTTCTTCACAGGGCAGCAGGAGGTAGGAGGGATCTGCCAAACACTTTCAAACCATCATATCTCATGAGAACTCATTCAGTATCATGAGAACAGCATGGGGGAAATGGTCCCCATAATCCAATCACCTCTTACCAGGTCTCTCCCTCAACATGTGGGGATAACAATTTGAGATGAGATTTGGGTGGGGACATGGAGGCAAACCATATCACTCTGCCCCTGGCTCCTCCCAAATCTCATGTCCTTCTCACATTTCAAAACATAATCATTCCTTCCCAACAGTCCCCCAAGTCTTAACTCATTCCAGCATTAACCCAAAAGTCCAAGTCCACAGTCTAATTTGACACAAGGCAAGTCCCTTCCCCCAGCAGCCAGTAAAATCAAAAGCAAGTTGGCTACTTCCAAGACACAATGCAGGTACAGGCATTGGGTAAATGTTCCCGTTCCAAATGGGAGAAATTGGCCAAAACAAAGGGACCACAGGCTCCATACAAGTCCAAAACCTGGCCAGGCACTCAGTAAATCTTAAAGCTCCAAAATAATCTGTTTTGATTCCATGTCTCACATCCAGAGCATGCTGATACAAGAGCTGGGCTCCCAAGGTCTTGGGCAGCTCTGCACCTGTGGCTCTGCAGGGTATAGCTCCCAGGCTGGCATTGAGTGCCTGAAGCTTTTCCAGGTGCATGATACAAGCTGTCAGTGGATCTACCATTCTGGGGTCTGAAGGATGGTGGCCCTCTTCTCACAGGCGACTCTGTGGGGGCTCCAACCTCACATTTCCCTCTGCATTGCCCTAGGAGAGGCTCTCCATGAGAGTTCCATTTCTGCAGCAGACTTCTGCCTGGCCATTCAGGCATTTCCATACATCCTCTGTAATCTAGGCAGAGGTTCTCAAACCTCAAATCTCGTCTTCTGTGCACCTGCAGGCCCAACACCATGTGGAAACTGCCAAAGCTTGGTACTTGGACCCTCTGAAGCCATGGCTCGAGCTGTACTTTGGCCCCTTTTAGCCACGGCTGGAGCTGAAATGGCTGGAACACAGGGCACCAAGTCCTGAGGCTGCACAGAGCAGCAGGGCCCTGGGCTTGGCCTGTGAAACTATTTTTTCTTTCCTAGGCCTCTGGGCCTGTGATAGGAGGGGCTGCTGCTAAGAGGTCTGAAATGCCCTGGAGACATTTTCCCCATTGTCTTGAAGATTAACATTTGCCTCCTCATTACTTATGCAAATTTCTTCAGCCAGCTTGAATTCTTTCCCAGAAAATGGGTTTTTCTTTTCTTTTCTTTTTTTATTTTTTGAGACAGAGTTTCACTCTTGCTGCCCAGGCTGGAGTGCAATGGTGCAATCTTGGCTCACCGCAACCTCCATCTCCCAGGTTCAAGTGATTCTCCTGCCTCAGCCTCCCGAGTAGCTGGGATTACAGGCATGTGCCATCATGCCCAGCTAGTTTTGTATTTTTAATAGACATAGGGTTTCTCCACGTTGGTCAGGCTGGTCTCGAACTCCCAACCTCAGATGATCCATCCACACCCAGCCAAAAATGGGTTTTTCTTTTCTACCACAAGGTCAGGCTGCAAATTTTCCAAACCTTAATGCTCTGCTTCCCTTTCAAACATAAGTTCTAATTTCAAACCATCTCTTTGTGAACACATATGACTGTATGCTTTTAGAAAAAGCCAGGTTATCTCTTGAACACTTTTGCTGTTTAGAAATTTCTTCTGCCAGATACCCTAAATAATCTCTCTCAAGTTTCAATTTCCACAGATCTCTAGTGAAGGGGGAAAATGCCACCAGTCTCTTTGCTAAAGTATAGCAAGAATGACCTTTACTTCAGTTCCCAAGAAGTTTCTCATCTCCATCTGAGACCACCTCAGCCTGGACTTCACTGTTCATATCACTGTCAGCATTTTGGTCAAAACGATTCAACAAATCTGCAGAAAGTTCCAAATATTCCCTCATCCTTCATCTTCCTGTCTTCTTCTGAGCCCTCCAAACTGTTCTAATCTCTGCTGGTTACCCAGTTCCAAAGTCACTTCCACATTTTTGGATTATCTTCATAGCAGTACCCCACTATCCTGGTGCCAATTTTCTGTATTAGTTTTGATCTCACACTGCTATAAAGATACACCCTGAGACTGGGTAATTTATAAAGAAAGGAGGCTTTTTTTTTTTTTTTTTTTGGAGATGGAGTCTTTCTCTATTGCCCAGGCTAGAGTGCAGTGGCGCAATCTTTGCTCACTGCAACCTCGGTCTTCCAGGTTCGAGTGATTCTACTGCCTCAGTCTCCCAAGTAGCTGGGGTTATAAGCACCCACCACCATGCCCAGCTAATTTGTTTTTGTATTTTTAGTAGTGACGATTTCACCATGTTGGCCTGACTGATCTTGACCTCCTGACCTCAAGTGATCTGCCCGCCTTGGCCTCCCAAAGTGCTGAGATTATAGGCCTGAGCCACCATGCCTGGCCAAGAAAAGAGGTTTAATTGATTCACAATTCTGCATGGCTGGGGAGGCCTCAGGAAACTCATGATCATGGTGGAAGGGGAAGGGGAAGCAAGCACTTTCTTCACAGGTATCAGGAGAGAGAGAGTGAGGGAACTGTAAAACACTTTAAACCATCACTCACTGTCATGAGAACAGCATAGAAGAAAATGCCCCCGCCGGGTGCGGTGGCTCAAGCCTGTAATCCCAGCACTTCAGGAGGCCGAGACGGGCAGATCACGAGGTCAGGAGATGGAGACCATCCTGGCTAACACGGTGAAACCCCGTCTCTACTAAAAATACAAAAAAAAAAAAAAAAAACTACCCGGGCGTGGTGGCAAGCGCCTGTAGTCCCAGCTACTCGGGAGGCTGAGGCAGGAGAGTGGCGTGAACCCAGGAGGCGGAGCTTGCAGTGAGCTGAGATCCGGCCACTGCATTCCAGCCTGGGTGACAGAGCGAGACTCCGTCTCAAAAAAAAAAAAAAAAAAAACGAAGAAAATGCCCCCATGATCCAATCACCTCCCACCAGATCCCTCCCTCTACATGTGGGGATTACAATTCAAGATGAGATTTCGGTGGAGACACAGAGCAAACCACATCAAGCAAAGGATTTTCCCCCAGAGCCTTCAGAGGGAGCATGGTCCTGCCACCTTGATTTCCAACTGTGTGGGCATAAATTTCTGATGCTTTAAGCCACTCAATTTGTGGTAATTTGTTATGGCAGCCCTAGGAAACTAATATAGGTTTCAAGGGTTGAGCCACAGGCCTCTCTGCAGGCCCAGACCTGTTCACTCCATTCTTTCTCTCTGCCACAGGTTTAGAGATTTGGCTTATTTTCCTTTTACTTCAGCAACTGCCATCACTCACTCTTTCCTCTCACCCAGTCCAGCAGCAGAGTGGTACACGTTGTTTCTGAAAAAGGATCTCACTCTGTTGCCTAGGCTGGAGTGTGGTGGTACAATCACAGCTCACTGCAGCCTCAGCCTCCCTAGGCTCAAGCCATCCTCCCACCTCAGCCCCTCGAGTAGCTGGGACTACAGGCATGCACCAGCACATCCAGCTAATTTTTTTTTTTTTTTTCTTTTTGTAGATACAGGGTTTCACCATATTGCCCAGGCTGGTCTCAAACTCCTCAGCTCAAGTGATCCTCCCACCTCACCCTCTCAAAGTGCTGGGATTATAGGCGTGAGCCACTGTGTCCAGCCTATATAACTTGTTAAACCTCAGTTCCTGCACTCTAGTTCCTGAATTTGTCCAGCATATGAAATTAAATTGCCTTGGATATTTTAGTTTTCTGTTAAAATTAAAAAACAAACAAAAATTGAATTATATATTTATATAGTTATAAAATTTAAAAACGTCCTTAAAAATAATATAAAACAGCACAAGCTGTATAAAACCAATGCATTATAATTAAGTACATACACTTTTAATCACCACCATAGCCTCACATCCCATGAACCTGTTCTCATCACAGACCAGGATTTTGCCTGGCAAAGTCCCTGATACACAATAGGTGGTAGATACATGTTTACTTCAGTGGAAAGAAAATCCTCCGCTTTAGCATTTTGGACCCTTTCTCACAGTGTGATCGATTAATAAGCCAATCAAACAGAGGACAGGTGAATTTTTTGTGCAGAGGTCAAATGGAAGGTGGAGAAAAGTCACATCGTTGAATATTGTCCAAGCAATGCAGCACCTGTGGGTATGTATGAAAATCAAAGTGCTCTGAGTTGATGGGATGTAATGATGTAAAAGCAAATTAACCATGGGCTCTGGAGGTATAAAGACACCTGGGTTCAAATCCCAATTCTTTTGTTTACTAGCTCTGGGAAGATGAGTGAGTTATTTAGCTCCTCTGAATCTCAGCTTCCTCATCTGTAAAATAAAGATGATAATTACCTGTCGGGGTTGGGTAAAGATGGAGGCAATATAATAAAGTGTGTGTTTGTTGTGTTGTAGGGTCTCTGTAAATGCTTGGTGCTGTCGTTCATAATTTCTCTTCTTCCTGCAAATCATTTTTCATATCAGAAGAACACATTCACTTTGTTGTTGAAGGTCATTCCCAGATTGTAATGATGGTAGATTGGATATCAAATATCTGGAAGAAAACAATCTAATTTCCCCATGACCAGGGAGTACATTGAGTTGACTGGTATTACTGTTTCTTAGAAACTTCAGGTATAAATTAGCTAGGAGTGGTTGCAGGTGCCTGGAACCTCAGCTACTTGGGAGGCTGAGGCAGGAGAATCACTTGAACCTGGGAGGTAGAGTTTGCAGTGAGCCAAAATTGCACCATTGCACTCTAGCCTGGGCAACAAGACTGAAACTCTGTCTCACCAAAAAAAAAAAAGAAAGAAAAGAAACTTCAGGTATAAATTACCTTCAACTTTCACTAGCAAAGGATGTACAGTTGACTCTTGAACAAAGTGGGATTTAAGGGCACCAGCCTTCCTCACAGTCGTAAATCTGAGTATAATTTTTGACTCTCCAAAAACTTAAATACTAACAGCTACTGTTGACCAGAAACCTTACTGATAACAGTCAATTAGCAAATATTTGGTATATTATGTATCATATACTATATGTATATGTATTTTATATGTATTACTGTATTTAGTACATTCAATACTATATGTATTACTGTATTCTTACAATGCAGTAAACTAGAGAAAAGAAAGTGTTATTGAGAAGAATCATAAGGAAGAGAAAATATATTTACTACTCTTTTAAGTGTAAGTGAATCATCATAAAAACTTTCATCCTTCTTGTCTTCACATTGAGTTGGCTGAGAAGGAGGAGAAAGAGGGGTTGATCTTGCTGTCTCAGGGGTGGCAGAGGTAGAAAAAAATCCACATGTAAGTGAACCCATGCAGTTCAAATACATATTGTTCAAAGGTCAACTGTACTTTCTGATTAAGACGTTTGATTTTTTTTAAAAAATGTATATTTACTGAGAAAAGAACCTACCTAGCTTCCCACATCTAACTGCATGAACTTTACTATTTCAGTGTCTTCACTGGTATAACTTTACTATTCTAGTAGACTCTTGTCTAGTCAAATCACTTAAAGTTCATTATAGAAACTTTCTGAATGACCTACCAACTCTTCAATAAAAAGCATCAGAAGGCCAGGCACAGTGGCTCATACCTGCAAACCCAGCGCTTTGGGAGGCAAAGGCAGGAGGATTTATTGAGCCCAGGAGTTCAAGATCAGTCTGGGCAACATAGTGAGACCCTGTCTCTAAAAATAAACAAACAAAAAAAACAAAACAAAAGAAAACAAACAAAAAAACAAAGATAGTTTGAGCCCTAAAATTCTTTGAATCCTTTGTCTCAAAAATCCTTGCCTTGCTGTTTCCATCAATCCTAATCTAGGCCTCACATTGAAAGACCTACCTGAACAAAACTCCCAATATCAATACATTCTGACCTTGCCCTTTCTTCTCTGGGATGCTGCCAAGTTTTACCAAGATGGTGGTCTTCCTTACCATGGTAAGCAAAAACTCAGCTTGGCCTTATTGATAGGTTGTGTTGCAAAGAAAAGTTAACACAGCAGACCTGAGACTGCTATCCTTAGAAAGGCCAGCTTGGAAGGGTTGTCCCTGGCTGCAGTTGTGAACTTGGATTTTAGGAGGGTTCCCACCATTCCTGATAAAAATGGCAAACTGTGCCTAAACTGTGCAGATCTTATGATTTATGCTAAACACTTGCCTTGCTTCTGGGGGTCTGGAATTTTGGTACCTGCTAGGTAAAGTGTGCCTACATTACCGTCCACAATAAAAACCCTGGGTACTGAGTCCCTGATGAACGTCCTGGGTAGACATCATTTCACATATGTTGCTACAAATAGTAGTTTGGGGAATTAAGAGTGTCCTGTGTGAATCAAATGGGAGGAGACAACTGGTTTCCTCTGGACTTAGCTTCATGTGCCTTTTCCCTTTGCTGCTTTTCTTTGTATTCTTTCACCATAGTGAGTCACAGATGTGAATATGACTATATCTGAGCCCTGTGAGTCCTTCTAGTGAACAACCTTGTGGTTGTCTTGGGCACCTCCAACACAGCTTGTCTTGGTGATATTTGGGCAGCAAATATCAACATTACCAAAGAAAAGTTAGAGGTGGATGCTTTCACAATAAAATTTATTTACAGAACTCCTTTAAGTACAATTTTACTCATTCTTCATTTTCTCATTCATTTAGTTATAAAACTTTTGTCAAACACACACTATATTCTGGTTACTCCCCTAGGAATTGAAGGAAATGAGACAGAAATACAGAGAGGAGAACATCAGATTCCTATTTACAAGGGGATCACAGTTTCAAGACACCTTCTGATAGGGAAATAATTAAACTTCAGTGGGAGAGTGCTCAATTAAAGGTCAGAACAAGAGTTTGCAGAGCACACAGGACAGAGACAAGATCTGCTTAGGAAACTGGAGACTGCATTCCAAAGAAATTGACATGAAACTAGGATTTAAAGACTAGGTAGATGTTAGTCAAGTGGAGAAGACGGTAGGGTATCCGGAGAGCAAGAACAAAGACACAGAGGCCTGAAATAACTCGTTCTGGAAATAAGGCATTTAGGGTGGACTTAGTTGGAAATAAGTGAAACATAGGGTTATATTAGAGATTAGCGTTTAGACTGTACATTTTTAGATTTTTGTTTTTTTTGTTTGTTCATTTTGTTTTGTTTTGTTTTTTGGTGAGCAATGGAATAACATTAGAATAAGTTACTGATAGCGATCAGAGTTGTGATTGAAAAACAACCTTCCACTAGTTTCCTAAGTGAAGGGTATAGCTGCCTAATAGAATGGCTAAGAGAATGGAGCCAGACCACCTGTGTTTCAACATTACCTTTGCCTCTTACATCAGGTTACTTAACTTTTACATGCTTTAGTTTCTCTCTTTGTGTAGCGGGGTGTATTAGTCCATTCTCACACTGTTTATAAAGACATACCCAAGACTGGGAAATTTATAAAGGAAAGAGGTTTAATTGACTCACAGCTCAGCATGGCTGGGGAAGCCTCAGGAAACTTACAATCATTGTGGAAGGGGAAGCAAACATGTCCTTCTTCACAGGGTGGCAGCAAGGAGAAGTGCTGAGCAAAAGGGGAAAAGCCCCTTATAAAACCATCAGATCTCGTGAGAACTCACTCACTATCACAAGAACAGCATGAGGGTAACTGCCCCCTTGATTAAATTACCTCCCACCAGATCCCTCCCATGACACGTGGGGATTATGGGAACTACAATTCAAGATTAGATTTGGGTGGGGACACAAATAAATCATATCAAGGGGATAATAAGAACCCCTGTCTAAATGGGTTGTTGTCAGGGTGTACATGCTAGTAAACTTAAAGCACACAGAACAGAGTCTAGCTCTCAAGAAACAGTAGCCTTCATCATTACTACATGCAGCATTTGTTTCACAAGCATTTTGTTTGCACCTAAGAATACTGCTTAAAGCAAGATCCAGTATTAGTGTAAAATAAATTCTGGAAATGACAGAAAACCAGGTATTAAGTTTTTTCTAAATGTATCTATATTTAAATCATAACACATACATGTAAATATTAAAAATAGGGCAGATATAAAGATTGGCAGGCTCATTCAGAGGACCTCTATAGTTTCTTCAAGGGCAAGATAACAGTAGATTCCTATGATCAAAAGTCCACTGCAGCTAGCTGAACAAAGCCAATAAAGACATCATCCAAGGGGATATTATCAGATTTACTCAAAGGCTAGTGTTCTCTCTGCTCTCTCTGCTTACAAGTTGAATCACAGCCTTAAAAAATCAACCACATCTGTCCAGGTACAGTGGTGCATGCTTGTAATCCCAGCACTTTGGGAGGCTGAGGCAGGAAGATTGCTAGAGATCAGGAGTTTGAGACTGGCCTAGGCAACACAGCAACACCCCCATCTCTTTAAAACAATTTTTTAAGTTTAAAAAAAAAATTAGTCAGGTATGGTGATGCACACCAGTAGTCCCAGGTACTTGGGAGGCTGAGGTGGGAGGATAACTTGAGCCCAGGAAAAATATCAACCACATCTAAGTAAGGCTTTTGGCATAGTTAAGTAGTTCTTATTTCTTTTTCCCTCCAATGCTATAAAAACCTTTTACTAATATTATTTTTAGGCTGGGCATGGTAGCTCACACCTGTAATCCCAGCACTTTAGGAGGCCAAGGCAGGAGGATTGCTTGAGCCCAAGAGTTTGAGACCAGCCTAGACAACATAGTGAGATCCCATACATAAAAAATAAAAAATTAGCTGGGCATGATGGTGCATGCCTGTAGTCCCAGCTACTCAGGAGGCTGAGGCAAGAAGCTCACTCGAGCCTGAGAAATTGAGATTGCAGTGAGCTGTGACTGCTAGTGGACTCCAACCTAGGTAACAGAGTGAGACCCTGTCTCAAAAACAAATAAATAAATAAATATTTTGATTTTTTTTTTTTTTTGGTTAAAAAAAAAGCACTGCGAAAATATATGCAGAAGTAGAACCTCCACCATTTCAATATAGAAAGGATTTAAAGGCAACAATGTATGTGGAATGTTCTTCCCCCATGTAGCCTAATAGCCCACTTCTGTACTTACGTCAAGACTCTCTTCAAGTGCTTGACTATAGTAATGAGTTTCCTGTGGCTGCAGGTGCTCTTTGGCTTCCCTGGCTTGTGGCCATATCACTCTAATCTGTACTGCATCTTCATATCCATCTCTGTATGTGTCTTCTCCTCTTCTACGTGTCTTAAATCCCTCTCTACCTCTCTTTTATAAGGACACTTGTCATTGGATCTAGGGCATACCATGTTAACCCAAGATGATCTCATCTCAAGATTCTAAACCTAATAACATCTGCAGAGGTCCTTTTTCCAGATAACATTAATAGGCTCCAGGGATTTTACATGAACATATATGGATCTAAAATTAAGTTAAAATTGGCCAGGCATGGTGGTTCATGCCTATAATCCCACCACTTTGGGAGGCTGAGACAGAAGGATTGTTTGAGCTCAGGAGTTCGAGACCAGCCTGGGCAACATAGGGAGACACAGTCTCTACCAAAATAAATAAATCAATAAATAAACAAATAAATTAATTAATTTTTAAAAAGCACAGCATGGTGGCACATGCCAGGAGTCCCAGCTACTGTGGCAAGACTGAAGGAGGACTAGAGAGACTGTGGGGTGAGATAGGAGGATTTATTGAGTGCACCCAGAACCAGCAGATTAACTGCCGAAAACTGGGCCCAGAACAAAGACAGCACTTGACTTTTATACACACTTCTAAAAGGCGGTGGGCTACCTTGAAACAAGCTTACAGTGACACAAAGTGGCACAAAAGCAAGAATACAGAGGCAGAACAAAGGCAGTTAATCAATTGGGACAGTTGACTGTTGCTATGCAGCCCAGATGGCTGTTATCTAGGCTCGCTCAAAAGAGCCTTGCAATGGCTTATCGCATAACCTTTGCTATGGCACCCAGACGACTGCAGCCCAGGCCTGCTCAGGCATGTCTTATACCCTTCACTGTGCTGCTTAGATAAAACAGAATACTTAAAGTTACTAGCTACAAAAAACAGGAATCTATAAACTCATAACACTTGCAAAGCAAGGTACAATCACATGGAAGGGGGTGGGATTCAAGGGGGAACTTCACTTTTTCTTATCCTTACGTTGAGGGAATGCTGGGAGAGTCTCCAGAGCACATCTCCTTGAGCCCTGGCTTCTTTGAGAATGTTACTGAGACTTCCCCTGGATTCAGGCTTTGCCTGTTACTGCCTTTGGGATGAGTCAGCCTAATATAGAAAGTTCGTTTTTCTCTTCTTAATTTTATGTTTGTTTAATTTCCTGCCTCACTACAAAGGAGGCTGAGGTGGGAGGATCCCTTGAGCCCAGGAATTTAAGGTAGCAAGAAACTATGATTGTGCCACTGCACTCCAGATTGAGCAACAAAGTGAGACCCTGTTTCAAACAAACAACAACAAAAAGTCCCACTGAATTTCCAGTTAAATCCAAACTCTGTTGACTCATACGTTCCAGCTCTGTAAATCCCCAAGATCTCTAACATCATCATTTTGTGCCATTTTTCACCCTATAGGTTCTAGCTAGTGGGTAGAGGGGTGGTCAGGATCTTTAGCCAAAAGGCTGAAAATCTTGACACAAGAACTATATTAAAGATGTGAAAACAAGTAATAGAAAATTTAAACTGTTGGAGCCTTAATTTATTTTGAGCCTTAAAAGAATGTGATTATGGGAACTAGGTCACATTACAGGCACTTATAACCTAGGCAGCTGTAACTTTTGTTTCTCTGATTGTGGATTAGCCTTCTTCCTTACCTACATTGTGTTGTAAAATGTAAATTTACTAAAGGGTGCCAGGGAAGACCCCTTCCATATTTACTGTTGTGTTGGTCCATTTTCACACTGCTGATAAAGACATACCTGAGCCTGGGTAATTTAGAAAGGAAAGAGGTTTAATTGACTCACAGTTTCATATGGCTGGGGAGGCCTCACAATCATGGCAGAAGGTAAGGAGGAGCAAAGTCATGTCTTACATGGATGGTGGCAGGCAAAGAGAGGGAGAACTTGTGTAGGAGAACTCCTCTTTATGAAACCGTCAGATCTCATGAGACTTATTCACTATCACAGAACAGCATGGGAAAGACCTGCCCCCATGATTCAATTACCTCCCACTGGGTCCCTCCCAGGACATGTGGGAATTGTGGGAGCTACAATTCAAGATGAAATTTGGGTGGGGACACAGCCAAACCATATCAACTGTTAATCTTCATTATAGATTAACTTCCCATTTTTCCTCTCACATAAAAACTTCATGACTATTAGGTTGTCTTAAGATAGAAGATTAAATATTTTTTAAATTAGAAAGGAAATGAAAACAAGCCATAAGAAAAAGAAAACAAACTGTAACTAATTAAATTGTTGTAGCTTATAAACATGCCTTTTATAGAAAGTATTATAATCCTACTAAATGTCTTTGTTTCCTGCCTATATAAGTAAGACCTTAACTTTTAACTTGAAAGCACTGACCCCATTCTCTTGGAGTGTGTGTTACCTGAATGACTATTCTCAGGTTTGCATTTGAACAACCTCTTCAAAACTGGATTCTAGGCTGAGCACAGTAGCTCATGCCTGTAATCCCAGCACTTTAGGAGGCCAAAGCATACAGATCACTTGAGGCCAGGAGTTCAAGATAAGCCTGGCCAACGTGGTGCAACCCCATCTCTACTAAATATACAAAAATTGGCCTGGCTTGGTGGCTTGTGCCTATAATTCCAGCTGCTTGGGAGGCTGAGGCAAGAGAATCACTTGAACCTGGGAGGTGGAGGTTGCAGTGAGCCCAGATTGTGCCACTGCACTCCAGCCTGGGCGACAGAGTGAGATTTCGTCTCAAAAAACAAAAACAAAACTGGATTTTAATCCTCTGGATTATTTCAGGTTGAGAAAGAAAACACAGTGAGGCCCTGGACCACCTCTTGAAGCTTATGCTTCCTGCTCTGGTCACCAGAGAGCTCCAGGGAGCACTCTTCAGAGCCTTTGGTCGTCTCTGCCAGGAGTACTCTTCCTTCTTTTTTTTCTTTTCTTCTTCTTCTTTTTTTTTTTTTTTTGCATAAACTGCTCTTTCTCATCCTTTAAGTCTCTACTTACATATCGTCTGCCCCTTGAAGCCTACCCTGACCATTTATTTGACCAGCAAAAAGCGACAACTGAATTTCTGAAAGAAATGATCCAAAATTTCAGGTGGAGTTTGACTTCAGTCAAGTCCTTCCACTACCTTTGTTTCATCTTTATTAACTCTCTTTCCTGATCCTCCCAAATCTTGGTCCATTTTCTATGCCCTCTTGGCAGCCCCTACTTCCTCTACAGAGCATTTATCTTACTGTATTGGAATCACCTGTTCATTGGTCTGTAAATCCCATCTCATCGAAATCTTCATGAAGGCAAGAACCTTGAGATCTCTACTGCATTCTGTGAGTCATTCTACCAAATTGTCAAATCTGAGGGGGTCAGGCTTGATGCCTGAATTTGTATCTAGTTGTTCATAAGGGGAGGTGGCCAGGGGACCCCAGAAACATGGCTGGCATCTGAAATGAGGACAAACTTGTGGAGAACTAAATGCTTAACTTGTGGGTTCTGTACTAACTCTGGGTAGTTTGTGCCAGAATTGAATAGCAGGGCATGAGTTGGTGTCAGAACACCTGTTCTGAATCTTCCAGTGGCTTTTTGCCCCAAGGTGTAAACAAACCCGAGGCTCCCAACAAAGGCTGGATTTGACATACAGGTGTTGACAAAGCCTCTTTAACAAAGGTTCCCTAAAGTAGCAGCAGTGTTTTCTTTCTTTTTTGTTAAATAAATATTCCTTTGTCTGTAATCCCAGCACTTTGGGAGGCTGAGGTGGGTCAAGAGATCAAGGAGGTCAAGAGATTGAGACCATCCTGGCCAACATAGTGAAACCCCATCTCTACTAAAAATACAAAAATTAGCTGGGCATGGTGGCCTGTAGTCCCAGCTACTCAGGAGGCTGAGGCAGAAGAATCACTTGAACCCTGGAGATGGAGATTGCTGTGAGCTGAGATCGTGCTACTGCACTCCAGGTTGGTGACAGAGCAAGACTCTGTTTCCAAACAAATTCCTTTAAAGGTGACAGTGGCATTGGATGTGGTGCATTTAGGCCTATGTTAGGATGTTCTGAATACTAATATGTATTGTAGAGAGAGACTGAAACCACCTTTGCAAAATTATGACAGTGAGAGATATCTGATATAGCTAATTCCATCTTGCTTCTGACCTCCAAGCTGTCCTTGGTCATTCCTGGGGGTAGGCAAAACTAACTTTGGGAGGAAGTTGCTGTACAGTTTAACTTAAAAGCAAGGTAATAGTTCCTCCCTAAAACTAACTCCTTCCTTGCTCAGGGACCAAAACTATTTTAATAAGACTAATGAATGGCCATAAGAATAGGATTATGGGACGGCCCTTAACTCTGCTAATATGAAGTTTCTACATTCCCTTACTGCTCAGGAGTCACGTAAAATCCCTTTCTGCTCAGGACGTCACAAGATGTGTGACTTTCCCAATTGCGCCTCTAGATAACATTACTATTGAAGAAACTAATATTGTTTTCTTGAAATATCTTTCAGACTGACCCCACCAGGACTCATGACTCATGACCCAACTGATCCAGTGGCCCCACCCAGAGGTGGACTCAGTGCATGAGGACTGTTTTCCACACCCCTGTGAGTTCATTTTCAACCAATCAGCAATACCAGTTTCCTAGGCCCCTGCCCACCAATTTGTCCATAAAAACCCTAAGTTCTGAGCTTTCAGGGAGACTGGTTTGAGTGATAACTCCAGTTCTTCTACATGGGTCAACCTTGTGTCAATTAAATTCTTTCTCTACTGCAAGGCTGTGGTCTTAGTGGATTGATTTTGTCTGTGCAGTAGGCAGGAAGAAACCATCAGGTGATTACAAGGTTGTAGAAGTGAATGACAAGTTTCATTTAAAGAGCTTGCCTCTTCTAAATCCTGACTATTATCAAAGATTGCACTCCTAGTAGAGTACCCCATGAGAACCAAGTGAAGAAAGTATCAGTAAGGCATACTGAAGGTGGTAGATCCTTAGAATTTAAAACCGAGATGTTGGTACAATAATACATTTTAACATGTTTATGTGAATTGGAAAAAGTCTTCTTTGGCTGATGGATTTGATAATGAAACTTGGCTTTTCCAATTAACCTTTTTTTTTTTTTTTCTAGAGACAGGGTCTCACTCTTGCCCAGGCTGGAGTGCAGTGGCATGATCATAGTTAACTGTAACCTCCAACTCCTGGGCCCAAGCCTCCTACCTCAGTCTCTCCATAAGCCAGGACTACAAGTACGTGACACCATGCCCAGCTAATTTTTAAACTTTGGGTTTTTTTTGTGGAGATGGGGTCTCACTATGTTGCCCAGGCTGGTCTTTAAAACTCCTGGCTTCCAGCAATCCTCTGGCCTTGGCCTCCCAAAGGGCTGGGATTATAGTCATGCGTCACCACGCCCAGCCCTGATTAATTTTTAAGTTAGATGTTTTACATACATTGAATGAGCCAAATCAGCAGTTCCAGGCCTTGACAAAAATAAACTTAAATCTCAAGATAAAACCATTTTAACAAAAAAATATTTTATTGGCAAAAGATCTATAGAAATGTTAATATTTCTATGTTCTCAAGTTAAAAGGTGGCTTGAAATGAAAGAGTTGCAGTATAATTATTAACAACTTGGTAAGTCTTTTAAAATGCTTTTTGGTGTACTCCCCAGAAATTGAGAAAGTAGATAATTCAAATGTTGGAGGACCTAAATAAGGAGTCTGATAATAAATCACAAGGTGTTTGATGCTAGAGTATTATATGATTGATGTTTTTAGCATATATCTTGGAAAAAGTTCTAAGACTTGAGTGACATTGCTATTACAAAATGTGTCCCATATCCATCTATTAATCTGAATAGGTTTTCTTGGTGTTTACATTTGTAAAAACTAAAACTACAAATAGAACTGATGATGAATCTTGTCTCATCTACCTATAAGTAATATGTCTCTACTAACAGATGAACTACTGAGAAAATACAGCATTATTCATTTCACTAAAAATGCATTTCCAATCAAACACACCATAGAAAACTATATTGAACTAATCTTATGTACAAAAATGATAAACGATATGCACAAAATACAAAAACACAAAATACAAAAAACAATTATTTGAAGACATTGAAAAGCAATCAAAAGCAAGCAGATAGGAATGGAAGTCATGGCTACTCTTCAAAAAATGGAAATATAATGAGTGAGATTTATGTTTATACACCTTTTCACCTAAGGGCACTTCTGAATATTCACTGTGCAAGGCAGCTGGAACTCAATTAGAAAGCTACAGTCTTTTTTTTTTTTTTTTGAGACGGAGTCTCGCTGTGTTGCCCAGGCTGGAGTGCAGTGGCCAGATCTCAGCTCACTGCAAGCTCTGCCTCCTGGGTTTACACCATTCTCCTGCCTCAGCCTCCCGAGTAGCTGGGACTACAGGCACCCGCCACCTCGCCCAGCTGGTTTTTTGTGTTTTTTTTAGTAGAGACGGGGTTTCACTGTGTTAGCTAGGATGGTCTCCATCTCCTGACCTTGTGATCCACCCTTCTCGGCCTCCCAAAGTGCTGGGATTACAGGCTTGAGCCACCCCGCCCGGCCTGCTACAGTCTTAATGGCTTCAGAAGTTAGGGAATGGAATTAGGGAATGGACCCTGGGGCTGTCAGAGCAGCTAAAATGGAGGACAGATGTCTTGAAAACAAAGAAGTCAGAAAGGAAGAGAACTCCAAAATATGCAGAGATACTCTGCCCAAATCCTTGGTTGACTCTGCATGGTAGAGGCTTCAAGCAGCTCAGCAAAAAGTAACAGTTGGATTGCTGAAAGAAATGACCAGAAATTTCAGGTGGAGTTTGACTCCAGCCAAGTTAATTATCTTCTAGAACAAATCAACGTTCGTGAGAGGACTATAACAGAATTTAGAAGCTCTATAATATATCATCCACAATATTCAGTATACAATAAAAAATTAACAGATATGTAAAGAAACAGGAAAACTTGACCCATAATCAAGAGAAAAAGCAGTAAATAGAAACTGACTATAAGAGGACCCAGATGTAAGAATTAGCAAAGACATTTAAAAGTTATATATATATATATACATCTTTTTCAAGGATTTTAAAAATATATGTTGTAATGAGTTACAGATGGAAAATTTCAGCAGAGAAATAGAAGCTCTAAAAAGGAACTAAATAGAAATTGTAGAACTGAAAAGTACAGGTCTGAATTTAAAAAAAAAACGAGCAAACTGAGTGGGCTTAACAACTTATTGGAAATAGTCAAAAGATTGATGAATTTAAAACAGATAAAGACAAATGATCAAACCTGAAGAACAAAGAGAACAATTATTGAGAAAAATGAAAACATAGGTAGAGTTCTACTGCCCTTTGGGACAATATCAAAGAGTCTAACATCCATGTAATAGAAATCTCAGAAGGAAAAGAGAATAGAGCAGAAAAGAAATATTTGAAGAAATAATGACTGAGATCACAGAATAGGCTGATTGTCTTCGGGTTGCTTTGCAATGAAATGCATGGTAAAATTACTGCACTGTCTTGTTCCGTAGCATTTCTTTTTTGGAGATCCAGGATCTAGTATGAAAAAGGGACCCTGAAGTTTTGGGGATCTGTTTTGCCTTCCAGCTGTGCATGCTTATTAGGCTCTAGAAACTGCATGTTTTCCTAGCCCTGTTCCTCTACCCTGAAACCAGTAATCCAATTAAGAAACTTAAAAACTGGCAAATGAAAAATCCTACAACTACTGAATCTTCTGTCTGTGTAGTTACATGTGTGTTATGTGTGTAATGTTTATATATGAAAGAGCTCTAATTAATGTTTTGAAAATATCAAGTGCTTAAATCAAGTATTTTGTCAGAAAAATAAAAACTGTAATGCCTTTTAGTTGATGTTGTTACTGGTGGAAGGTATCCAAGTTACCAGCAGCGAATCTGCACTAGTCAGCACCAACCTCGATTCTTGCCTCCTCAGAAGAAATAATCCCACGGAGGGGCATAAGGCAGAAAAAGAGACCAAGGCAAGTTTCAGAGCAGAGTGGAAGCTTATTTAAAAAGGCTTTAGAACAGGAAAGAAATGAAAGTATGCTTGGAAGAGACTCAAGCAGGCACATGGGCACGTGAAGGTCAAGTGCAATGTTGAACCTTGATCCTAGGACTTTATAGGCTGGCTCTTTTCCCATGATTCTTTCCTTAGGGTGAGCTGCCTGCATGCACAGTGCCCTCCCTAGCCTTGGGAGGTGAGCATGTGCAGTGTGTTTAGGAAGTTGTACACATGCTCATCCCAGGCTTTCTTCCCTTTTCCCATGGAGTGCTATGGGAAGGTCATATTCTGTCATTTTGTCTCTTAATGCATATGCCTGGGAAGTTGCATTTCCCTGGCATCTGCATTCAATTAACACTTTAGTGCAATAGGTGTGGCCCATCAGGAAATGGCATCTCCCTGACCCTAGCTGCCAATGTATGACTTTTAGAAAGGCAATGTGATAATTGCTGAACCATCACCCAACATTCTTGGTGGGTGGGAGAAGAGCCCTTTCCTGCCCTGCTCATGCAGGTCTAATGGCCTATAACAGCGTGACTTTAGTAAGCTTTGGGAAATCAAGAGTTTTAAAGATTATTGGTAAAATAAAGACATTTGGTCTAAATTAGGCAGGTCAGATATTAGGTTTGCTAAATGCTTTAAGGTAATAAACTGCTTCTAGAAAAAAAAAGAATGACATTTCTCCAAATTTTGTGGAAAACATAAATCTACAGATTCAAGAAGTAAAGCAAAACCTGAGCAAGATATTTGTAAAGAAAATCATACCAAAAACATCATGGTCAAACTACTGAAAATGAAAGAACCAAAAAACCAGAGAAAATCTTAAAGGCAGCTAGAGAAAATGACATAGTACAAGTTGGGTATGTAAGTGAAGGGTTATGATTCAAAAACAATGAAGGCAAGAGGACAATAGAACGACATATTTACAGCTGAACTTAAGATGGGTAAGGATAGCAATATCAACCCAGAAGTCTGCATCCAGAGGATGTAGTATTTGAAAATGATGGTAAAATAAAGACAATTTCTGATAAATTAAAACTTAAATTTATCACCAGTGTGTTAGTCCATTTTCATGCTGCAGATGAGGACATACCTGAGACTGAGCAATTTACAAAAGAAAGAGGTTTATTGGACTTACAGTTCCACATGGCTGGGGAGGCCTCACAATTATGGTGGAAGGCAAAGAGGAGCAAGTCACATCTAATGTGGATGGGAGCGGGCAAGGAGAGCTTGTGCAGGGAAACTCCTGTTTTTCAAACCATCAGATCTCAGGAGACTCACCATCATGAAAACAGCACTGGAAAGATCTGCCCCCATGACTCAATCACCTCCCACCTCCCACAACATGTGGGAATTGAAGATGAGATTTGGGTGGATACATAGCCAAGCCATATTAACTAGCAAATCTGCATTACAAGAATTTGTTTTTAATTCTTCAGAGGAAAGGGAAATGATACTAGATAGAAACTCTGATCTACAAAAGGGAAGGAACACTGGAAGTTGTAACTATGTGGGTAATTTCTCTAAAAAAGCAATTAAGGCAAAAATTATTCACTGTATTTAAATATATAGGTCTAGTATACATGACAGCAATAACATAAAGGATGGGGCATAAATGGGATGACACTTTTGCTAAGTTCTTACAGCGTATGTCAAATAGTACAATATCGGCTCTTAGTACATTGAGATATTTTAAGGATGCATATTGAAAACCCCAGTGTAAGCACTGAAAATTAATGTAAAGAAGTATAACAGAGGCTGGATGTGGTGGCTTATGCTTATAATCCTAGAACTTTGGGAGGCCAAGGCCGGTGGATCACAAGGTCAGGAGATCAAGAACATCTTGGCCAACATGGTGAAACCCTGTCTCTACTAAAAATACAAAAATTAGCCGGGTATGGTGGCACATGCCTGTAGTCCCAGTTACTCAGAAGGCTGAGGCAAGGAGAATAGCTTGAACCCATGAGGCGGAGGTTGCAGTGAGTCAAGATCTCGCCACTGCACTCCAACCTGGGCTACAAGAGTGAAACTCCATCTCAAAAAACGGAAAAAAAAAAAAAAAAAAAGAAGTATAACAGAAAGCCAATGATGGAATGAAAATGAAATAATCAGAATTATTGAATTAATCCAAATGAAAGCAGGAAAGGAGGAACAGAGGAACCAAAAAGGTTAAAGCAAATAAGACACAAATTGCAAAATAGATCTAAATTCAACTACATCATTATTACATTAAATGTAAATGGACCCAAAACTCCAATTAAAAGGCAGGTACAGGCTGGGTGCAGTACCTCACACCTGTAATCCCAGCACTTTGGGAGGCTAAGGTGGGTGAATCACCTGAGGTCAGGAGTTCGAGACCAGCCTGGCCAATGTGGTGAAACCCAATCGCTACTAAAAAATACAAAAGTTAGCCAGATATGGTGGCAGGCACCTGTAATTCCAGCTATTCTTTAAAGTGGAGAAGGCATCAAGGAAGAGGGTTGTAGGTGGTGAGGCAAATGGTTACATTTTACTTTAAGTAGTGCCCAGTAACTCTATGCTATGCTTAAGGTGAACATTCAAAGAAAATGGAGTAAAGGAAGTTAATTAGGCAGATATCTCAGGTGAAGGAATGATTGATCTTATCCTTATTCTGCATGTGGGAAGATAAACTTGTAATTGAAATCATCCATGTGAAATTTAACAGACTTTAATTGTACCCGTTTGATTTAGGTTGCAGACTTAAAGTTATACAATTGACATGTCCTTGTTTTATGGAAGGATATACATCTTGAAAGGTTTAATGGCCGGTAAAGAATTCACTATTATTAATTTGTTGAGGACAGTCATCCTGAGACTGAGATACATAAGGCTTGTTTTGCATTTTGAGGAGGGTCTGGCTAACATATGAAGTTTTAATACAGTGATGGGAAGTAACAGCTATCCATTTGGGAAAAGGATTGTAGTGTTGGGTGACTTCAGTCTCCAGGCTTAAATCTCCCTCTGACATAACAAGTTGGGGGTGGGGGATGGTTCTGAGATTTTTATATTCCTTTACAGGGTCAAAGAGGAAATCATAAAGGAAGTTAAAAACTAGTTTCTGCTGAAGGAAAATGAAAGCACAGTAGCAGGCCAGGCAAGGTGACTTATGCTTGTAATCCCAGAATTTTGGGATGCTGAAGCAGGACAACTACTTGGGACCAGGAGCTCAAGACCAATCTGGGCAACAGTGAGACCCCATCTCTAGAAAAAATTTAAATTTAAAAATTAACAGGGTATGATCATGCACACCTGCAGTTCCAGCTACTGTGTCTTCTACAGTTTAAAGGTGGGAGGATCCCTTGAGTTCAGGAGGTTGAGGCTGCAGTGAGCTATGATTGTGCCACTGCACTCCAGCCTGGATAACACAGCGAGACCGTCTCAACAACAACAACAAAAAACGGAGAATGCAGCTAAAGCAGTGCTTAGAGGGCAATTTATAGCCTTAAATCCTTGCATTGGAAAAGCAGATAGATTTAGAATCAATCATTTTCTACTCTAAGCAACTAGAAAAAGAAGAGGAAATCAAACTTCAAGTGAGGAATAAAGAGCAAAATAAGGCAATGGGCTAGAAAACAGAAAATCAATGGAACCAAAACATGGTATTTTGAAAAGATTTAAAAATTGATAAATTTCTACCTAGATTAGTAAGAAAAAAAAGAACATACAAACCCTCCTGGACGTCCAGTGGAGGAAAGAAATGTCCTACAATTTATTGTTATAGATTATGGTAAACTCTAATAGAGAATTCTGTCGCGGAGGGGCCGATTTTGGTTGCATGAGGGAACCTCTTTGGAAACTACTCGGCTTCCCGCCCTCCACTGGGAGTAAAGCGAGCTGTGCCCAGCTTCTCTTCCGCACTCACGTCCACCTGCCCCCTCAAAAGCCCCGCCCTCTGTTCACTCCCACGCGCGCCGCCGCCGCCGCCGCCGCCGCCGCGCGCCACGGCCCTTCTGCGCAGGCGCGGGGGAGGTGCCCGGCGGAGGCGCGAAGTGGGGCGCGGCCGGCGACCGGGCGGGGCGGGGCAACCGCTGGGCGGGCGCCAAGCGGGCTAGTGAGCTGGTGAGGTGGCGTCCGTTCTACCCGGTTGCTCCCGTTCCCCGCCATGCAGAGCCCAGTCTCGGGCACCTGGCTGCTCTGATCTGGTCTCAGCGCGGAGGGAGAAGAGGGAGTCCATGGAGGATCCCTCCGAGCCCGACCGGCTGGCGTCCGCGGACAGCGGGAGCCCGGAGGAGGAGGAGGATGGAGAGCGGGAGCCGCTGCTACCGCGGATCGCCTGGGCCCACCCGCGGAGAGGCGCCCCAGGCAGCGCCGTGAGGCTGCTGGACGCCGCCGGGGAGGAGGGCGCGGCCGGCGACGAGGAGCTGCCGCTCCCGCCCGGGAACGTGGGGGTCTCCCGGAGTTCGCCCGCCGACCTGGACGGGAGCCGCCCCACGGTTTCAGGTGCGACCCGGCCCTGCCCCACTCCCCGCGCCCCTCCAGGCGGCTGCCCTTGTCGCCCGGCTCTGTCCTGTCTCCCGCGCGCGCTAGCCGAGGTGGACGGACTTTCCCCGCTCGCTGGGCAGCGGCTCCCGAGTTCGGACCGGGGCCAGCCGCAGCCGCAACGCGTGCACCTCGCCTGCTCGCTCTTTCTCCGGAAACTTGCTCTCCTAAGGCCAGTGGCTGTCATTAAACCGATTCTTTAGACCTCCCCCCAAAGTGAGTCTAAACTTCTAGACTCCGACACTGGGGAGAGGTTAACACTGTAAAATGACGTCAGTCCTTGCTCAAGTTTGGACTTGCCTTTTGAATTAAGAACCTTGAACTCTCAGGAAAGTTCCCAGAGTGGTGAATTTGCGAAGTGGATGACAGGAGAGATGGACAACCAGAATATCCAGCTGCCACTGGGGCACGTTTCAAAACCTTTTTCCATTAAATGTTGTTATTGTGACGTTAGCCACAGGGGGCAAAAAGCAGTTGAAAGTCTGTTCCTGCCCTCTTACCGTTTAGTTTCTCTTTCTTGATTTACTTCTAATACGTAAGAAAACGAAACGAAAACCTCTTTTCGCTATTAAGTGGACTGATACCCTCAGGTGAAACAGGGCAATTGAAACGATGTTGAACGTTAGTTAAATTTAGGTATGCTGTGCAGGCCTGGATATTTGTTAATAAAGTGAGTTTTTGTGGCGTGTTGAGTGGAGTTAGACTAATGTGATGGGAATAGCAGACTTGTAAGACTCTCAGCTAGAGGTGAGACAGACTTGTTTGTAAAAAGGCGATGGTAACACCTCCCTGCTGGTTGTGAGGATGGACTAAATGAGATGTTGTGCACCCCGTTGGTTTATTGCTTCACACATGACAGCTTAAAAGCCACAGAAAATGGAAGTTTCGTTAACACTGCTTAGTTTTTTTGGAGTTGTTAGATTTTAAATGTACTGTTAGTGGTACACTAATGTGCCCTTTACAGTTTAAAGAATTTTGGATAGAATCGGTCATTCAAGTTCTAGCTGGAAGTTACATTCAGGCATATTCTAGAGTAAATAAATCAGAGAAGCCCAAGGGGGAGCCGTTTGTCTGATTGTTTAAGCTTTAACCAAAGTCTGCTCCCGTTATAATGTTTGCTGATGGATTCATTGACGTTTAACCAAATAACATGAAGCTCGAACCAGATCACAAACGGGCCTGCATTCACCTAGCTACATTGGCAATTTGGGCATATATTACTTAGAATTTAATCTGTTAAATAGCTAGCTTGCCTTTTTCCGCCCCTTACCTTGTGTAAGCTACCTTGTGTACCTGGATTTTTAAAAGAGCCTAAAGCCTTCAAAATGCACTTATTCTGTGAAAGTGAGGTATTTTATAAACAAACAGTATTAAGGCTAGAAAAAAAT
This sequence comes from Piliocolobus tephrosceles, assembly GCF_002776525.5. Taxonomy (NCBI): domain Eukaryota; kingdom Metazoa; phylum Chordata; class Mammalia; order Primates; family Cercopithecidae; genus Piliocolobus; species Piliocolobus tephrosceles. The sequence continues at coordinate 160,560,338 of NC_045436.1, read as the reverse complement.
CAAAGCGAGAGGCCAACGAGATGGCAGTCCTGTAATCCCATCCCAGCATTTTTGGAGATCTAAGCAGGAGAATAGCTTGAGGCTGGAAGTTCAAGACCCACCTGGGCAGCATAGCGAGATCCCCATCTCTATTAAAAATAAATCAACAACAACAACAAAAAGTCAAAGTGAGGATAGAGTATAGTGTTAGAATGCAAATGGATTCTTAGAATTCCTACCTTTTTTAAAGGTAGTATCTTACCTATATCACAACTTACAATTTGCTAAGATATTTTTTAAAAAGTATTTTATTCTCCACTGCACTCCAGCCTGGCTCTGTCTCAAAAAATAAATAAATAAGTAAATAAATAAATAAATAAAAATTTTTTATTCTCTGCCAGGTGCCATGGCTCACGCCTGTAATCCCAGCACTTTGGAAGGCCTTGGTGGGTGGATCATTTGAGGTCAGGAGTTTGAGCCAACATGGTGAAACCCCACCTCTACTAAAAATACAAAAATTAGCTGGGCATGGTGGCAGGCGCCTGTAATTCCAGCTACTCGGGAGGCTGAGGCAGGAGAATCGCTTCTGAATCTGAGAGGTGGAGGTTGCAGTGAGCAGAGATGGCTCCACTGCGCTCCAGCCTAGGCGACAGAGTGAGACTTTGTCTCAAAAAAAAAAAAAAAAATTATTCTCACAACAGCACAGCAAGTTGTTGTTATTCACCCTTATTCTCGTTATGAGGATTCAGAATTAATAGACTGGTAATGACTGGTAGCTCGTAGGACTTCAGAGGTAAATGGTTTGCCCGAAGTCAGATACTCAGAAGTGATAAATCACCCAGGAAGTGATAAAACAGAAAAAAGCCTAGTTTTTTTTTCATGTTCTGCCCTTTTTCCGTTTTGCTGTGGGTCCACAAGTGTTATAAAATAATTGTGTCTCTGGTTATTTTGGAGGCTTTTACCTTTAGTGGGACTTTAAAATAGTTTCTGTGAAAACTTAAAAAAAATTTTAAAGACTAAAATGTTCATGATTGAGTAATTTAACCCGATTTTTAAGTTTAGCTATTTTTTAAGTGACTCCATTAACTTCATTTGTCCTTTACCATCTGATTTCCATGAAACTACCTCACTAGTTCCAAGAAATTCTTGCCTTTAGATTAATATGAACATCATTTATGATGCTTAACTCTTGTTTATATAAGCAAGAGGTTTATGTACTTTAACCAGTGGAAGAATGTCATATGTCTGTTATCTTTAACAAGGCATTTAACAAAATCTACAAACAGCATAAACCATAGTGTTGTTGGATCAGTGTCAAAGTGGAAGGATTAGTGCATTCCTTGTTTTGGTTATTTTAATCGGTGAATTGGGTAGTAATGATAGCTAATGCCTACATAGCAGTTAATATGTTCTAGGCATACTTCTATATGCTTCATATATGTTAATTCATAACCAACCCTGTGATGTGAGTACTGTTTTTTTTGGGGGGGGGCAGTGGGTGGCAGTGGGGGGACAGAGCTTCACTCTTGTTGCCCAGGCTGGAGTGTAATGGCATGATCTTGCCTCACTGCAACCTCCACTTCCCGGGTTCAAGTGATTCTCCTGCCTCACCCTCCCAAGTAGCTGGAATTATAGGCACGTGCCACCAGGCCTGGCTAATTTTGTATTTTTAGTAGAAACGGGGTTTCACCATGTTGGTCAGGCTGGTCTCGAACTCCTGACCTCAGGTGATCCACCTGCCTCGGCCTCACAGAGCACTGAGATTATAGGTGGGAGCCACCATGCCTGGCCTTGTTCTCATTTTAAGAAAGTACAGAGAGAGGCTGGACATGGTAGCTTATGCCTGTAATCCCAGTACTTTGGGAGGCCTCTTTGATGCACACCTGTAGTCCAAGCTACTCAGGAGACTGAGGCAGGAGGATTGCTTGAGCCCATGAGTTTCAGGTTACACTGAGTACAGTGAGCTATAATTCCAGGGCTGTACTCCAGCCTGGGTTACAGAACAAGACCCTGTCTCAAAAAAAAAAAAAAAAGAAAAGAAAAGAAAAAAAAAAAGCACAAAGAAGTGAAGTGACAAGGTCCCAATTAATACAAATCAGACGCACTTAGCTTCTGTTAGAGAGCCTAACAGTTAGAAAACAGTGTTAGAATTCACAAGGAGCTGCCAAAGTGAAAGAAAATGAATTTGTAAGTCATTTAATGATTCATGGTGGCTTATAAATATGTGAATAGAATAAGAAAATCATTTAAAAGGAAGAAAGATGAGAAGAAGATGGAGCCTGGAATAAGAGTACACAAGATACACCTCAGATGCTTAATGCAGGCAACCCATAAATTTGATTTTTAAGATTACTGATGAGCTAACTTGAGAGAAACACAATCACGAGGTCTATAAAGTTAAAATAAACGGGTTATTTGAACCAAAACAGAATGGACAGAGGATAGCCTGTCACAGTCTCTTGGTGAATGCTGTATGCTAAACAATATCTGTGATAAAAGTGATTAATTTCATAGAGGTAGTTCTTAAAACTTCCCTGAAGCCCATTTCAGCAGAAATAGTTTTTAACTATTGGTGCTATTTATATTGCCTCATCTAGGTTCAATATACTGACAATCTGGTTTAATTTAGAGGAAGGTTTTAGCAGAGTAGATGTTCCATGTGTTTTGACCATTTTCCATAAGTGAGCTTTTGAAAGACAGTGAGTGGCAGTGTGTTGGAGAGTATTTCTCAACCAGTGCATAAAATACATTGTTTTCCATCCATTGCAGACGTGCATCATTCATCAAATATTCTGAGTGCCTACTGGGTGCAGTGGAAATCAAGGCTTTGGGGAAACAATAGTGACCTGTATTAGATGGATGTTAACCTGCCCTGTCGTCTCACAGCTTTATAGCCTAATGGAGGAAACAGTCAAAACAAACAGCTCTAACAGACTGTGTATATGTGCTTGGATGGGGAAAGCTGTACATTGAGGCATGGAGCCATGCCCTAGATGTAGGGGCCAGGGAAGACTTAGAGAAAGTGGCATCCAATTCCAGACCTGAAGGGTAAATAGTGCCAAAAGCCCTGAGGCTGGGTTCAATGCACCAAATTTGTGAACACCTCAAGTTTCCTCTTTTTTTTTTTTTTGAGACAGGGTCTTATTCTGACACTCATGCTGAGTGCAGTGGCATGATCATGGCTCACTGCTGCCTTGAACTCCTGGGCACAAGTGATCCTCCCCCCTTAGCCTCCTAAGTAGCTGGGACCACAGGTAAATGCCACTGTACCCAGCTAATTTTTCATTTTTTACAGAGATAGGGTCGCACTATGTTGCCCAGGCTGGTCTTGAACTCCTGGACACAAGTGACCCTCCTGCCTCAGTCTCCCAACATGCTGGGATTATAGGCGTGAGCCACTGCACCCGGCCAGTGAACATCTATTTTGTTCTAGAAAATATTCTGATTAGTGGTAAGATATGGTAAAGATGGGCAGGTTTAGGTTTATAGTTCTAATCCTCAAGAGAGAGCTCATTTTGACTTATTTGTTTGAGATGGAAACTCGATAAGTTACTTACATACTTCATACATACTTCATACATACTTCAACTGTGCTAAATAAAAAAGGTTATACAATGAGTTCTCTTATTTTTAGTTCTCCACTTTTAGTCTCTGCATTTTAAAGGACCAGTAATAACCCTTAGGTGTGGTCAGGGCAAGGTCATTCAGCAAGTGTTTATTAAGTGCTTATTATGTTCCAGGAACATAATAAGTTCTGTAAGTTCTGGGGATACAGTGGTGAAATAAATCCTTGTTTTGACGTTTCTCTTGTCTTGGAGTTCACTGGTTTCTTGGAGCACCCAAAATAAATACATAGTAGATTAGATGGTAAGTGCTAAATAGAAAAATAAAGTGGAGGTTAGAGATTAGATAAGGTCTTGGGGGTCATAATGACTTGGAGTTATTGTGAAATGGGAAATAAATGGGCTGGTTGGTCCAAAAGAGTAACATGATGTATGTTTTAAGAGCCATAAGAAAGAACAAGATCATGTCCTTTGCAAGGACATGAATGGAGCAGGAGGCTATTATCCTCAGCGAACTAACACAGGAACAGAAAACCAAACACCACATGTTCTCACTAATAAATGGGAGCTAAATGATGAGAACACACGGACACAATAGAGGGGAACAACATATACCAGGGCCTTTCGGAAGGTGGAGGGTAGGAGGAGGGAGAGAGTCAGGAACAATAACTAATGGGTACTAAGCTTAATACCCGGGTGATTGCTTCTCGGTCTTTTGGCTAAGATCAAGTGTAGTATCTCTTCTTACCAGTTTAATATCTGGGTGATGAAATAATCTGTACAACAAACCCTCAAGATAGAAGTTTACCTATGTAACCTGCACTTGTACCCCTGAACTTAAAAGTTACAAAGAAAAAGGATTCCTAGCTCCTCTGTTAGGTATAGAGAGGGTATGGGTGAGAGAGGGAGCCCAGTTAGGAGGCTCTTAGAATAATCGAGGTGAGAGCCAATGGTAACCTGAATCATGTGGAAGGAATGGAGATGGCAAGAGGTGGTTGGATTTGGAGTATTTATTTAAGGTAGAGCCAATACAACTTGCTGATTGGATGTAGAGGGTAAGAGTGTGAAATCATGGATGATTATAAGGTTTTTGGCCTAAGCAACTGGAAGATTTGGAGGTGCCAGCAACTGCAATATGGGAAACGTAGGGATGAAGCCTTTGGGAGGTGTGGCAAAGGTGAAGAATGAAGTTTTGGGTAGTGAAGTTTGAGATGTCTATTAAGCATCCAAGTGGAGATGTTGAATACAGTAGTCGAGTTTAGGGCGTAAGTCCAGACTTGAATTAGAAATTTGGGAGTCATCAGTGTTGGTAACGAAGAGAAGAGGACCGTGAATGGAACCTGAGCCATTCCAAAGTTAAGTAGTGGGTAGATAAATGCAGTTCTGGGGGCTGGTCATGGTATTTTGTGATTGCTGCTTATTAATGAAATAGGAAGCTAGATCCTCTCCTGAGAGAGAGGATGGAAGAGGAGGTGTTGGGAATTTGAGGAGAGGAATTGGTTTGTGTGCATTTCTTTAATTCCACTGCCGTGGTGCAGGCATGGAGTTGGTAGACAGTTGGGTTTTACTGGGACTGGGAGTTTTGCAGGTGACCATGATGAGGGGAGGAAGAAAGAGTGATTCTGTGAAGACCCAGCATAATTTAAGCTGGCCAAGGAGGCGGGAAGCAAGGACTTGAAGGGAGAGAATTCCAGTGACGTGGGGGAGCAGTCCTTTGTAGGTTCTAGTAGGACAGAAGAATATTTGGACTTGGAGTGCCAGAGGGACTGAACTGGGAAGACAGGAGGTGCTTGACATTGAAAGTGTGGTGAGGTTGCAGTTACTGGTATTGACAAGATCTGAGGTATGATTGAGGAACTAGAGGATGAAGTAGGATGGAGGATAAATAATTGCAGTACAGAAGTTCAAGTAAATGAGAGGTATTAGTATTATTTTAACGAACAGTGAACTTCCTCCCATGTTATTATTATTTTTATTTATTTATTTATTTATTTATTAGACAGTGTCTCACTCTTGTTGCCCAGGCTGGAGTGCAGTGGCGCAGTCTCTGCTCACTGCAACCTCCACCTCCCAGATTCAAGGGATTCTCCTGCCTCAGCCTTCCCAGTAGCTGGAATTACAGGCACCCACCACCATACCTGGCTAATTTTTTGTATTTTTAGTAGACACGGGGTTTGGCCACGTTGGCCAGTCTGGTCTTGAACTCCTGACCTCAAGTGATCCACTCGCCTCAGCCTCCCAAAGTGCTGGGATTACAGGCGTGAGCCACTGCGCCTGCCCCCGCCCCCATGTTATTTGGAAATTGAAGAGAAGTAGGGGTTGTTAGGCAGTGGAGAGGAAGGAGGATTGGAGCAGTCTATACAAATCTCGATTACATTTTTCTGTACCTTATGTCCTGATACCAGCAAGCTAATCCATATTGCAGGTCCATATCATGAGCATTCTCATAGCTGGTATTTCTTCTTAATGCAGTAACTACTGGTACTTCGGAGATGAATGCATTCTTGGATGACCCAGAATTTGCAGATATTATACTGAGAGCAGAGCAAGCAATAGAAGTTGGAATTTTTCCAGAAAGGATCTCTCAAGGTTCAAGTGGAAGTTACTTTGTGAAGGATCCTAAGAGGGTGAGAATTTCACAGACCTATTATATGTAATAGAAACTTTGGTAAATACTAGTTTAAATATGAAATCATTGTGAGTTTCTAAAGATATTTTCCTATTAAGTCTGATTGTAACCTCTTTTCCAAAATAAAGGTCAGTTTTTGTTTGTTTTTTGAGACGGGGTCCCCCCTCTCACCCAGACTGGTGTGCAGTGGTGCAATCATAACCTCACTGTAACCTTGATCTCCTGGGCTCAGGCAATCCTCCCATCTCAGCCTCCCGAGTAGGTGGGACCACAGGAGTATGCCACCACACTGGGCTAACTTTTGTAATTATTTGTAGAGACAGGGGTCTCCCTATATTGTCCTGGCTGGTCTTGAACTCCTAGGCTCAATCAAACCTCAGCTTTGGCTCCCAAAGTGTTGAGATTACAGGTGTGAGCCACTGTGCCCGGCCTCAGTTTTTTGCTTTTACTAAAGCACTCTGGTGTTTAGAAACAGAGCTGATCATTTCAAGTCACAGTTTGCTATTTTGTTATTTTATACTTGGTTTGAAGCATTTATTGAATACCCACATTCCGCTGTAGCCTTATTGAGTGTATATATATTCACAAGTCCTTATCTTATGGAAGTCTGTAACCTTGTTAGCCAAACACAGTGGAAGTTTAAACCTTCAAAACTTGTTTAATGTCATTTCCAAAGTACTTGATTTTTTTTCAAAGGTAGTGAATACCTTTTCTGGCATTTTACCAGGGGAAGGAGGCTCAGTAATCTGAAGTTTGAAAGTATTAAAATGTGAAAGTGAAATGAACCACAGGATGATTCTAGAGCGGAAAAGAGAAGTTGATGTGGCACTTTGCTCCACTTAGTCTAGAATTTTTCAAAAATACGTTGTTTTTTCTAAAAGCTTTCTGAATGATGTGTAATGAGCAGTTCTTTTCTCTGGGGGAATAACATTTATAATTTCACCCCCAACTTTTTTTGCAGGTTGAAGTTATATTTTTTAAATGATTTTAAAGCATAACCCTTTTTTGAGATTAAAATGTATTTGTGGGTACTGTCAATCTCTCAATCTTTATTCTAAGCTTGATTTCTTAATTTGATCTTGCTGACTTTTTTACTAGTGACTCAGACTGTATTGTATTATATTTATTGTGTTATAAAGCAATTATATACTTATAATAAGATTTGTTCTTGTCTAAGGATAATTAAGCTTCTAAATTGAATATGAATATATTGTATCAAACAATAAGAGTATAGAGACTTTTAGACATTCATGAGCAAATAAAGATTTTTTAATAGGAGAGAGTTTATTTAATTAATCAATGTATTTATTAAGATGGATTCTCACTCTGTCACCCAGGCTGGAGTGCAGTGGCATAATCTCTGCTCACTGCAATCTCCACCTCCCTGGTTCAAGTGATTCTCCTGCCTCAGCCTCCTGAGTAGCTGGGATTACAGGCGCACGCCACCATGCCCAGCTAATTTTTGTATTTTTAGTAGCGATGGGATTTCCCCATGTTGGCCAGCTTGTCTCCTGACCTCAAGTGATCTGCTCACATCCCAAAGTGCTGGTATTACAGGTGTGAACCACTCGGCCTGGTCAAGAGTTTACTTTAAGTTGGTTCCTGAAAAAATAACTGGAAAAGAATTAGGGTAGGAGAATCTGACAGCATGGATGTGTACTATATCTTTAGAGGTGGTTTTTGTCATTGGATTACTTAATGTAACAAATACTTGGATGTCTACTGTGCATCAGGTACTGTTCTGAGTACTGGAAATGCAGCCCTAACAAACCAAGTCCCTGCTTCTTACAATGTACTTTAATGTGGGGAAAGTAAACAGCAAACATGTAATGTGGATATGTAATAGATATTGAATAATAACATTGTTTAACCTAGAATGGTGGTTTTCAAACATTTAAAAATCAGTGAAACTCTTTTTCTTTTTTTTTTTTTTTTTGTGACAGTCTTGCTCTGTCACCCAGGCTGGAGTGCAGTGGCGCAATCTCTGCTCACTGCAAGCTCCACCTCCCGGGTTCAGACCATTCTCCTGCCTCAGCTTCCTGAGTAGCTGGGACTACAGGCACCCGCCACCACGCCCGGCTAATTTCTTTGTTATTTTTAGTAGAGACAGGGTTACATAGTGTTAGCCAGGATGGTCTCGATCTCCTGACTTTGTGATCCGCCTGCCTCGGCCTCCCAAAGTGCTGGGATTACAAGCGTGAGTCACTGCGCCTGGCCCAGTGAAATTCTTTCTTAACTCGGAAATCCAGCAATATAAAACAGGTGAAATTAGAGTTAATCTGGTTAAGTGGCATGAGGTCTTAGAGCCTTGCCCTCACCTTCCCAGGGTTTGTCAGAGCACAGTTTGAAAACTACCGGTCTTGATTTTAGATTGTTGAATGAGAATGAATATGAAAATGTGATTTGAACTAAATATCTTAATATTTGAGGTTTATAAATCCTCTTAATAGTTTGAGGATTTGTGCCTATATCTTTGGTGGGAAGCAGTAGAAAATAATTTATTAGAATGCATTTTATGGATGATTATCTATCTATATATATATATATAAAGTCTAATAAGATTTTTCCTTTTTGCTATAGAAAATTATTGGTGTGTTTAAACCCAAATCAGAAGAGCCTTATGGTCAACTCAATCCCAAATGGACCAAATATGTCCATAAGGTCTGCTGCCCTTGCTGCTTTGGCCGAGGCTGCCTGATTCCTAATCAGGGGTACCTTTCCGAAGCGGGTGCCTATTTTGTGGACAACAAGCTTCATCTGGGCATCGTACCTAAAACAAAGGTAAGCCAGACTTTATTTTTAACCATGGACTTTTAATTTACAACCTGCTTATATCTCAATATTTCAGTATTTATTCCTAATGGTAGAACCTAAAGTGGAGCCCCTTTTTTGGTGGTAGTCCAAGAGTCATGAGTGACTGGTAACTAGTAAATTGATTCTGGTGTAGATCCACAAAGTATTTAAGGGAATGTGTCTTGTCCCTGTGAGATCTGACAATGCTAACAAAAAGAGGATAAAGACCTAGCATTCAGAAGGCAGGAAAATATCAGGGGATCCAGAGATCCTATTGAAGGCAGAGATAGCCAATGTGCTTAAAGACTACTATTGTTGTCCTTTCAGCCTTTATACAAAATTTTTTTCTTTTCTTTTCTTTCCTTTTTTTTTTTTATTTAAGAGACAGAGTATTGCTCTGTTGCCCAGACTGGCCTTAAATTTCTGTGCTCACGCAGTCCTCCTGCCTCAGCCTTCTGAGTAGCTGGGACTACTGGCACATACCATCATGTGCCTGACACCCACATCTTTTCTCTTTATCATGGCTCACTGCAGCCTCGTCCTGCTGGGCTCAGGTGATCCTCCCACCTCAGCCTCCTGAGTAGCTGGGACTACTGGCACATACCATCATGTGCCTGGCACCCACATCCTTTCTTTTCTTTTCTTTTTTTGGAGATAGGGTCTCGTGCCCAGGCTGGAGTGTAGTGATGCAATCAATCATGACTCACTGCAGCCTGGTCCTGCTGGGCTCAGGTGATCCTCCCACCTCCGCCTCCTGAGTAGCTGGTAATACAGGCGTGCACCACCACACCCAGCCAGTTTTTGTATTTTTAGTAGAGATGGAATTTCTCCATGTTGCCCAGGCTGGTCTCAAACTCCTGAGCTCAAGCAGTCTACCTGCCACACACCCCCAGAGTGCTGGGATTACAGGCGTGAGCCACTGCACCCAGCTAACCTGGCATCCTTTCTAAATTTTTACTTGAAGCCTTCTTTCTTAAAATGTTTATTCCTAAGTCTACATTTTAATGCTGTTACTTTCACCACTGGCAAATTTTAGGCCTCTGAAAGGCTTTTATACCACTCTCAGAAGGAAATATGTGCCATTCATTTAACAAGGCTTTGTAAAATTCCCTGACTTTTCTGTTTTAGATTATCTAGGGCCTTTATTACAGGGTTACACTTTGCTAATTTTCATCATTAGAGTGAATTTCATGGTGTATATGATAGAGATACTATAATACAAATTCTAACCATTTTTCTATATTGTATGTTTCTAGGTGGTTTGGCTTGTCAGTGAGACATTTAACTATAATGCGATTGACCGTGCAAAATCAAGAGGCAAAAAGTATGCTTTAGAAAAAGTGCCAAAAGTGGGTAGAAAGTTTCATAGGATAGGACTCCCTCCTAAGGTAAGTTTCTCTGATAAACTTTATTTAGAGGGCAATCGGGCACATACATCCTGAGCTCTAGGAGCTAGGCATTGTGCTGTTAGCTGTGGATATTATTATAGCACAGATTTTTCATCTTCCAGGAGCTTGTAGTAAACAGGTAATTTCAATGTAATATAAAGCTGTTGAGATGATGGTAAGTTCAGGGAGCTCTTAGAGGACAGATGGACGCCTAACCCAGTTTAGAAGGATGGGAGGTGTTTCCAGGAAGAGGTTGCATGAAAGGCTTATAAAATAATGGGTAAAAGCACAGGTCTGGAATCAGACCTAATCCCAGCCTCTCTGCTAGTTTGCTCTGAGACCTTGGGCAGGTTCCTTATTCGCTCTCTCTTTCTCTCCCTTTTTTTTTTTTTTTTTGAAAGAGGGTCTCACGCTGTTGCCCCATCTGGAGTACAGTGTTGTGAACAGGGCTTTCTGCAGCCTCAACCTTGTGGGCTCAAATAATCTTCCTGCCTCAGCCTTCTGAGTAGCTGGGACCACCGGTGCACACTATCAGCCTGGCTAATTTTTAAATTTTTTTTTGTAGAGATAGAGTCTCACCATGTTGCCTAGGCTGGTCTTGAATTCCTGGGCTGAAGCAATCCTCTCGACTTGGCCTCCCAAAATGCTGGGATTTCAAGTGTTAGCCACTGTGCCTGGCCAAGTTCCTTACTCTTTAAGCCCCAGTTTCCATAAAATGAGAATGATAAAAACTACCTCTTAGGTTGTTGTGAGGATAAAACTAAGAAATTCATGTCAAGTACTTGGTACATAGTAAAGGTTAAGTAAATGGTAGCAGCTATGTTTACTTACTACACATTATATTTTCTTTTTTCTTATCACCTTTAAATAAACCTGAGGGATGGTAAGCAGCCAGCTAAACAACATTAGAGAGGGTTAATGGGAAAGGCATTCTAGAAAAAGCTTTAAGATTTATTTTATTTTTTTTTTATTTTATTTTACTTTTTATTTATTTTATTTTTTTTGAGACAGTCTCGCTCTGTCGCCCAGGCTCGAGTGCAGTGGCGCTATCTCGGCTCACTGCAAGCTCCACCTCCCAGGTTAATGCCATTCTCCTGCCTCAGCCTTCCAAGTAGCTGGGACTACAGGTGCCCACCACCACGCCCGGCTAATTTTTTGTATTTTTAGTAGAGACGGGGTTTCACCGTGTTAGCCAGGATGGTTTTGATCTCCTGACCTCATGATCCTCCCACCTCGGCCTCCCAAAGTGCTGGGATTACAGGCGTGAGCCACTGCGCCCGGCCAAGATTTATTTTTTAGAAATGTATTTGGCTTATGATTTTCTTGCTTCTGTACATTTATCTAGATAAAAAGAATTTCAGTAGGAATTCATCGTTAACCTAACTTTTAAGATAAATTTTACTCAAAGTGTGCAGGGAGTTTGAAAGTTTTTAAAAGGCCTGTTCTTCCTTGGACATGCTGAAATAAGTGTGACTAAAGGAGGATGTTATTTCCATATTTATGACTACTGGTTCTTAGTTATAAGTATTTTAAAGAACACCTTTAGGAAATCATTAAAATTTCATGCCAATAACAAAAACATAAAGTGTTAGAATAAAAAGCAGATTTTCTTTGTGGTGATTTGTTTGTATTTTTGAAGGAAACTAGGGTTACCTATTACCTGTTTGTCACATACTACTTAAATTTGTATTTCCTTCTCCAACAAATTGTTTACTGTTAACTAGTAATCTTATTAACAAAAATGCCTTTTTAAATGGTCATATCTTAAAGGAAAGGACTTTTTCAAAGCCACTATCAATATTATGATTAATAGATTTGTTCTTTAAAATTTTAGACAGGGTATTTAATCTGTGAATCTGTGTGGTTAAGGAATCTGTCCTTTTTTTCTTTTCTTTTTTTTTTTTTTGAGACTGAGTCTCGCTCTGTCGCCCAGGCTGGAGCGCAGTGGTGCCATCTTGGCTCCCTGTAACTTCCGCCTCCCAAGTTCAAGCAATTCTCCTGCCTCAGCCTTCTGAGTAGCTAGGACTACAGGCGCATGCCACCACACATGGCTAATTTTTTGTATTTTTAATAGAGATGGGGTTTTACCATGTTGGCCAGGCTGGTCTCAAACTCGTGGCCTCAAGTGATCCACCCGCCTCAGTCTCTCAAAGTGCTGGGATTACAGGTGTGAGCCACCACACCTAGCCTCATCCTATTTTTAAAATAAAATGATTTATTTAGAATTCAAAGAAAGAGTCTAACAGCTAAAAAAAAAAAATGAAAAAAGAAAAAAATTATTTACTGTATTTTATGTCAGAAAAAGAATCTGGAAAAGTTTATTCAGTAAGATAAAATTGCACCGTTATTGAATAAGCAGAATAGGTTTAAAATTTGGCCTCCATAATTACATTCATCTCAATGAATATTTTTAGAAAACGGCATTCTTTTTCAGAGTGTCACATTGGAGATACATGTTTATTCTTTTTTAAAATTTTCCCAAAATAGCTGCTATGCTCCTTGAAAGTCTAGGGGTAAGCATTTTTTATCTGCTATGTATTCTTTATGCGATTATTTAAAATTAGTGTATAAAAATAGTTTTCTTGATAAATGTGGCTTATCTAAATTAGTGTTAAGTCTTCTTTCTTATTGTGTTTACATGACGTATTTTTTGACAGTACTGCTGAGAAATATAAATATTAATCCCCTTGTTCTTGTACTTTCTTTTCTAACTATAGTTCTTAAAATTATAGATTGGTTCCTTTCAGTTATTTGTTGAAGGTTACAAGGAGGCTGAATATTGGCTTAGGAAATTTGAAGCTGACCCTTTGCCTGAGAATATTAGAAAACAATTTCAGTCACAATTTGAAAGATTAGTTGTTTTGGATTACATCATCAGAAATACAGGTATTGAAGTTCTCTTATTTGTTTACTCAAATCTTGTTCATTTTCAAACTATATTCTTGTTATCTAAATCAAAGTGGTAAACTTTTGTTGGAGTCTTGAAGCCACTTTCTCTGTCTACCTTGGCGAACAGATGTAGTATTGACTCTTCTGGGCAGAAGTCATCCTGTGTGGGATAGATTCTGATTCATAGCAGGCTCTTAGATCAGTTCCTGTCTCCTAGAGAGGAATTTCCTAGGGGCAAGGCAAAGTCAGATATTGGTTATCTGCATAATGTGAGTAATTAAGGCTTCATTGTATAAATTATGTTAGCTTATTTTGACATTGTGTAACCGTTAGTGTAGTCTATAAATACACTAAACTCTTAATTTTTCCTGTGCTATGAAGGGGCAATGATGTAGACCAGGGGTGTCCAGTCTTTTGGCTTCCCTGGGCCACACTGGAAGAAGAATTGTCTTGGGCCACACATAAAATACAGTAACACCAATGACAGCTGATGAACTTAAAAAAAAAAAAAATTTAAAAAAGTCTCAAAAAAAACTCATAATGTTTTAGGAAAGTTTACAAATTTTTGTTGGGCCACATTCAAAGCCATCCTGGGCAGCATGTGGCCTGCAGGCCTCGGATTGACCTTGATGTAGATTATCCAAAGCAGGGGCTCCCCATTGTGGGTCCCTGGGCTCTCAGGGTCAGCATTATGTGAGAATTTGTTAAACACGCATCTTCTCAGACACTACGCCAGACCTTTTGGAACAGAAATTGCAAGTGGGTGCTGGCAGGCTGGGTTTTAAGGTATCCTCCAGGTAATTCTGATGCATTCTGAAGTTTGAGAACCACTGGTTCAAAATGTTTTCTTATTTAGTTTTTGGCAAAGCATCAGATAATTTTCCAGATTTACTGTCTTAATTTGTGTATATATATATATTTACAGTCTAGACCACTTCTATGCTGACATGAGGTGAGCTTGCTTAGAAATTTGCTTAGAAATAGGGGTTAATGCTTTTTCTTCCTAAAGTGAAGAAAAGCTCTTTGATTTTAATAACCTTGATTTAATAATTGTATCACCTCACAGGGTAGTAGTTTTGAGGATTACATGAATTATTACATACTAAGCACTTAAAACAATGTTGGCCTAGAGAAAATATTCAATAAATGTTAACTCACATTTATGGGTTTGTTTTTTTTTAAGTTTCTTTGTGTTAATTGTGACCTCTAATATGCTGTGGATAACCAGTGAAAGTCTCAAAAATCAGGAGATCACTAGATTTTTCTCATTGATACTAAGCCATGATGTCCATAGAAATGAAGTAACAGATTTTGTTTGTTTTGAAAGACAGGGGCAATGATAATTGGTTAGTCAGATATGAAAAGCAGAAATGTGAAAAGGAAATTGACCATAAGGTAAGGAAATTTACAATTGTATATGTTTATATATATATATACACACCCACACACACATATGTATATAATTGTGTATAACTTGTGAATATATATATATTCAATTTCTGTAAAAGATTCCTTTAAGTTATTCTTCACCATTTCCTCCTTCTTTCACTTAATCTTTGGTTTTTACATCTACTTTTTCTGTTTTTCTCACACTTTTTATTTTCGTCACTTGTTTACATTGCATTCTTGATTCTTGATTTTTTTTTGTTTTTTTAAATAGAGACAGGGTTTTGCCATGTTGGCCAGGCTGGTCTCGAACTCTTGGCCTCAAGCAATCCAGCCGCCTCAGCCTCCCAAAGTGCTGGGATTACAGTCGTGTGCCACCACGCCCAGCCAGTTCTGTTTTTTCTTTTGTCAACTGTTGGGCAGCTTTATTTTATATTTTGTATTAGAATAGAAGAATAATACCTGCTTAGTACTTTTTTAGAGTTTGAGAAATTTATAGAATCCCCATATTTTGCTTTTATGTAATAAAGGCTTCTGGGATGTTTGTTCACCATGTTTGTATTTTACTAATTCACTTTCTTCTGAGTCCTTTCATTCAGTGTTAAATAATACAATATTACCTAATAAATGGAAGGTGTGTGCGTAACCTGTGAATCACATCCACTGAACTTCAAAAAATTATTAAATACTTCTACTATTTATAAGAAGCTGGTTTTAACATATATAATAGACTGCATAGAGCCTCAACACTGATATCAGAGTTACAGATTTTAAGGTCATTGCTATCGACTTTGAGTACCAAGTTCAAGTTTTAGATATTTACATAAGATTTTTTTTTTTTCAGAATACTTTTACAAGTTTAAAACAGTTTGTACATTTGGGAAAGTTTTAAGTGATTAAAAATATTTCTTCAATATTTATAATTTATGTTCTCAAGTAATGACTTAAAGCTGTTGCATCATTTTTAAAAGTTTGTACTTTTAAATGTTTATCAAGGATATTTAAATATATATATTCATAGCACTTAGCAATAAAAAGGAACAAACTTGATACAATAGCATGGATGAAACTTAAAATTATGCTGAGTGAAAGAAGCTACACATAAAGAGACCATATCGTATGATTATATTTATATTTAAAAATTAGAAAGTGCAAACTAGTTTCTAGTGACAGAAAACAGACCAGTAGTTGTCTGGTCTTGGGGTAGGGGGAAAGCTGGACTGCAAAGGGACACAAGGAAACTTTGGTGTGAAAGTTTCACATATGTCAAGGCTCATCACATTGTACTTGTTAATATAGGAAGTTAATTGCATGTAAATTATACCTTAATAAAGTTGTAACTAGGAAGAATGGTAGAAATAAAAATAAATGCCAGTTGTAGCAGAAATGGACTATAAAATACAAACATAAATGCACATATGTATAAGCTCCTGGGCCAGGCACAGTAGCTCATGCCTGTAATCACAGCACTTTGGGATGCCAAGGTAGGAGGATTGACTGAGTCCAGGAGTTTGAGACCCTGTGTCTACAAAGAATTTAAAAAACAATTTTTTTTAAAGCACCACTTAAGGATAAAAGACTTTAAGAGAGTAGAAAAAGTAAAATGAAATAAATTAGCCTTGACGTGGTGGCAAACACCTGTGGTTCCAGCGATTTGGGAGGCTGAGGTGGGAGATCACTTGGGCACAGGAGGTCAAGGCTGCGGTGAGTCGTGATTGTGCCTCTGCACTCCAGCTGGGTGACAGAGCAAGACCCTGTCTCAAAAACATAAAAAAATTAAAGATAATTAAATAAATGTAAGCTCCCGAAATTATTTTATTTGTATATCTTAAGCAGTTAGATTTTGCTGAAAATTCTTTTGCTCGAATATTTTGTGCACTTTCAATGAGGTGTAAGACATTTGATATATACTAAAAGAAATAAAGTTGCCATACCTCACATTAGCCTTCACTGTAGTGTTTTTAACTTAAAACATTTCTGTTTTACTTTTTGTTATTTTATCTAGGCCACTTAGTAGTAATGGCCATCTGTCTTTAAGTAATCAGAATACTCTTTTTTTCCTTTAAAAAATGCACACATTTAACTTTAGTCTGTTTTAATTTCTAAGTAAAGCAATTCCAAAAATATGAAGTTAACATCAGAGCCATGTGAACCACCATGATAAAATAAAACAGATATTCACAATAATTACATCTAAAGATAGTTCAGCTTGATAAATCACCTTCCACAGAAATACTCTTTAACATGAAAACCCTCTTTCTCCTGAGATCTTTATTTCTGTTATGGAAGAATACAGAAGTTAGGAACAGCCTACTGTATTAGTACATTCTCACACTGCTATGAAGAAATACCCAAGGCGGGGTAATTTATAAAGAAAAGAGATTTAATTGACTCACAATTCTGCATGGCTGGGGAGACCTCAGGAAACTTACAATCATGACAGAAGGCATCTCTTCACAGGGCAGCAGGAGAATGAGTGCGAGTAGGAGAAATGCCAGACTCTTACAAAACCATCAAATCTCATGAGAACTCACTCACTATCACGAGAACAGCATGGGGGAGACCGCCCCCATGATCTGATTACCTACACCTGGTTCCGCCCTTCACACATAAGGATTACAGGGATTACAATTCAAGATGAGATTTTGGGTGGGGACACGGCCAAACCATAACACCTACATTCAAGAATATCTTGAGGTTCCTTCTACTAGATCTTATTATATTTAATTATGGTCTTTGGAGGAATTTCATTTAGAAACAATTTGTATTTGACTTATTTCTTTGGGACCCTAAGAAAGACTAGGTCTTAATAAGGTGATTTTATTAAGGTGTTTAAAAAAATCAGTAATATTTTACATCATACATTTAAGCAATGAATCTAGCAGTAAATTATCTAGAACATCACTTTTTAAAGTCACAATATTTTCAAGCCTTTTAAAGAGAAAACCATTACTGAGTAGTGGTATAATATCAAATTTTAAAAAACAGTGGTTAGGAAATACATGTTTTTTCAGACAGTCTCTTCCATTCCTGTGTGAATTTGTATTTTTTCTGGTAGCATTGTTAATTTTTGTAGGCTTTTCAGAGAGAATATGTTCTTAAACATCAATAATTATTATAAATAATTTATCCTTTGGGAATATTTATATAGGTTCTTTTATCAACATATCATTTTCCTCCTCTATAGGAATCAAAATGGATTGATGATGAAGAATTCCTTATTAAAATAGCTGCAATTGATAATGGTCTAGCATTTCCTTTTAAACATCCTGATGAATGGAGAGCATGTGAGTATTTAGAACCTTCTGTGGATTCTATAATTACCTTTTTTCCAGAATGAGAAGGGAAAAAAATTTACAGATACCACAGAGGAGGAAAAGTAGATGAAATATGATTATTCATTAAGGCTCAGTTTTAGGCATTAGGGATGCAAATATATACTACAGGGTCTTGCTATGAATTGTTTGCTTAGTTTGGGATGACTGGTTTTGATTTTTAGGCTTTGTGTTGTCCTTGGAAAATGAGTTCAGTAGTGTTCCAGTTTTAAAAATATATATAATGTTGAAATTATTTTAATATTTTGGTAGAACTATATTTTAAGTTTTTGGTTGTATTAACTTATAAAACAATTTAGGCCTGCCCTCCACCTGACCTCATTCTTAGGGAGTAGTGCTTTAATTGCCTTCCCAGTCTCTCTTGTGGTAAATGATTACATTTTGTACATCTTCTTGAACCAGTTTTAGACACTTTTATTTTGCTTAAAATTTTCCATGACTTCTTGAGTTTTAAATTTATGAGTATAGCATTTTATGAGAATTCTCTTATAATTAAAAAAATTCCCTCTGTGCATATTGAGTATTTAGGGAGTGAAATGAAATGATGTCTGAAGTTTGCCTTAAAATACTTGTGGTGGTGTGGACAGGAGGGATAAATAAAGCCAATTTTGCAAAAAAATTGGTAATAATTGAATTAACATGGGAGTTTATTATAGTCGTTTTCTGATATTTGTATGTGTTTAAGATATATGGGCCAGACAGGGTGGCTCACACCTGTAATCCCAGCACTTTGGGGGCTGAGGCTAGCAGATCGCTTGAGCTCAGAAATTCAAGACCAGCCCGGGCAACATGGCGAAACCCCATCTCTACAAAAAATACAAAAATGGGCCAGGTGTGATGGCCCATGCCTGCAGTCCTAGCTACTTGGGAGGCTGAGGTGACAGGATTCCTTGAGCTTGGGAGGTGGAGGTTACAGTGACCCAAGATGGCACCACCGCACTCTAACCTGGGTGACACAGTGTAAGGCCCTGTCTCAAAAATAAAATAAAAAATATATAGTATGTTTTAAAAATCTTTATATCCATGATATGTCTCTTTTAAATTCCTTCAATTTATTAGTGAGCCTTTTACTCATTAGGCTTGCCAAAGATTTGTCTGTTGTTAATCATTGGCCCTTCTATTTATTTAATTATTTATGCTTTTTTCCCCCAGATAATTGCCTATTTATTTTATAGATCAGGCTTTTAGTTTGTTTGCTTTTTCTTTTATAGACATATGTTTTCCATCATTATTCTTTTTTCCTATTATGTTCATACTATATTGCTTTCCTATAAATGCATATTAGGCCTCATATTTTCCTCTGGGTATAATTTTGGCTAAACCACGGATTGCACAGGTGCTACTCTATGACTCTGCCTTACATACTCATATTTTCTGATTTTCTTTTTGACAGGAATAATTAGAAGTATTTTGTCTGATCTTAAAATTTCTATGTCAGCTTATTTTAATTGTACATTATTACTATTTCTAAGAAACTGTTCATTGTTGTTATTTTCCAGCATTATTGCGTTGTGATCTGTGAATATGGCCTGTGTAAATTCTGTTTTACAGTTTGTTAGTAATTTCTGTATGATCCTATATATGGCCTATTTAGAGGATAGTATTTGAAAAGAATGAGCACAAAATTCTGTCTACTAAACTAAAGGTTGTTAGTCATATCATATCCTTTACTTATTTCCTGAATATATAATCTGTTAATTTTCAGAGGAAATTAATGATCACTGTGATTGTGATTTTGCCAGTTTTTTCTTCAATTTCTATGCATTTTTTGCTTTGTATTTCACATGTGTAGAGGTCCAGTGATTTATCTTCCTGGTGGCGTCTTCTTTTTTTTTTTTTTAAATTAGTGTGACATATATCCCACTTTGTGTATACCTCAGTGGTTTTTGCTTTTCTTATTTGGTTTTCGGTAACATTGTTATACCTCTGTTCATTTTGTTAGCATATACCTGGTATTATTCTCTACATTAATACATGTGTGAATGAATTACAAGGTCCCCCTCTGTCACCTAGGCTGGATTGCAGTAGCATGCTCATAGCTCACTGCAGCCTCAAACTCCTGGCTCAAGCAATCCTCCTGCCTCAGCCTCTTGAGTAGCTGAGACTACAGGCACACGCCGTCACACTCAGCTAATCTACTTTTATTTTATTTTTAACTTTTATCATTTTGTTTTAGATATATGACTTATGAAGGATACTTAGCTGTTTTTTTAACCCAGTCTGCGTCTTTTAATAGGTGCACTTTGTAGTTTAAGTCTCAATAAACTACTAATATGCTTAAGCTTTTCCTGCCATCTTATTTTTTTCCTGTTAAACATGAATTGTAATTTGTTCTTTTTTGCTTGTCCTGTCTTCTGTTGAGCTGATTTGAAATATCTTGGTTCCATTTTGTGATTTTCTCCTAATTGTTTGGAACCTTTATGCAAATTGCATTTTTAAAGGGTTTAAAGGGTACAACTAGGAAATTATTATCAAACATGCAGTTAGGGATTAAAGGTTGGAGCTTGAAAAGGAATTGGTAGTGGGGATATAGTTTTTATTTATTTATTTATTTATTTGATTCCTGGGATATGAGAGAGAGGAAACATTTTAAACTGTCATCTTGGCTGGGCACGGTGGCTCACGCCTGTAATCCCAGCACTCTGGGAGGCTGAGGCGGGCGGATCATGAGGTCAGGAGATCAAGACCATCCTGGCTAACACAGTGAAACCCCATTTCTACCAAAAATACAAAAATTAGCCAGGCATGGTGGCGGGTGCCTATAGTCCCAGCTACTTGGGAAGCTGAGACAGGAGACTGGCGTGAACCTGGGAGGTGGAGCTTGCAGTGAGCCGAGATCATGCCACTGCACTCCAGCCTGGGTGACAGAGCAAGACTCTGTCTCAAAAACAAACAAAAACAAAAACAAAAAAAACTTGTCATCTTGTTGGTGGAAGCCATGGTGTGTTTGCTATTACCCAGGAAAATCACAGAGAACAAACACTATTGCCTAGCACAATGCCAGGTATGTAAGTATTCAATAAATGTTTTATGAATGCTTAAACAAATAGAGAAGAGAAAGGACTAAGTATGGAATCAGGGCTAACAGTGACATTGAAAGAGGGAAGGAAAAACTAGCAAAAGAGAGTAGGAGTAGCTTACAAGACAAGATAGAGTGATATCTCCCACGCCACAGAGGAGAGAATTTCATAAAGGAGATGATAGAAAACAGTGCTACATACTACAGAGAGATTAAGTAGCATGACAACAGCAAGTGAGCCTTTGGACAGACCCTTGGGTCTGGCGACTGGTGGCCTTAGGAGAGAGAGTTTGGATGGTAGTACTAGAAGTTGAGTGTTGGGATTAAATGTAGAGGCAGATGAAAAATAAGGGCCTTTCTTCTATGAAATTATTCAGGGAAAACTAAAAAGAAAATTGGACATATCTATAAGGGGATGTGAGCCAGGGGAAAGACTTTCTTTAGAATGAAAAGTAACCTTCCTACTGTGTGCAATGAGATAGATCAAGAAGTGAGAGCCAGGCACTGAGGTGAGCTCCTGTAGTCCTAGCTACTTGGGAGGCTGAGGCGAGAGAATAGCTTGAGCCCGGGAGATTGAGGCTATAGTGAACTATGATTGTGTCACTGCACCCCACCTGGGTGACTGAGGAGAAATGACTCCAAAGGCAGATTTCTTCTTCAGGGCTTTCAAAGTGGTAGGATCCACCAAAGCTGGGGATTCTCACTGGATATGCTCACGGTAGCTCTGTGGATGATCATGTCAGAAAGCTTACACTCTTGCAGGAATCTGAATATGCACCCTCTCTGGAAGATTATACCTGTACAAATCTCTCTAGTCCTGGCATGGTGTAGATTTAATGGTCTTCTTGAGGGAGAACTAGAATTAGCTCAGAGTCGTGGATCTTTTGTCTCTTAAAGTGACTCACCTATTTACCTTCTAATGATTTCAAAGTTTAGAACATCTGTGTACAAGTAAGTGCTTAATTCCTGATGATTTGTAGCTGTGGAGGGCAGGCAGCCCTCAGCCGTGGTATTCAGTCTGTGCCTGAGTGCGGTGATATGCACCTGTAGTCCCAGCTACTTTTGAAGCTGAGGTGGGAGAATCCCTTGAGCCCAGAAGTTCGAGGCTGCAGTGAGCTGTAATCATGCCACTGCACTTCAGCCTGGGTGACACAGTGAGACCCATTCTCTTAGAAATATATAATAATAAAAACAATCTGGGGCTGTGTACAAAGTATAGGTATTCATCAGTTTCTGAGCTGAGGAACCAGGTAGATTGGGATACATTTAGAACTAATTGAGATAGATTCATTATCCAAACTCTTACTCTTTACTGTCTAAAACTCAGAGACATTACGAGTTTACTATCTGAATTGACTGTCCAAATCTGAGTACTTTGGATTGCAGTGTGTAGTTTTACTCTGATTAAGTTCTTATCCTGTCCTTTTTTGGGGAGAACCTAGGAGTTGTAGGAAAGAACCAGGAAAAATGTGAGTCTAAATAAACCATTTCCTACCACTGATGAGGAGAATGCTTTTTTCTCTGTTAGATCCATTTCACTGGGCTTGGCTTCCTCAAGCAAAAGTTCCTTTTTCTGAAGAAATAAGAAGCTTGATTCTACCATATATTTCTGACATGAACTTTGTGCAAGATTTATGTGAAGATCTCTATGAACTTTTTAAGGTAAGTTAATGCTTAGTTTGATTATTGCAGAAAATGAGATCTTCAAATAGAAGAGACTGCTTAATAGAGCTAATTTGCAATGTACTATTTCTTGTATTGCTGCTTGCCATAAAACCTGACGGGACGGAGAGGAATTAGAAGTTTTATTTACAGGAGCATAAATTCATAAAGCTATACTTGCTATGAGCATTCTTTGAAGTGAGACTACATTAAAATTTAATTTGCTGTTTTCTTCAAAAGTTGAATTTTTACAAGAAGACTCTGTAAATTATAATACATCTTTGGTGACCTGCTATGATTTAGTTCTCTTAAAAAGCCTAAATTCATTGGCTGGAAAGTCATCTTAAATCCTTCCTGGAACAAGTTGGGGTACAAATAAATAAGTCTTTTTGTGTCATTCTGGGAGTATACAAAAATACCTCAGGTAAAAATATTATTTTTGTTTTATTGATTAGGAAAGCTTTTTAATGGTCTTATTTGCTGAGTTGAAGAGTTCATCTGTTTTCAAATATTTATATCAAAGTCTTTATTTTGGGAATTTTTTTTTCCTTTCTGTAATAGACTGACAAAGGATTTGACAAAGCCACTTTTGAAAGTCAGATGTCTGTGATGAGGGGTCAGGTAAGTTACCTTTTTATTTGTTCATAAGGAAAAAAATCTCTTTGAAACAGTAGTCAACTGTTTTCTCCACTGTGATCTGGAGATGGAATTTTTAATACTGCCTCTTATGCTGAACCAAAATAGCCCAGATGATTAGAAATGAAGTTGATTCAGCCTAGTGCGGTGGCTCATGCCTGTAATCCCAGCACTTTGGGAGGCCAAGGCAGGTGGATCACCTGAGGTCAGGAGTCCAAGACCAGCCTGGCCAACATGGTGAAACCCCATCTCTACTAAAAATACAAAAAAAATTAGCTGGGTGTGGTGGTGGGCACCTGTAATCCCAGCTACTTGGGAGGCTGCGGCAGGAGAATCACTTGAACTTGGGAGGTGGGGGTTGCAGTAGCTGAGATCACGCCACTGCACTCCAGCCTAAGCCACAAGAGCGAAACTCCATCTCAGAAAAAAAAAAAAAAGAAATGAAGTTGACTGTTGACTGAAATCGTTTCTCCCCTCTATTATCTTATAAATTAGGTAGTTTTGACCTTGTTGTGTACTGTTCATTTAGCTCAGTGTTTCCCCTGCTATGAATTGTTGGTCCCCGTTTTGATAGCTATTTTCTTGGGCATCACTACCTTTTCCGCCTCAGATCCACTCACTTAGACATTTCAGTACCAAATTCTGTTGCCAATAGATTACTATTATTATTATTATTATTATTATTATTATTTTGCGGAATATGTTTGGCTTTTGCTAGAGCAGTCACTAAATAACCATGTCACCAAGATGGAGTGTCAATTGTAACATGAAAAAACTAATTGTAACTCAGTCCTCTCCCTGATCCCTCCTCCTCACTTTTTTGTTTTTCTTTTTTTTTTTTTTTTTTGTTGGGAGACCTAGTCTTGCCCTGTTGCTCAGGCTGGAGTGCAATGGTGCGATCTTGGCTCACTTCAACCTCTGCCTCCCAGGTTCCAGTGATTATCTGAGGTGCCTCAGCCTCCCAAGTAGTTGGGATTACAGGTGTGCACCATCGTGCCTGGCTAATGTTTTTGTAGAGATGGGATTTCACCATGTTGGTCAGGCTGGTCTCGAACTCCTAACCTCATGATCCAGCCGCCTCAGCCTCCCAAAGTGCTGGGATTACAGGTATATGCCACCGTGCCCAGCCCCTCCTCACCTTTAGTTAAAGGTTAGAAGTACAAGGCATTAAGTCTACTGATGGGGACCTGCAGGCTGGGCTCACTCTCAGATGACTTCTGCTTCTTGGACTCTATGAATGGTATTTCTATTCCAAAAGGAAAGCTTGAAACAGAAATAAATTGTACTGTAAACATTGTCTTTTAGTGTCTTATAAGTTAACATTCTCTTCCTAAAATATACATTTAATTTAAGGTAGCTGTTTGCCACAATACCTGTAGTAAACAAAGTGGGTCAAGTTTTTGCACTGATTATTATATTATACAACTAACAAGTACATATAATTACATCAGAGAATCATTCATTCATTCACCAAGTATTTATTGACAGAACTAGTGCTGGCAACTAGTCACTGGAGATAAAGCAGTAAGCAAAACCAAGTTTCTGCTGTCATGGAGTTTTGCTCTGCAGAGAAGGCCGGAGCTCGGTGAAAAGGGACAGGTGATTATCAGCTCATGCATCTCTCTGCTCTGTCACATTTATGCAGTGCTTAATGCAGTCGTGAGTTTCAAGTAGTTAAGTGAAGTCTCGAGAAATAGGATGGAGCCAGAGTACAGAGGGCCTTAAACACCAGAATGTAGATTCCACAAGGAAGGGATTGGAGCAGTTAGAAATTCCGCATTAAAGAAGGGCTGTGATGAGACAGAAGTTTTTGAAAAGGAGATCTTAATTCTGGGGTTCTTCTACGAACTCTTGAAACTATGTATAAAATGTTGTTAATATGTGCATTTTGGGTTGGGTGTGAGAGAAGATAGGATTTATATCTCAGCAAAAATATTTATATCCCTCAAAAAAGTTAAGGATTGCTGCAGAAGGCTGGGCTGGACAGTGGGGTACAGATTTGCTTAGTAGATGAGGAGACGAGCAGCCTCACTAAGAGGCTTTTTCTGGTAATTCAGGCATCAATGAAAGGATTTGGTGATCAATGATTATAATTATGTTGCAGAGTTTTGCCATCCCAAAACTTATCTCAGCTAAATTTTTAGGCATAGATAAGTATGCCTTGATTTGACCTTTTTGCTTGAAACAAATTGACTTGACATATCAATATGCTTCATTTTCTGGAACTTTCTTATCCCTAAAGGTTTATTTTTATTTTAGGAATCTGATTTAAAATAAAGAAGTAAATAAAAGCTGTAAATATTTTTTTTTTTTTTTTTTTGAGACGGAGTCTCAATCTGTCGCCCAGGCTGGAGTGCAGTGGCCGGATCTCAGCTCACTGCAAGGTCCGCCTCCCGGGTTTACGCCATTCTCCTGCCTCAGCCTCCCAAGTAGCTGGGACTACAGGCGCCCGCCACCTCGCCTGGCTAGTTTTTTGTATTTTTTAGTAGAGATGGGGTTTCACCGTGTTAGCCAGGATGGTCTCGATCTCCTGACCTTGTGATCCATCCGTCTCGGCCTCCCAAAGTGTTGGGATTACAGGCTTGAGCCACCGTGCCTGGCCTGTAAATAATTTTGTAAGCTGTAATTGTGGTTTAAAGTTAACACCCGAGGAATTTAAATTAAAAAAAAAAAAAAAAAAATGCCTGTCTGGGTGTAGTGACTCATGCCTGTAATCCCAGCATTTTGAGAGGCAGAGGAGGGCAGATTGCTTGAGCTCAGAAGTTCAAGATCAGCCTCAGCAATGTGGCGAAACCCCATCTCTACAAAAAAAATACAAAAATTAGCTGGGCGTGGTGGCATGTGTTTGTAGTTCCAGCTGCCAGGAGCCTGAGGCAGGAGGATCACTTGAGCCCTGGAGGTAGAGGAGATTGTAGTGAGCTGAGATTGCACCACTGCACTCCAACCTGGGCAGCAGAGCAAGACCTTGTCTCAAAAAAAAAGCCCATCTAAGAAGCTGTGGGAGTGTTCCAGTTCTGAGATCTGTTACAAAGATGTGTCCGTGGCTGTCTCCTATTTTAGTTACTTATATCCTATCTCATGCACAAAAGAAAAAGGCATTATAAAAATGAATGTAATAAAATGTGAAGATGACAGGGTCAATAACTTAGGAGAGAAAGAAATAAAATAATGATACTTTGGTTATTATACGTTGTCATTTGATTTGTTTTTTAATTTTAATTTGATTTTGAACTTTCTGATAGCCAAAAAAGATAATATGTCCTGACTATGTACATGACTGTGTAGCTCTCTGGTTTTGGCTGTTTTTTACTTATTTAAAAATAAGTTGGTCTAAGGCCAGGTGTGGTGGCTCACAGCTGTAGTCCCAGCTGCTTGGGAGGCTGAGGCAGGAGGATTGTTTAAGCCCAAGAGTTTGAGGCTGTAGTACACTGTAATGACACCTGTGCATAGTCACTGCACTGTAGCCTGGCCAACAGACCAAGACCTCATCTCTTAAGAAAAAAAAAAAAAAAATCTAAAAAATCAGGTATTGGACCAGGTGTGTTGGCTCATGCCTGTAATCCCAGTTTGGGAGGCCAAGGTGGGTAGATTGCTCGAGCCCAGGAGTTCAAGGTTGTAATGAGCTGTGATCACACCACTACACTCCAGCCTGAGCAACAGAGCAAGACCTTGTATCAAAAAAAAAAAAAAAAAAAAAATTAACCTGTATTCCACACAACAGAATAATTACTTCAGTGAATTCCTGGAGTCAAAATACTTGTGTTATTTCTGTCATTTATAAATATCATTTAAATCCCTCTCCCTTCCAGTTTCACCTATTAACTTAATGATTTGTGCTTTCTACAGCCAAGTCTTTTGCCCTAGTTTGTAGTAAGCCGTGAGTTTTACACATATAATCAATGGCATGCTCTAATTCTTCACATAAAGATGTGGACTGAAACAATATGAAAGTTTTGTTTGTTTGTTTTTTTTTAAATTCAGAGCTGGTAGCAATGTTTATGAACGTTAAAGATAAACCATGTTTTGAATTTTATATTAAATAGCAATAGGTCATAATCAGGGTAGGTAAAATTCATCTTATATTCTAATTTGGAACACTGAAACTGAGACTGTATTTACTTATAAGCAATGTGAAATATATTTTCCATGTGACCTGAAAAAATGCAGAAATAATAACTAAAACTTTTTCTGAAAACACGATGAACTTATATCAGAGATTTATATACCAGAAACTCATTTACAGATTCAATAATAGTTGGTGTTAGTACCTCCTGGTGCTTGACCCCTTACTGGACACTTTAATGATGCTTATTATTGTTTATCCTCACAACACCTCCACAGAGTAATCTACATTTTAGGTGGAATGACTGTGGCTCAAAGGGCTTGAATAACATGTATCTGTGAAATAAGGGGGCCTGTCAGCCTGGCCGTAGGCAGCATTTAGGCATTGCCTCTGCCTGGGGCCCTTATCATCTCTTCTCCGGATTTACTGACATTCTAAGTTGACCTTACCTCTTCTCCCATTCCTCTTCCACATTGAAACAAGAACAATTTCTAAAAACAAATCTGAGCATGTCCTCTGTTATTTAAAACTCCTATAATTTGTCCATGTATACAGGCTCAAGTCCAGGCTTTCAGCACAGTCGACAACACCCTTCACAGTCAGGCTCCAAACAGTGTGTCTACCTTTATCTCTTGCCATTTTGCCCCTCTCCCTGGGCTGGGCAAATCTGAACTGCTCTTCCTTCCCCTTTCCCAGTGGTGCCCTTGTGCATGCAATTCTCTCCCCTTGATGCCTTTCCCTCTTTATCTAGGAAACAGTTATTCTTTCAGCCCCCATATCAGTCTTCCTAAACTCCTCCTGCCAACCGGGAGTTGTTCTGATTTTTGTAGCACTCCCTGGGAATATGCTGGTGTCACATTTTACTCAGAAATTCAATTTTAAATCATCATATGGGGTACATTGCTAAGAGAGATAGCTTAAAATCTACAATGAAGTAGAATATATGTGGTTTGATGTATATAGTGCAGTAATTCTCAGGCCCCTTGAAATTTAAAGACCAGCGAACTAATCTAAAGGAAAGCAAAGTTGATGTGTAGAAGCCCACAAGTTTATACCACCTGCCTGGACCACAACTGTCAAATCCCTATCAAGCTGTCATTATGGCATGGATGGAGAAGTCTAGTGTCTCCCCTGGCCTGCAGAATTTGCTCCATTCTGTTTTTTTAAATAATCCTCTCTGATTTAAACAGAGAGTAATATATTGGTTATTCTTTGAGAAATGAAAAAATAGGTGGTATGTGGGGGAGGGGATCAGATTTTAAAGTCAGGGCAGAGGTCCTTTCCATCACACTATATTGTAATTACTTGTTCATGTGGCTGCTTCTAGAACTTGAGTTCTTTAAGGGCTTACATAGCTTTTCCCTCATTTGGTTGCCTCTTCTCCCCAACACAGTGAGTGCTCAGTAAGTGTTTCCTTAGTAAATAAATGCAGGATTATTAAGTGTCTTCTGAATTCCCAGAGAAATAGGTTAACTTCAGGATTTAATAATTTATGCAATTTCTCTAACTATTTGAAAAATTGATAATTTGTAGGGCAGTTTTTGTTTTCCTATACTTTTTTTTTTTTGGAGACAGAGTCTCCCTCTCACCCAGGCTGGAATGCAGTGGTGCAATCTCAGCTCACTGCAACCTCTGCCACCCGGGTTCATGCGATCCTCATGCCCCAGCCTCCCTGATAGCTGGGATTACAGGCATGTGCCACCACACCTGGCTAATTTTTATTTTTTGTATTTTTGTGTAGAGTTGGGGTTTCATCATGTTGGTCAGGCTGGTCTCAAACTCCTGGCCTCAAGTGATCCACCCACCTTGGCCACCCAAAGTGCTGGGATTACAGGCGTGAGCCACCACACCTGGCCAACGTTTCTGTTTTCCATATTCTCTGCAAGAGTCATATATTTTTCTTAGAGTCAGGAAAATATTAGCTGTTACTTAAATTGGTATATTTAGACTAACATTTTTAGAATAGAATTTTTAAAACCCAAAGAGGAAACTAATCAAAACATTTCCTTCCTTAACTGTGCTGGTGCACATTTTTATATTCATGGTAGGAACAATGCTTATAATAAACTCAAATTTCATAAATTACTTTTTTCTTATTACCCAAATGTAGTCAATTTAGAAAATTTTAAGAGAAGGCTGGGTGTGGTGGCTCATGACTATAATCCCAGCACTTTGGGAGGCTGAGGCGGGTGGATCTCTCGAGCCTAGGAGTTCAAGACCAGTCTGGGCAACAAAGCGAAACCCTGTCTCTACGAACAGTACAAAAATTAGCTGAGGTGGCGTGTGCCTGTAGTCCCAGCTATTCTGGAGTCTGGGGTGGGAGGATCGCTTGAGCCTGGGAGGCAGGCGCTGCCGTGAACTGTGATTGCACACTGCACTCCAGCCTGGGTAACAAAGCAAGACCCTGTCTCAAAAAAAAGAAAAAGAAAATTTTAAGGGAAGAACTTAAAAGTGATCCTAAAACATAAATATAACCTATAACCCTGTAACACCTTACTAGTAAAGATCTATTTTCCTGATATGTTAAATACTCGAAATATTCTACAAACTGAAACCATCTAGTTTGGCCAGCTGTAGTGACTCACACCTGTAATCTCAGCACTTTAAGAGGCAAAGGTGGGAGGATTACATGAGCCAGAGTTCAAGATCAGCCTTGGCAACATAGCAGGATCCCATCTCTATAATCATCAATCAAATCAAATCAATCAATCAAGCAATAAACCATCTAGTTTATAAAGTATTATGAAATTTATTTATTAGTATGGCTTTATGTGAAAACATTTGTGCTTGTCACTATTGACTAGTCTTTACAAGAACCAGTGAAATGCATAGAATGTATATATTAGATATTTTCAAACACCTGAAGGAGAAATCTGTATTTCTAAAATACACAATAAAGGACGTTTTTCCTAATATGCAGCAAAAAAAAAAAACGAATTGTTATAATTTTATTTTACCTGAACAGAGAACAGAATAAGCTATAATCTATGTATTGTGTTTTATAACCTTATTTGCATGCTGAAGTATAAATTCTCAGAGTATCTTTGAACATGATATATAATTTACTTTCCCTAATTTTATTTTTCTTATTAAGAGTAAACCCTTAAATGTACCTTTATTTGAAGTGGCTACCTTCCCAATTTGTCTAACCTATTTGCCCTGCTTCATGCTTTCCCATAGCAATTTCACCTTCTAATACATGGCATAATTTACATATTCATGTTTATTGACTCCTCTCCCTGCTAAAGTGTAATCTCTATGAAGGCAGCAATTTTGCTTGTTTTTTTTTAACTACTGTATGCCTAGCACTTAGAGCAGAACCTCGCATATAGTAGGCATGCAATAAATTTGTTGAATGAATGGATAAGGCAAGTATTTAGTTAAAACCAGACTGTTTAAACCAGTATTTGTTGAGGTTTTATGTTAAATTGAATATGTATATAGACCTCTTCACTTACCGTTCTTTGATTCCATTGCTTCTGGACATAGGCAGGATATTCTAGAATATTTTTAAACTTACCATCTGACAAAAGTTAATGCTAAGTGTGAGTGTGTGTGTGTGTGTGTGTAAACAGACATACATTCATATAATACATATTTATAACAGGTACTCATCATCACAGTCTCTGTTGCTCATAAATGGATGAAATAAAAATTATAATGAAAAAATGGTTTAAAAAATGTCAGTGAAGTGAAGCCTTTTATCTTCTTTAAATTGGTAAAAATCTCTCTTCTTCCCACAGATCTTAAATCTTACTCAGGCATTGAGAGACGGGAAGAGTCCTTTCCAGCTAGTACAGATGCCTTGCGTGATTGTGGAACGCAGTCAAGGTGGAAGTCAGGGTCGGATTGTCCACCTGAGCAATTTCTTTACCCAGACTGTCAATTGCAGGAAGCCATTTTTTTCCTCCTGGTAGTAAATATAAGAGTAAGAAAAACAAACTGTTTAGAATTATTGTGTTGTAAAAACGTTGTAGTAACATAAATCTGCTGTTAGGCGCTCCAGTTGCTAAAACCTCAAATAATTTAAGTCTTTAAAAGGTTATATTTTGAATGTAACCAAAAGTTTACAGTTTTTTCTCCAAATATTAAATTTCCATTTCAGGGAAGAAGTGCTATATCTCCAATATTGTATTTTTGTAGAAAATTTGTATTTTATGTTGTTGTTAGTTTAAAAGGTAATTTTACACATGCTGGAATGACTGTAATTACTCTAGAATTCCAAGTAGAATACAGTAACTTTTAATATTAGAAGAATGTTCATGTTAACTCTTCTTACATTACAAAAGGCCTTTGAGGATGCCTATGTCTGAAATTGCTCTTATGAACTTTAATAGTTAGCTAATAGAAAAACAGGTAAGAATAAAGCAATGTTGCCTTAATTTTAAAAGCTGCTATTTTAGAATTTGAATAAGTACTCCTAAAGTGACCATTATTAGGGACCAGAAAATTTTATCTTGGCCAAGTAATAGAGGACCATTTTGGTTTTTGTACTTGAGAATATTTTTGGTGAATTACTTTGTTGTAGTGAGGAAAAAATCTAAAGAAATCTCCCCTTTTTTAAAAAAGTGGAAACACTTAATTGAGACTTGAGGGGAATAATAGAAAGTTAAGGTAGATCCCCAATATTTTGGAATACCAAAATTGCCTTAAAAATTCCCTTCTGTTTCTTACATGGGATCAAGTACTTGAAATTAGTACTTCAGAGTACTGGCCTTGTTCAATTTAGTACTTCAATTAGTATTAAACTTCACTAAAAAGGAAACCATACTCCAGATTGTATATTGGATTGCATTTTGGGGTCCTAGGTCATACGTTCTTCAAAATTATTATTATTGTACTATTGTACTTGAAATTACAGATGTTATTATAATTACAGTCAAATGTAGACTATCAGGTCAAATTAAAGGGGAGCATGGCAGATAACCATAAAGTCATTTATATTTGATTTTGAAATGTATTTTTGTACTTTATTTTGAATATCATCCATATGTCTGACATTATTGGAATTTGTAACATTGTTACTGCACTAAGTGATTTAAATTGAATTGATGAAGACCTGATTTTACAGAAGCATAAGTTTCATTTTCTTGAGGCTTAAAACCAATATTACCACTCGGGCTTAACCAGGCAATTTGTGGTCTAGGCCTTTTGTTTTCTAAGCTTACTGTCTTGTGTTTGTTTATTTGCTTTTAATGAAGTATTTTGTGTAGAAGGTTAAATTAGGATGCAAAACAGTTCTGCCATTCCCACTTCCCTTACATCTTCCTTTTGCTCTTCCTGGATGAGATGAAGGAGGATTCTGCTGCCCTGAGGGTGTTCATTGGAAACCTGCGTTTTCCTACCTCTTCCAACCCTCCATTAGCTCGATTTTGAGATAATGGAAAATTGACTGGAAATTCAAAACTCAAACTACTATCTTTAGATAAACACTAGTAATTAAAATGTGCCTTTTGAAGATGTTTTCTAAGAGAAAGGAAGTACTTTGCAGTGATGTGGGTACTCCTTTCATCAAACAGTTTTTTCAGTATTTTGAGAATTGCCATATTAATTTTTATAATGGAAAACTTAATAAATTGCTACTGTTTTATATCATAAAATTAAAATACTATGGAAATATTTGCAAAAGATCTGACCATACCAGAAAAGTAAAGTTGAGATAGTTAAGCTATAACCACAAGTCAGAGTACATCGGTTGTATTTTGTAAACTTTCATGGACTGAATTCTTATTTAAATAGTATGTTTTTTTTCAATGAGTATATTTATAGTGTCAAATGTGATAGACTAAAGGTAATAAAAATTATAAGATTATGTTCTTCTGTATGTATGTGTTTGGAATATTTAGAATGTTTGTGAACACATTTACTATAAATGATGCCAAACTGCCATTTTCTTCATATATTAAAGGTATAATTTAATTTTTGTCTTGTTTTGTTTTTTGAGATGGAGTCTCACTCTGTTGCCCAGACTGGAGTGCAGTGGCGCGATCTCAGCTCACCACAACCTTCACCTCCCGGGTTCAAGCGATTCTCCTGCCTCAGCTTCCCGAGTAGCTGGGACTACAGGTGTGCGCCACTATGCCCGGCTAATTTTTGTATTTTTAGTAGAGATGGGGTTTCACTATGTTAACCAGGCTGGTCTTGAACTCCTGACCTCAAATGATCTGCCCAGTCTCAGTCTCCCAAAGTGGTGGGATTACAGGTGTGAGCCACCACGCCTAGCCTAATTCTTTATAATTCCAAAAGATATTTAACTGAAACCTTTATAAAGACATTTTAATTGTACTTAATTAAATATGCCAACACCTTATCACCCCAAAATTGGTCAGCAATTGAAGACTGTTTGTGGAGACATGGTTTTAGCATACTTGAAGATAATTTGATTCACAAAACTTTTCCAAAATTTGAAATACTTTGGGCAGCCAAGGTGGGCGGATCACCTGAGGTCAGAAGTTCGAGACCAGCCTCGCCAAGATGGTGAAACCCCATCTCTACTAAAAATACAAAAATGACCCAGGTGTGGTGGCACACACCTGTGATCCCAGCTACTTGACAGGCTGAGGCACGAGAATTACTTGAACCCGGGAGGGAGGGCCAAGGTTGCAGTGAGCCGAGATTGCACCACTGCTTCCAGCCTAGGTGACAGAGTAGATTCTGTCTCAAACAAACAACAACAACAAAAATTGAAGTACTGTATTGTATGGAATTAAAACCTTTTTTAAAAACGATGGCGCCACGTTCTTTGATCAAATTACATCTTAAATCCTTGTACAGCTGTTTGAAGAGACAGGCAGCATCCTAGGTTTTATAGTCTGCCTTCTTTCACCAACTTGCTTGGGCAACTGTACAGAGTTATAGCAGAGATTCTTAGTGCTGTACTGTGTTTCCAAGTCTCTCATGTAATTAGTTTGGGACCTTGTGACTGAGTTCTGGCCAGTGAGATGTGGAGACAAGTGATATATGCAGCTTCCAGGCCTGGCAGTAAGACTGTCATGATTGACCACTCTCTTGTCTTTCCATTCAGCTATGAACAAAAGAATTTGCAAAATGGAAGCAGCCAGGGCACAGGAGGCACTGCTGGGGAAAGCTACCAGGAGAGCCTCCTGACTATACTGGACGGTGACATGAGCAAGAAAGAAGTGCTGTGTTGAGTCACTACAGTTTTGAATGTAATTGTCACTCTAGCTTAGTCTATCCTATCCCAGACATTATGATGTAAATAGAAAAGTACCAATCACTGTTAAATATAGGAGGCATACCGTAACATTTCTTCACTAAAGCTAGGTGAAAGATTGTCTTTTTGAATTCCAGAATATGAATAGTTTGGGTTAAAACCATCAATACATGGCCAGGTGTGGCAGCTCATGCCTGTAATCCCAGCACTTTTGGAGGCCAAGGCGGAGAATCCCTTGAGCTCAGGTAGTTCAAGACTAGCCTGGGCAACATAGTGAGACCTCATCTCTTAAAATAAAATCAATACCAACAAGATCATGGGGCAATAGCGGCTTCAGAGGATCAAGCAGAGAGAAGGGAAGGAGGATTTGTGATGGTCCTAAGAGCTAAAGAACCCAGAATTTGCCACCATGTACCAAGCCCCCACAAGAAGGATCCCCAATAGTAATGGGAATTTCAATTGGTAAAACCAAAAACCATAATCAAAATTGTAGAAGGCTGTCCAGCATTCACCTGGTAGCGAGTAAAAGGGCCTGCAGAAAGGTATGAAGGTACTAAGGCAATCTGGTCTTCGTAGTTTTCAAAAACAACCAGTGAGAGGACATAGGGCTATAATGAGAAAAACTACTGGGAATAGAACATGCACAGATGAGGGAAGGACCCCAGGGGTAAAAGAGAGTGGCTCAGATAATGAGGGAAGAGGGGACCAAATGAATGAGACAGAACTCAAAGTACTGAAGAGGGAGGAACACACAAAACCGTCTTGTCTAATACTCTGTAGTAACGACAGAAGAGAGAGCCCTAAGAACCAGGAAGCTCAGAAACTGTCCTGGCCCACCCTCACTTCCTACACAGGAATCTTTTAAAAATACAGGAAGAAACATATAGGAAAATCCTCTAAGAACTAACAAACAAAAATCCTCTAAGAACAACAAAATTTGGAAAAACTCTGATCGGGTGTGGTAGGTCATGCCTGTAATCTCAGCACTTCGGGAGGCTGAGGTGGGAGGATCCCTAAGGCCAGGAGTTGGAGAGCAGCCTGGGCAACATGGCAAGCCCCCGATGTCTACAAAAAAAATGTAAAAATTAGGTGTGGTTGTGCATGCCCATAGTCCCAGCTACTAAGGAGGCTGAGGCAGGAGGATCACTTGAGCTCAGGAGTTCGAGGCTGCAGTGAGCTATGATCACACCACTGCACTCCAACCCAGGCGACACAGTGAGATCTGTCTCAAAAAATAATAAGGCCAGGCCTGGTGGTTCACGCCTGTAATCCCAGCACTTTGGGAGACCAAGACAGGAGGATCCCTTGATCCCAGGAGTTCAAGACCAGCCTTGGTGACATAGGAAGACCCCCATCTCTACAAAGTAAGTAAACTAGAAGGGACACAAGTGCAAATAAACAACATATCTGCAACCACCCAACAGCAAACATCGTACTTAGTGTGGAAAAATCAAAAGCTTTGGGTGTTCTTTCTCTATTGCTGCTCTAATAAGTTATAATAAACTTACTGGCTCAGAACAACATAGATTTATTATCTTACAGTCCGTAGGTAGAGGTCTTGATGCAGGTTTCATTGGGCTAAAATCAAGGTGACAGTAGGGCTGCAGTCCTTTCTGGAGGCCTTCAGGGAGAATCCATTTTCTCGCCCTTTCCAGCTTTTTAAGGCCGCTCACATTACTCAGCTCTGTTTCTCCTCCTCCATCTTCAAAGTCAGAGGCTAAATCCTTTTCTTATTGCATTGCTCTTAAACGGACTCTTCTGCCTTCCTCTTCCACTTTTAAGGGCCTTTGTGATTACATTGGGCCCTCCCAGATAATCTAGAATAATCTCCCCATTTTAAGGTCGGCCGATATACAACCTTAATTCCATTTGCAACTTTTTAATTCCCCAGATAGAGACATCTTTGGGAACCATTATTCTGGCTTTGCACTTTCCTCCTGAGATCAGTAATGTGACGAGGACACCTGCTCTTGCTATTTTTACTCAAGTGTTATACTCTAGAGCCTAGCCAGTGCAGTAAGACAACAAGGAGAAGTCAAAGGAAGAAAGAAAATTGTCATTATTTACAGATGGCATAATTATGCCTGTAGAACTTTCAAAAATATCTACAGAAACCTATTAGCCTTAATAAGTGAATTTTGCAAGGTTTACATGTGAGCAACGTTAGTCTGAAAATTTAAAAAGATATCATTTACGGCAGCATCAAACCACATTAGATTCCTTGAAATAAGTCCCACGAAGATGTGTAAGATCTCTACACTAAGCCATAAGAGAGCATTGGAAAAACTGAAAGATTCTGATAAGCGGAAGGCTATACGATGCTTAGGTATTGATAACATTAAGACCTTGATTCTCCCAAATTTATAGATTCAACTCAAAATCCTATCTGAATTTATTTGTAAAAATTGATAGCTAAGTCTGTAATGTATATGGAAATGTTTTGCCCAAAACAGCTGGACAAGAAGAACGAAGTTGGAGGATTTATACTACCTGATCTCAAAACTTATAAAGCTACAGTAATCAGACATTGTAGTATTGGTGTATAAACACATAGATCAGTGAAACAGAATAGAAAATCCAGAAATAAACCCAATACATGTGGTTAAACTGATTTTTTAACAAAGGTGCCAAGGCAATTCAAGGGGAAAGGATAGTCATTTCAACAAATGGTGCTGTAGGGGGAGATAGGCAAAAAAAATCAAAGATGAATCATCACCTTCACCTCATAGACTTAAAAGAGTTAATAAAAGCTAAACTTCCAGAAGCAAAGAGCAGAAAATCTAATGGTTTTGGGTTTGCAAAGATTTCTTAGACTACAAATGGCATAAACCATTTAAAAAAAAAAAAAAAAAGGAAGTTGGGCTTCATGAAAATCAAAAACTTCCCTTCAAAAGACACTTTTAAGAAACTGACATTTCTAGCTACAAACTGAGAGAAAATGTTTGCCAAACATATCTGTTAAAGTACCTGTATCCAGAATTCCAGCATGTATGAAGTCATCTTGCAACTCAAGAATATTCCCAGGCCGGGCGCAGTGGCTCACGCCTGTAATCCCAACACTTTGGGAGGTCAAGGCAAATGAATCACCTGAGGCCAGGAGCTCAAGACCAGCCTGGCCAACATTGCAAAACTCTACTAAAAATACAATTAGCCGGGCTGGTGGCACATGCATGTAATCCCAGCTACTTGGGAGGCTGAGGCATGAGAATCCCTTGAATCTGGGAGGCGGAGCTTGCAGTGAGCTAAGATCATATCACTGTACTCCAGCGTGGATGACCAAGCAAGACTTTGCCTCAAAAAAATTAATGAGCAATAATAAAAGAATATTCCCAATTAAGAAACAAAAGATTTAAATAGACACTTCACAAAAGAAGATGTAGGAATGAATGTCCAGTAAGCACATGAAAAGATATTCAACATTGTTAGTCATTAGGAAAATGCAAATAAAAACCATGAGTAAAATTAAACATACACTTATCATACCACCCAGTCATTCCACTTCTTTGTACTTGCCCAAGATAAATAAAAGCAAACATCCACATGAAAATGTTCATAGCAGTCTTGACCCCGAACTGAAAATAACCCAAGTGTCCACCGATAGGTGAATGGATAAGCAAAATGCTGCATATCCATACAGTAAAGAGATACGAACTACTAATACACAGTGACATGGATGAATTTCAAAATCATTACGGTAACCGGAGAAGCCAGGCACAGAACATACTGTATGAATTCCATTTATATAAAATTCTCTAAAATGAAAACTACTGTTAAAGAAAACAGTCCAGTGGTTGCTTCGGCATGGACATTAAAGGAGGGCTAGATTGCACGGAGGCATAAGGAAACTTTGGGAGATGATGGAAATATTTTTACTTTTATTTTATTTTAATTTATTTTACTTTTATTTTATGTTCCAGGATATATGTGCAAGACGTGCAGGTTTATTACATAGGTAAACGTGTGACATGGTGGTTTGCTGCATCTATCAACCCATCACCTAGGTATTAAGCCTCATATGCATTAGCTATTTATTCGGATGCTGTCTCTTGTCCCATGCCATCCCTGCAACAGGCCCCAGTGTGTGTTGTTCCCCTCTCTGTGTCCCTATGTTCTCACTGTTCAACTTCCACTTGTAAGTGAAAACATGTGGTATTTGTTTTTCTGTTCCTGCACTGTTTGCTGAAAATAATGGCTTCAAGCTCCATTCATGTCCCTGCAAAGGACATGATTTCCTTCCTTTTTAAGGCTGCATAGAATTCCATGGTATACATCTACCACATTTTCTTTATCCAATCTATCATTGATGGACATTTGGATTGACAATGATAATAATAATTCCATGTCTTTTTTATTGTGAATAGTGCTGCAATGAACATACACATGCATGTATCTTTATAATAGAATGATTTGTATTCCTTGGGTATATACCCAGTAATAGGATTGCTGGATCAAATGGTATTTCTGGTTCTAGATCTTTGAGGAATCCCCACACTGTTTTCCACATGGTTGAACTAATTTACATTCTCACCAACAGTGTAAAAGTGTTCCTATTTCTCCATACCCTCGCCAGTATCTGTTGTTTCTTGACTTTTTAATAATCACCATTTTGACTGGCGTGAAATGTTATCTCATTGTAGTTTTTTTGTGTGTGTGAGTGAAGGAGTCTTGCTCTGTTGCCCAAGCTGGGGTGTAATCTCAGCTCACTGAAACATCTGCCTCCTGGGTGCAAGCGATTCTGCTGCCTTAGCTTCCCAAGCAGCTGGGACTACAGGTACACACCACCATGCCTGGCTAATTTTTGTGTTTTTAGTAGAGACAGGGTTTCACCATGTTGGCCAGGCTGGTCTTAAACTCCTGACCTCAAGTGATCCACCTGCCTTGGCCTCTCAAATGCTGGGATTACAGGCATGAGCCACCGTGCCCAGCCTTACTGTAGTTTTGATTTGCATTTATCTAATGATCAATGATGTTGAGCTTTTTTTCATATGTTTGTTGGCTGCATAAATGCCTTCTTTTGAGAAGTGTCTGTTCATGTCCTTTGTCCACTTTTTAACAGGGTTGTTTGTTTTTTTCTTGTATATTTGCTTAAGTTCCTTGTAGATTCTGGATATCAGACCTTTGTCTAGCTTCAAAATTTTCTCCCATTCTGTAGGTTGTCTTTCTCACTGATAATAGTTTCTTTTGCTGTGCAGAAGTTCTTTAGTTTAATTAGATCCCATTTGTCAATTTTTGCTTTTGTTGCAATTGCTTTTGACCTTTTTGTGATGAAATCTTTGCCCATGCGAATGTCCTGAATGGGTATTGCCTAGATTTTCTTCGAAGGTTTTTTACCGTTTGGGATTTTATCTTTAAGTTTTTAATCCATCTTTAATTTTTATAGAAGATGTAAAAAAGGGGTCCAGTTTCAATTTTCTGCATATGGCTAGCCAGTTCTCCCAGAACCATTTATTAAATAGGGAATTCTTTCCTCATTGCTTGTTTATGTCAGATTTGTTGAAGATCAGATGGTTGTAGATATCTGGTCTTATTTCTGAGATCTCTATTCTGTTTCATTGGCCTATGTGTCTGTTGTTGTACCAGTACCATGCTGTGTTGGTTACTGTAGCCTTGCAGTAGAGTTTGAAGTTGAGTAATATGATGCTTCCAGTATTGTTCTTTTTGCGTAAGATTGTCTTGGCTACACGGGCTTTTTTGTTGTTGTTCTATATGAATTTCTAAGTAGTTTTTTCTAATTCTATGAAGAAGGTCTGAGGTGGTTGAATGGGAATAGCATTGAACCTATGAATTAATTTGGGAAGTATGGCCATTTTCACAATATTGATTCTTCTTATCCATGAACTTGGAATATTTTTCCATTTGTTTGTGTCCTCTCTGACTTCCTTGAGCAGTGGTTTGTTGTTCTCCTTGAAGAGGAGGTATTTTATTCTCCTTGTAGCAATTGTGAATGGGAGTTCATTCATGGTTTGGCTCTCTGCTTGTCTATGGTTTTTGGACAGGAATGCTTGTGACTTTTGTATATTGATTTTGTTTTCTGAGACTTTGCTGAAGTTGCTTTTCAGCTTAAGAAGTTTTTGGGCCAAGACGATGGGGTTTTCTAGGTATAGGATCATGTCATCTGCAAACAGAGACAGTTTAACTTTCTCTCTTCCTATTTGAATACTCTTATTTTTTCTCTTGCCTGATTGCCCTGACCAGAAATTCCAGTACTATGTTGAATAGGGGTGGTGAGAGAGGGCATCCTTGTCTTGTGCCGGTTTTCAAGGGGAATGCTTCCAGCTTTTGCCCATTCAGTATGACATTGCTGTGGGTTTGTCATAAATGCTTTTTATTATTTTGAGGTATGTTCCATCAATACCTAGTTTATTGAGAGTTTTTAACATGAAGGGATGCTGAATTTTACTGAAGGCCTTTTCTGCATCTATTGAGATAATCATGTGGTTTTTGTCTGTAGTTCTGTTTATGTGATGAATTATGTTTATTGATTGCATACATTGAACCAGCCTTGCATCCTGGGGAAGAAGCAAACTTGATCATGGTAGGTAAACTTTTTGATTTGCTGCTGGATTTAGTTTGCTAGTATTTTATTGAAGATTTTTGCATCAATGTTCATCAGGGATATTGACCTGAAGTTTTCTTTTTTTGTTGTATCTCTGCCAGGTTTTGGTATCAGAATGATGCTGGCCTCATAAAATGAGTTAGGAAGGATATTCTCCTTTTCAAATGTTTGGAATAATTTGAGAAGAAATGGTACCAGCTTCTCTTTATACTTCTGGTAGAATTCAGCTGTAAATCCGTCTGGTCCTGGGCTTTTTTTGGTTGGTTGGCTATTTCTTACTGCCTCAATTTCAGAACTTGTTATTGTTCTATTCAGGAATTCAACTTCTTCCTGGTTCAGTCATTGGAGGGTGTATATATGCAGGAATTTATCCATTTCTTCTAAATTTTCTAGTTTATTCACATAGAGGTGTTTACAGTATTATCTAGTGGTTGCTTGCATTTCTGTGGGGTCAGTGGTGATATCTCCTTTATCATTTTTTATTGTGTCTATTTGATTCTCCTCTCTTTTCTTGTTTGTTAGTCTAGCTAGTAGTCTATTTTATTAATTTTTTCAAAAAGCCAGCTCCTGGGTTAGTTGATTTTTTTTTTTTTAAGGATTTTTCGTGTCTCCATCTCCTTCAGCTCCAGTCTGATTTTGGTCTTCTTCTAGCTTTAGGGTTTGTTTGCTCTCAGTTCTCTAGTTCTTTTCATTGTGATGTTACAGTGTCAATTTGAGATCTTTCTAGCTTTTTGTTGTGGACATTTACTGCTATATGTTTCCCTCTTAACACTGCTTTAGCTGCATCCCAGAGATTCTGGAACATTGTCTTTTTGTTCTCCTTGGTTTCAAAGAACTTCTTGATTTCTGCCTTAATTTCATTAATCACCCAGGAGACATTCAGGACAAGTTTTTTAGTTTCCATGTAGTTGTGTGGTTTTGGGTGAGTTTTTAAATCTTGAGTTCTAATTTGATTGTGCTTGGTCTGCGAGACTGTTCGTTATGATTTCAGTGCTTACGCATTTGCTGAGGAGTGTTTTACTTTCAATCATGTGATCGATTTTAGAGTTAGTGCCATGTGGTACTGAGAAGAATGTATATTCTGTTGTTTTTGGTGGAGAGTTCTGTAGGTATCTATCAGGTCCACTTGATCTACAGCTGAGTCTAAGTCCTGAGTATCTTTGTTAATTTTCTGTCTCAGTGATCTGTTTAATATTGACAGTGGGGTGTTAAATTCTCCCAGTATTATTGTGTGAGTCTAAGTCTCTTTGTAGGTCTCTATGAACTAGTTTTATGAATCTGGGTGCTCCTGTGTTGGGTGAATATATATTTAGGATAGTTAGCTCTTCTTGTTGAATTAAACCCTTTACCATTATGTAATGCCCTTCTTAATCTTTTTTGATCTTTGTTAGTTTAAAGTCTGTTGTGTCAGAAACCAGGATTGCAATTCCTGCTTTTTTCTGCTTTCCATTTGCTTGGTAAATTTCCCTTCATCTCTTTATTTTGAGCCTATATGTGTCTTTGCATGTGAGATGGGTCTCTTGAATACAGCACCTGATGGGTCTTGACTCTTTATCCAGCTTGCCATTTTGTGTCTTTTAATTGGGGCATTTAGCCCATTTACATTTAAGGTTAATATTGTTATGTGTGAATTTTATCCTGTCATCATGATGCTAGCTGGCTATTTTGCATAATTATTGATGTATAAGCTTCATAGTGTCATTGGTTTTTGTACTTCAGTGTGTTTTTGTAGTGGCCATTAATGGTTTTTCCTTTCCATATTTAGTGCTTCCTTCAAGAGCTCTTGCAAGGCAGGCCTGGAGGTGATGAATTGCCTCAGGATTTGGTTGTCTGAAAAGGATTTTATTTCTCTTTCACTTATGAAGCTTAATTTAGGCAGATATTAAATTCTGGGTTGGAAATTCTTTTCCTTAAGAATGTGGAATATTGGGCCCCAATCTCTTCTGGCATCTAGAGTTTCTGCTGAGAGGTCCACGGTTAGGCTGATGGCCTTCTTTTTGTAGGTGACCTGGCCTTTCTCTCTGGCTGTGCTTAACATTTTTTCCTTCATTTTGGTCTTGGAGGTAAATAAATGTGTGTCTTGGGGTTGATCTTCTCATGGAGTATATTACAGGAATTCTCTGGATTTTCTGAACTGGAATGTTGGCCTGTCTTGCTAGGTTGGGGAAGTTCTCCTGGATGATATCCTGAAGTATGTTTTCCAACTTGGTTCCATTCTTCCTGTCTCTTTCAGGTACCCCAATCAGTTGTAGGTTTGGTCTTTTTCCGTGATCCCATAGTTCTTGGAAATTTTGTTTGTTCTTTTTCATTCTTTTTTTTTTTTCTAATTTTGTCTGCCTGTCTCATTTCAACAAGATAGTCTTCAAGCTCTGAAATTCTTTCCTCCACTTGCTCTATTTGGCTATTGATATTTGTGGCTGCATTGTGAAGTTCCCGTGTTGTTTTTCAGCTCCATCAGGTCATTTATGTTCCTCTCTAAACGGCTTATTCTGGTAACAACCCTTGTATTGTTTTAGCATGGTCCTTAGCTTCTTTGCATAGGGTTAGAACATGCTCTTTTAGCTCAGTGAAGTTTGTTATTACCCGCCTTCTGAAGCTTCTGTCAAATTCATCCATCTCAGCCTCTGCCCAAATCTGTGCCCTTGGTGGAGAGGTGTTGCAATCATTTGAAGGAGAAGAGGCACTCTGGATTTTTGAGTTTTCAGCAATTTTTCATTGATTCTCATCTTTGTGAGTTAATCTAGCTTCGATCTTTGAGGCTGCTGAACTTGGGATGGGGTTTTTGTGGGGACTTTTTTGTTGATGCCATTGTTGTTGTTGTTTTCTGTTTGCTTGTTTCTCTTTTAACAGTCAGGCCCTTCTTCCATAGGGCTGCTGCAATTTACTGGGGATCCACTCCAGACCCTATTTTCCTGGGTCCCTCCTGGACCTGAAGGTGTCAACAGTGGAGGCTGCAGAAGAGCAAAGATGGCTGCCTGCTCCTTTCTCTGGGAGCTCTGTCCCAGAGGGGCACCAACTTAATACTAGCAGGAATGCTCTTGTATAAGGTGTCTGGTGACCTCTGTTGGGAGCTCTCACCCAGTCAGGAGGCACAGGATCAGAGACCTGTTTAACGAAGCACTCTGGCTGCCCCTTAGCAGAGATGGTGCACTGTGCTGGGGGGAATCTCACTCATCTGGACTGCCTGGATTTCTCAGAGCCAGCTGGCAGAAAGACTGAGTCAGCTGATCCAGAGACCATGACCATCCATCTCCACATGGGGCTTCCTCCCAGGGAGATCAGAGTTTTGTCCATAAACGCCTGGCTGGAGTTGCTGAAATTCCCGCAGGGAGGCCCCACCTAGTGAGGAGGGATAGGTCAGGGGTTCGGCCTAAAGAGGCAGTCTGGCCACAATCGACCACAACCACTGTGCTGCCTCCACCCTTCCGGCCTCCTTGAACTCTAAAGGCCTTGTCTCCAATTACAGTCACACTGGGGATTAGGGCTTCAAAATACGAATTTGAGGAGGACATGATTCAGCCATAACACCACCCAAAGTATTACATAAAGGTTGTAAGCACCTGTGTATGCATTAGCCAGTACCCTTTCTTAGTCATATCCCAGATGGAAGATTGGGATAGGACAAGGATCTTGAAACTATTGAGTCTTCAACCCACCTAT
Organism: Piliocolobus tephrosceles; assembly: GCF_002776525.5. NCBI lineage: Eukaryota > Metazoa > Chordata > Mammalia > Primates > Cercopithecidae > Piliocolobus > Piliocolobus tephrosceles. The sequence goes on along the minus strand of NC_045436.1, from coordinate 160,515,606 downwards.
AAACCCTTCCTAAAGTGAATCTGAGAGGTTTTTACTTAAGTGTAGGAACTTTTCAACCTGGATTTGCAGTACCTATTTTGACTATTGAGATCAAGTTGTTTCTTATTACTGGGCTCATGGTTCTATTCTACAGAGCTGTGAACCAGAACAGCTCATTTTTCAATTATGACAGATACATGAATTTGCTGCAGCCCTTGTGTATTTCCTAAAATTCCCACTCCTGAATGGATAACAGTTTGTATGATAGATACAATTCACTCATTGAATTCAACAAACATTGGGTGCTCATTATGTGCCAGATTCTCAAAACATTGGTAGGAATGCAAAAATCAGTAAAATACAGCTTCATTTCTGGGATTCACTCCTCAAATACTGTTCAAAGTGAGGGAGGGGAAGCTGAAAACGGTAATAGATCTAAAGTCAGATATTTTCTAGGGAATAATATCCTAATCCTTGCTCTTACATGTTTTATACCTGTATATTTCTACCTTTGCCTCGTAGATGATAAATTCCTTGCATATAAGGAAAAGAACTTAAATGTTCTATACACCAAATGCTTATTGACTCTCTTTAATGTGAACTCTCTACATTTTTCTTATTTATAATAGAAACATATTTTCAGTGTCTGGATTTCTCATGTATTGTGGAGGGCAAAGCTTTCATTCAACCTCTTGATATGTTTAATCAGGTGCTTGGCACTGGGGAGTAGATAGTCTCCAAAGATGACCCCTATCAATTCCTTTCCTTTTTGTAAGCATGAGTTGTGCCATTCATCTTGAAGTGGGATCTACCTCTGCTCCCCTTCCACCTGGGCTGGCCTTGCAGCTTGCTTTAACCTTACCCTTTAAGAAACCACGGAGCCTCCACTGTCACCCTGGGAAGTCAGCAGCCATGTATGAAGTCTAGTTACCCAGAGCCCACTGTGCTAGGAGGAAGTCCAGACTAGTCTCATGGAGAGGCCATGTTGGAAGAGAAAGAGAATGTCATTCTCCACTTACTACATCATCATCTCTGCTAAGAAAATTAACACGCCGGGCGCAGTAGCTCACGCCTATAATCCCAGCACTTTAGAAGGCTGAGGCAGGTGGATCACGAGGTCAAGAGATCGAGACCATCCTGGTCAACATGGTGAAATCCCGTCTGTACTAAAAATACAAAAATTAGCTGAGCGTGATGGCACTAGCTTATAGCTCCAGCTACTCTGGAGATTGAGGCAGGAGAATCACTTGAACCTGGGAGGTGGAGGTGGCAGTGAGCTGGGATCATGCCACTGCACTCCAGCCTGGCAACAGAGCAAGACTCTGTCAAAAAAAAAAAAAAAAAAAGAAAGAAAATTAACAAAAAATTCCCACTCCATTATAGACCATATTAAAATTTCTTCAGTTATTCACCAAATATATATTTTACAGCTAGATTTTTTTTGTGTGTGTTGGGATCCAATGAAGTTTTATACAATGCATTTTGTTTGATCTTTTTCTTTTTTTTCTTATTTTTGAGATGGAGTCTCACTCTGTCACTGAAGCTGGAGTGCAGTGGTGTGATCTCAGCTCACCGCAACCTCCATCTCCTGGGTTCAAGCCTCCCAGGTTCAAGCGATTCTGCCGAGTAGCTGGGATTACAGGCACGTACCACCACATCTGGCTAATTTTTTTGTATTTTTAATAGAGACAGGGTTTCGCTATGTTGGCCAGGCTGGTCTTGAACTCCTAACCTCAAATGATTCACCCACCTCGACCTTCCAAAGTGCTGGGATTATAGGCATGAGCCACCGGACCTGGCCTTGTTTTATCTTTTAATCTAAAACAGTTCCTTTGCTTTCCTCGGACATTAACATTTGGAATATTCTTGGTTCTGGATTTGTATAATCATCTCCTCTTGATGTTCAACTTGATCCTGTAATCTATATTCTATAAACTGGAAGTGACATCTAAAAGCTTAAATAGGTACAGGTTAAATATTTCTGGCAAAGTATTTCATTAATGGTGCTATAAACTTAATATCGCCTTTACATCAGGAGTTAGATAAGAGATCTTTAATTTTGATTGAGTAATTCATCATGGTAGAGAAGTCCCAAAGGATCCAGAGAGCTGTGGCAGCAGGAACTCTGTTCACAATCATAAAATATTCTTGTCTGTGTAGTACTGTTAGATCTTTCCCCCACTTCTTTGAAAACTTAATTCTTGTCCCAGCTTCACCAATGAATTGTTTTTATTTAGCTCTTTTTAAATGATGATGGTGTTTTGATTTTCTCTTTTTAATTGACAAGTTAAAATTGTATATACTTATGGTGTACAATATTATGTTTTGGTATATGTACACGTTGTGAAATGGCTAATTTTTTTTTTTTTTTTTTTTGAGATGGAGTCTTGCTCTGTTGCCCAGGCTAGAGAACGGTGGCACGATCTTGGCTCACTGCAGCTTCCACATCCCGGGTTCAAATGACTCTCCTGCCTCAACCTCCTGAGTAGCTGGGATAACAGGTGTGCGCCACCACACCCGGCTAATTTTTGTATTTTAAGTAGAGACAGGGTTTCACCATGTTGGTCAGGCTGGTCTTGAACTCCTGACCTCAGGTGATCCACCCACCTTGGCCTCCCAAAGTGCAGGATTACAGGCCTGAGCCACCGCGCCTGGCCATTAAGCTTTTACCATATGCATTAGCTCACTTTTGTGTGTGTGTGTGTGTGTGTGTGGTGAGAACATTTAAAATCCACTCCCTTAGCAATTTGCTTTTTGATCTTTTCTTTTTTGTTTTTTCAAAGACAGGGACTAGCTCTGCAGCCCAGGCCAGAGTGGCGAGATCCTGGTTCACTGCAGACTTGACCTCCTGGGATCAAGGGATACTTTCACTTCAGCCTCCTGAGTACCTGAGACTACAAGTGCACGTCACCATGCCCAGCTAATTTTTATTTTTTTAAAAAACAAAGACGGGATCTTTCTGTGTTGTTCAGGCTGGTCTTGAATTGCTGGCCTCAGGTAATCCTCCCACTCCAGCCTCCCAAAGTGCTGGGATCATAGGTGTGAGCCACTGTGCCAGGCTGAGCAATTTTCAAGTATACGATACAGTATTGCTGGGTATAGTGACTTGCACCTGTAATTCTAGCACTTTAAGAGTCCAGATGGGCAGATAGCTTGAGCCCAGGAGTTTGAGACCAGCCTGGGGAACATGGTGAAATCTTGTCTCCAAAACATTTTTTAATACAAAAGTTAGCTGGGCGCAGTGGCACATGCCTACAGTCCCAGCTACTCAGGAGGCTGAGATGGGAGGATCACTTGAGTCAAAGAGGTCGAGGTTGCAGTGGGCTAGGATCACACCACTGTATTCCAGCCTGGGTGACAGAACAAGACCCTGTTTCAAAACAGAACCGAACAGAAGAAACAAACAAAAACCAAACAACATAGTATGTAAACTGCAGTTACAAGATGTGCAGTAGACCTTTTGAACTTATTCCTCCTATCTAATTGAAATTTCGTGTCCCTTGACCGACGTCTCCCCGTAACCACTGCTAACTACTGTTTTTCTTTTTGTTTTTATGAGATCAATTTTTTTTACATTCCACATATAAGTGGGATTATGCCGTATTTGTCTTTTTGTGCCTGACATATTTCAGTTAGTATGATGTTCTCCAGGTCATTCACGTCACAAATGACAGGATTTTCTTTTTCTTGAGACGGAATGGCATTTCATTGTGTATTATGCCACCTTTTCTTTATTCATCTTCCATTGATGGACACTTGGACACTAGGGTTGATTCCATACCTTGGCTATTATGAATAGTTCTGCAATTAACATGGGAGTGCAGATAACTCTTTGACATACTGATTTCATTTCCTTTAGATATATACCCGGCAGTGGGATTGCTAGATCATATGGTAGTTCTATATTTAAGTTTTGGAGGAATTCCTATACTGTTTTCCATAGTGGCTGTACTAATTTACATTCTCACCAACAGTGTACGTGGGTTCCCGTTTCCCCACATCTTTCCATCACTTGCAGTTCTAATTTGCATTTCTCTGATGACTAATCATGTGGAGCATTTTTTCATACACTTGTTGGCCATGTATGTCTTCTTTTGAGAAATGTCTATTCAGATCCTTTGCCATTTTAAAATCAGATTGTTTACTTGTTATTGAGTTGTTTGAGTTCCTGATATATTTTGGCTATTCAGACCTTATCAGATGTATTGTTTGTAAATATATTCTCCCATTCTGCAGGTTGTCTCTTCACTCTGTTGATTGTTTCCTTTGCTCTGAAAAGCTTTTTAGTTTGATGGAATCCTTTTTATCTATTTTTGCTTTTGTTGCCTGTGCGTTTGGGGTTACACACAAAAACTTATTGCCTTGACCAGCGTCATGGAACTTTTCCCCTATGTTTTCCTTCTGTAGTTTTACAGTTTCAGAACTTATATTGTAAGTATTTATCCATTTGGAGTTGATTTTTGGTATATAGTGTGAGGTGAGAGTCTACCTTCATTCTTCTTCATTGGATATCCAGTTTTCCCAGTGCCATTTATTGAAGAGACTGTCCTTTTCCCATTGTGTGTTCCTGGCATCTTTGCCAAAAATCCATTCACCACAAATGTGTGGCTTTCTCTTTGGGCTCTCTATCCGGTTTCATTGGTCCATGCATCTGTTTTTATGCGAGTACCATGCTCTTTTGATTTTCACCAAGCAAACCTACTACTCGTTTCACAATATCAAAAGAATATTGTCAAGATTGATACTAATTAAGGATAAAATCTCAGGGGAACAAAATACATAACATGCAGCAATGTAGTATTTGACTTCTAATCTGTGAGATCTCATTCGCTAGTGTGAGCTATTTTGCTTTTACCCAGTGTTTCTCCTAAGAAGATTCCTAAATATTGTGAGCCTATTGCTTGAAAGGTTAAAAATACATAACAAAAATGCATTTATCTAGGCAAACTGCATTATTAATCAGCATCATTTCGTTTACTAATTTTTAACCCACTTCAGAAACCATATAAAGAGTTCTTCAATGAAATAAATCCTTAAGCTTTAAAGTTTTTATTCTACCACTAGGCAAATGACAATCGATTTAACTTTTGTCACTTAAAAATACTGTAAACTTACTTACTTTATGTTCTAAATATTGTCTGTCTTCAATAAGTGGATAGAAAGTATGTACAATTCTGTTTTGAGTTTGGGTTTTGGGATAGGCATCTGAGTTTAAATCTTGGTTCTGCCCTTTGTTAGTTTCATATCTTAGAGCAGATCTTGCAATCTCCCACATCAGCTCTTTCTCCACATGTAAAAGACATGAGCAAATAGCTCATGGTGTTTGTACCAAGGATGAAATGAGGGTTGTTTTGTGAACAATGTGGCACGAAAGGTCTTGGTCTCCACTGAGCAGTCTGTGTGTTCACGGCACTTTTGGATCTTTGGTTTTAGATGATGAAATAAGGCATACACCCGTGTTTATGGGTTTGGATTATTGCATAAAGTGAATATGTGTGCATGCAAATTTCTAGATTTGATGACATCTTTCTTGGAGCATGGTGACAAATTTAGAATCATAAAGCTATTAAAGTTTTCCGTTCCATGGCATATATGGGGTTAATCTGGGGTTGAGAGGAAAAGGCACCTGAGGTCCCAAGCTAGAGACTTATCCTAACCTGACTCCGGGAGAGACCAAGTGGCATTTCCAAATGCATTTGTTCAGAGTCCTGGCGCCTAGGTCTAGCCAGTGAAATGCTAACCTGGCAGTCAGTGGCTGGTGCTCTTGCATGCTCTCTCTGGGTTTTTTAAGATCTGGAAATTGAAAGCATGTGATTTCAAAAAGAAGCCGCTAATCTCTGTAAGCAAAGAGATGTGTTTATTTTTCCTTTGACTCCCAGAACTCTGCCTGCCCCAGAAGCTCTGGTTACACAATTCCTACCTGACAGGTAAAGCTTCGGAAACTTCTGAGACTGGCAGAAGCAGCAGAAAAATCAAGTAGACTTGCCTTCCCCCAAGAGTCAGAAAGTTGTATAAACATCTTGGGCTGGGCTGATCCCATAGCCGATGGAACTGGTTTAACCAGGTGCTTCTGCCTGGACGCCAGTCTGGGAGAACAACACTGCCTTTGTTGGCTTTGGGAACAATCTAGAAAGCTACTGTAGGCTTCAAGTATTTGTTTTAAATTGCAGTACTTAAAGGTAGCCGGGAACTGCATGTAAACCCAAGTACTAGTTTAAATCAGGGAAGTAACTGCCCTAGTATGGCTTCTAAGCAATTTAACATCTAGCTACACTTGCTATCCATGTTGTCTGTGAGGAGTTGGAAATGCTTCATTCCCTGAATTTCTGGCTAAAGTCCTGCTCCTTCAATGGGACAGTATCCCCTTGGTGTCTTGAGGACAAACATTATTACCTTTAAGTTTCAGAAGTCTGAGGCTTGGGACAAGTTGTCATGCTTGATGCAGAAATTTAATGTAATCCTTAGAGGAATGACGTGGAAAATGTCTTTGACTTTGAATGAAGAGATGAACTTGATTCTAGTGGCGGTTCTCCTTATAATTTGGGGCAGGTTATTTGAATTTCCTGTGCGTGCATATGTATTGTATGTGTACATGTCTGTGTGTGTGCTTGCTTATTTCTTTCACGGTGCTATCACATGTATCTTGGTATATCTTACTTTACTGGGTGCTAACTGTTGTCCATGCTACACTGGACATCTCCTGTTTTCTCCTCCAAATCTGCTCTCCATCCTTCCCTCCTGCCTTGTGCTCTGGGAGGCTGACTTTTATGGACGGCACTTTTATGGACACTTCTCACTTCTGGTTGTTTTTTGCCAATAGGAGACACGCAGAAGAAAGATCTGTAGGCAGAAGGAGGAGAGTGAGATTGAAGCATTTGTCTCACCAGCTTCTGCCCAGTGGGCTTGTCGTGGTTGGCTGAGGACCTCTACCAAAGGCCACAGCCGTTGTAGAGTTGTGTTTTCCATATACTTATTCTTTTTGGGTTCTAAGAAAGTTCCAGAAACTTCCAGGTCGCTTTGGCCTTGTAGACCTGGGGGTAGAAATGTTTCCCTGCTGTAATAGCCTTAAGATAATGCATGTTCTCTGAGTGGTTTATTTTAACTTGGCCCACAACCTGGCAAATTGTCCCCCTATGAAATGCCCCTCAATTAACCCACTTGAATGTGTCATCTGTGTCCTGTCAGCATCCTGAATGTCACACATGTGATGTTACTTAATTTTTTTTTTTTTTTTTTTTGAGGCAGAGTCTTGCTTGTCGCCCAGGCTGGAGTGCAGTGGCTCCATCTCAGCTCACTGCAAGCTCCACCTCCCGGGTTCACACCATTCTCCTGCCTCAGCCTCTCGAGTAGCTGGGACTACAGGCGCCCACCACCACGACTGGCTAATTTTTTATATTTTTAGTAAAGACGGGATTTCACTGTGTTAGCCAGGATGGTCTCAATCTCCTGACCTCGTGATCCGCCCACCTCGACCTCCCAAAGTGCTGGGATTGCAGGCGTGAGCCACCGTACCCAACCAGATCTTACTTAATTCTTACTGCAGCCAGGAAGAGTTTTGTATTGTTACTGCATAGCATAGCTGAGAGAGCCTCAGAGATGTGAAACACCTTGTCTGAAGTGACACACTTTGTACACGGGAGGGCAGGACTCCAAGGGAGGCCCTCTGGCTCAGCTCTCCTGCCTCTTGCTATGCTGAGCTCTGTTGGATTACCTCTGTGAGTCTCACACGTGTGGGTTCACAACCCACTTTTCATGAAAGTACTTGGCAAACCTCTTGACTCTCTTGAAATGAAATTAATAAATTATACAATTTATCTAAACACCTAATTTCCAATAAAATACATATATTAAAAATAAAAGGACAGTCATTTATAATAAAATATAGTCATGAACTGCATAATGATGTTTTACGCAGTGACTGACTGTATATACGATGGTGGCCCCAAAAGATTATGGAGCTGAAAAATTCCTAGTGACATTATAGCCATTGGGCTGTTGTGGTGCAATTTCTATTTGCCATTTCTTTTTTTGAGACAGGATCTGGCTCTATCACTTCGGCTGAAGTGCAGTGGTACAATCACAGCTCACTGCAGCCTTGACCTCCTGAGCTCAAGAGATCTTCCCACCTCATCCCATCCCTCCTCCCCATGACCCCCACTCCCACCCCACTGCCCCCACGGTGGAACTGCAAGCGCATGCCAGCATGCCCAACAAATTTTTTAAAAAAAATCTCAGCGGAGATGAAGTCTCACCATATTGCCCAGGCTGGCCTTGAACACCTGGGCTCAAAGCAATCCTCCAGCCTCAGCCTCCCAAAGTGTTGGGATGCAATTACTTTTTAAAAAGTAAAATTTGGTATAACCTAAGTGTACAGTGTTTACAAAGTCTGCAGTAGTGTACAGTAACGTCCTAGGCCTTCACATTCACTCACCACTCACTCACTCACTCACCCACCCAGAGCAACTCCCAGTCCTACAAGCTCCATTTGTGGTAAGTGCTTAGACTGGTGTAGCTTTTTTTAAATCTTTTTTACGGCATTTTTCCTTTGCCTTTTCTATGTTTAGAGATGCCTAGATACACAAATACTTCCCACTGGGTTCCAGTTGCCTTTAGTATTCAGTCCAGTAACACGCTGTATAGGTTTGTAACCTAGGAGCAAGAGGCTATCCCCCGTAGCCTAGGTGTGTAGTAGGCTATACCACTGAGGTTTGGATAAGTCCATTCGATGATGTTCACACAGTGATGAAATCGCCTAGTGATGCATTTCTCCACATGTATCCCTGTCATTAGGTGACACATGACTGTCTGTATTTTGTATATAAATAGTCATGACCACGTGGTTAAGTTATAATGAAATCATCCGAGGCATGGACTTTCTTATCAGAGTACATTAGTACTGGAGATATGTAAGGCGAAATGGGCTTTTTTTCTTTGTCTATGACATTTTGAGATCAGGGCTAAATTAAGACAATCAGGTCAAATCACCAAGATAGGTTAGATTTTTGCTCAAACATATTTACTCTCTTTCCTTCACCTCCACGGCAGGCATGTGTTTTTACTTTTCCACGTGTTGACTTCAGGCTTGGCGATGGGGCCTGCTTTGGTCACTTGGGCTAACAGCAGACAAGACTGAATGAAAGCTTGAAATGTGCTGTGCAGGGAGGCTCGCTTTCTCCTGCCTCTGCCACTGTCATGAGAAGAGCCTCTCCCAGGAATCTGTGGCCCCATCTGCCTGGGTCCCACAATGAGATACTAAGAATAGACCTGGGTCCAACACAAGCAAGGGGCCAAGCCAAGCTAACCATGTTTGAGGCAGGACTGCTCAGCTGAGCCCAGCCAAGACCAACCAACCCCCAGCAAACCCAGCCATGCATGGGAGAGAATGATAGTTATTTGCCTTGGAATGGCTTATTATGCAAAAATTGCTGACAGACACAATGATCATGAGTGTAGTGGCTACAGGTGCAGATGATACAGGAAGGTTGTACTGGGAATTCAGATACCATGGGCCCAGGTGCTATTGCTCGTGTGATTTTTCCATGAGAGTGAGCGTTCTGGATAAAACACAGTGTCATTTCCCCTTCATACACACAGTAGTTGCATTCCTGAAATATTCAGATACATTAAAACTGTACAAAAATAGTTTGTTTTTGTACAGTGTAAATCAAAGCTGTTATAATGTCTTCTAGGCTGAAGACATTATAACAGCTTTTTGATCTACATAAATGTGCAGACAATAAAAGTATGTGGGACATTAGGTGGAACTGTCCTAACTATTATAGGTCACTCAGCACCCAGCTGCCCTCCAAATACCAGAACTGTCCCCCAATTCTTGTGAAAGCCAAAAACACCTCCACACATTTTCAAAATTCCCCCAGGTGGCCTTGGTGGAAACACTAGATGAGATGTCTAAGTGGTCCCTTCCAGCTCAAATATTTGCAGATTTAAAAAATCTGATTATAGTAGTAATTTAATCAATACATAGATAGTAAATATTATGTGCCAGTGATTTTTTTCTGAGACAGGATCTTGCTCTGTTTCACAGGCTGGAGTGGCACGAACATGGCTCACTGCAGCCTCAACCTCCCAGGCTCAAGTGACCCTACCACTTCAGCCTCCCATGTAGCTGGGACCATGGGCACACATCACCACAACCAGCTAATTTTTTTTTTTTTTTTTAATTTTTGGTAGAGATGAGGTCTCACTTTGTTGCCCAGGCCGGTCTCGAACTCCTGGGCTTAAGCGATCCTCCTGCCTTGGCCTCCCAAAGTACTGGGATTACTATGAACCACTCGCCAGTACTGTTGATATAAGAAAAATACACAACCATTGTTCTCAAAGGGCTTACAGTGTAGAGGGGAGCGCAAGACAGCAATCAGGCAATTATAATGCGGAGTGGTAATTCATACCAGGAGTGTACATTCAGGATGCTGCAGGAGCACAGCCCGGGAGCATCTAACCCAATCTTGGGGCTCAGAGAATGCTTCCCTCTCCTGGGGGACGAGTAGGTGTTAATCAAGCAAGCAGCGGTGAGAGGTGGAACAGAGGCGAGGGAGCAGGCAGCACACTCCATCCCATATAGTAAGGGTCATTATAATGCATCTACTGAGACTACAAAAGGGGCAGCAGCCTCAGCCTTGGATAGATTTCCATTCAAATTCTGGCTCAACTCTAATCCTGAGCCTTTATAATGACTAAACTTTATTAATTGCTTATTATGTTCCAGGCTCTGTGGGAAGTACTTAATATGAATTATTACTCTTAATCCTCCCAACGGTACCTTAAAAGGGTAGCTACTATGGTTATCATCCCTATCTTACAGAATAAGAAACTGAGGCACAGAAAGAATAAGTAACTTGCCTAAGCTAGGAGTGGTGGAGCTGTGATTCAAACCAAGACAAAAACAGAAAAATAAACAAAGAACGAAGACAATGTGACTTGAGAGCCAACATTCTTTACCACCGCCCCACACGGCAACCTTCTCTGATCCTACTTCCTCATTGAGATGAGTGCAATCACAGCTCCTGTGAATTTATACATGGATGAAGTGGTTTCTATATTTAAAGCACCAGACACATTGGTAGAATTTTTTTAAAAATTTTAAATTATCCAAGTTCTAATTCTTCCATTATTGGTATCTTAAAAATTTTTTGCCTGTATTTTTAAAAATGTGGCTACTGAAAAAATTGAAATCACATATGTGTTTCATATTATATTTCTTTTTCTAATTTTATAGATTTAGGGGGCACAAGTGCAGTTTGGTTACATGTATATATTGTGTACTGGTGTAATTCTTCCCTTTTTAAAGGAGGAAAGTAATCATTTGGAGAGTATACAGTATATATAATTTTAGTTACAAATCACACTTTTTTTTGGCTTTAAAAAAAACCCAAGCCTATATTGGGTTGCATGTAACAGAAAACACAAAATACAAGCGACTTAAATACACAAGGGTTTATTCTTTTTTTTTTTTTTTTTGAGATGGAGTCTTGCTCTATCACCCAGGCCGAAGTGTGCAAAGGTGCGAACTCAGCTCACTGCAACCTCCACTTCCCAGGTCCAAGTGATTTTCCTGCCTCAGCCTCCCTAGTAGCTGGGATCACAGGTGCCTGCCACCACACCCAGATAATTTTTGTATTTTTATTAGAGACAGGGTTTCACCATGTTGGTCAGGCTGGTCTCAAACTCGTAACCAGGCAGGTGATCTACCTACCTTGGCCTCCCAAAGTTCTGGGATTATAGGTGTGAGCCACCACGCCCAGCCGAACAACGGTTTATTCTCATGTCAAAGAAGCTGAGTTAGGTAGTCCAGTTCCTCCTATCTTTTTGGCCTCTGTCTCCAGGTGACTTTATGATCCAAGGTGGCTACTAGACAGCTTCAGTCCTCAGATCTGTATCCACACTGCAGGGAGGAGGAGAGGGGAAAGAACAAGGAGATAGACCTAGTCAATTCCTATAAGGGGCTTCTCTAAAGTCCCGTGCAGGACTTCTGCTTGCATCTGGGATTATGACGGGGAGACTCACAGCCTGTGACTGACTGATAGAGGTTTATAAAAGCCCCAGCCTCAAAGAAGGCAATATTGCAGTGCCCAGAGCCTCCTGTGTGAGCAGGCTGAGGCTGGAAGCCACACCTTCAGCTAAAACCACCTCTTGCCTCTTTCTTGCCTCAGTGTCTAGAGGAACTCTAGAAGCTTCTAGAAGCCCTTTGCTTCTGGAGACCTCAGGCGTACCTTGACTTGTGGCAGATAACTCCAACCTCTGCCCACCTCTGTCTTCATGTGGCCTTTGTCTCCCTGTGTCCTTTCCTCTTTTTTATAAGGACACTAGTCATTGGATGTAGGATTCACCGTAATCCAGTGTGATCTCATCTCGAGCATTAACTGATTATTTCTGCAAAGAGCCTACTGCTAAGTAAGGTCACATATGATGTTCTGAGTGAACATGAACGTTTGGGGAACAACCCACTACACATGGTATTTTACTTTTCAGCAGATTTATTTATCTTTCTTTTTTCTTTTTTGAGATAGAGTCTTGCTCTGTTGCCCAGGCTGGAGTGCAGTGGTGTGATCTTGGCTCACTGCAACCTCTGTCTTCTGGGCTCAAGTGATTCTCCTGCCTCAGCCTCCCAATAGCTGGAAATACAGGGGGCCTGCCACCATGCCCAGATAAATTTTATAGTTTTAGCAGAGATAATGTTTCATCATGTTGGCCAGGTTGGTCTCGAACTCCTGACCTCAAGTGATCTGCCTGCCTCGGCCTCCCAAAGTGCTGGGATTACAGACGCGAGCCATCATGCCAGCCAGAAGTATTTATCTTGAGGTTTAATTTCCATGCGTTTACAAGAAGCAGTCACACACACACACACACACACACACACACACACACACGTTCTCTCCTGCACTTCATTCCCAGCTTTCATGCCAGAGAGGCATCATATTCAGGCAGGAAGACAGGGGACAGGGCAGCTCCTTAAGATGTGGATGGAGGAAGTCCCAGGAGTTCCATGCCACAGGTTTTTATTGGCTTCTGAAAGGCCCATTCCATCGAGTCTCCTGTCCAGCACAGCAGAAATGACCAGTGAATCTCAATAGCTTATCAGAAAGCGTCCTTAGTTTCAGGGTGTTTGTTTCAGCAGTGTTGTGGCTGTTTTTCAAAGATCCAAGGAAGGCTACACAGAGTCCCTTTGTATCCAAGTCCTTTCCCAGCCAAGTTTTCACAGTTGAGACTTTTCAGGGCTGGAAAAAGGTTTGGTGAGCTTTACTCTTGGAAATTAGAGAGATGAAGTCAAGGGGATTGTGGGGCCATCTCAGCAGGGGTGCCGGGATCCAGAACTGGAAAGCAGAGGCTGCTGTGTTAGGGTCTCTGCAGGTTTTATTCTTGTTGCCAGTCTTCCCTGATCACTTTCCCCTTAAAACAGAACAACAGCAATGAAAAACAGTTGTGACTGCTTACTTTGGGGCAGCAAGATAAAAAGCAGCAAGGAGTCCAGGTTCCTCCACAAAGGCCGGAGAGGATGGAGGGAGGAAAGATGGAGGGAGGGAAACAGGCAGGTCTACAGGGAGTATGTCAGGGAGAAGGAAGGTCAGAGTAACCTGATCTTGACTGGAGAAGGACTTCAAGGACAGATACATCCATCCAATAGTATGGCTGCAGCCACAGAACATTAATCAGCATTCTTGATTGTAAGAGATAGAACCAACCCCATCTCAAACTGGCTTAAAGAGCCACTGAGAAATTTATGAACTGTGTAACTGAAAACTTCAGGCTGGTTGGGTGCAGTGGCTCACGCCTGTAATCTCAGCACTTTGGGAGGCCGAGACGGGCGGATCACCTGAAGTCAGGAGTTCAAGACCAGCCTGCCTAACATGGCGAGACCCCGTCTCTACTAAAAATACAAAAAATTAGTGTGGTGGCAGGTGCCTGTAATCCCAGCTACTTGGGAGGCTGAGGCAGGAGAATTGCTTGAACCCAGGAGGCGGAGGTTGCAGTGAGTGGAGATCGTGCCACTGCACTCCAGCCTGGGAGACAAGAGTGAGACTCTGTCTCAAAAAAAAAAAAAAAAGAAAGAAAAAAGAAAAAACTTCAAGCATGGCTGAATCTAGATGCTCACATGGTGTCCTCAGACCTTCCTGTCTCCCGGTTCTGCTTTTTTCTTACTGGTTTCCTTCTAAGGCAGGTGCTCCTCAAGGGGTAGGGAACATTGCCACTGGCTCCTTGGTCGCCCTGGTGAAGATGACTTATGTGGTCGATTGTGTCATGGACCCTGATTCTTCACCATTTCCTGATCACATTCCTTGCCATGTAACTTTGCAATGCTTGGTCCATGTGACTGACTTGAGCCAAAACTATGAGATGGAAGTGAGAGTGGTATAATTCCAACCCCAGGCCTCACGGAACTTGTCTGCTTCTGCTAGTTCTCTTGTGCATCTGCCATCCCCATGAAAAAGATATGCCCAGGCTGTCCTGGTGGTTCCAGGAGGAAGAGGAGGAAAGATACACAGAGCAGAGCTGAGTTATCCCAGCCCCAACCCATGTTTGACTAGTGTTGCATTATTGGAACGCTAAGCATGTGGGAGTTGTTTATATCCTAATGCTCAAGGTCATCGCCAAGATCTGACTGCAAAAATTCAAAAAATTGCAACTTCAGGCATAAATGGGTTAAGATGATCCTGGATGAGCCAACCACTAGACGTGTGACTCAGCCCAGGTAACACCGGAGAGTTGAACCCCTCGGACACATGAAGAATCAACGTCATGAATGCCACGGAGATGAAAACATGTAACCAAGGCACCTTTTTTCTCAGCCATTCCAGCAGAAGCTGCAAGCCACCTGCCCAAATCCAAGCCACTCCCTGCTGCTTTTTACACCTCTCACAACTACATAGGCTAAAATCGGGAGGGTGGGCTTCCCAAAGGAAAACTGGGGTCCTGTTACCAGAAGACAGAGAAGATGGTCAGAGCTCCACTACAGAACTCTCCTCTGGCTTCACCATTTTCTCTGAAGGAGGTTTGGGAATTGAAGATTTTCAAAAGACACTGATTTGTTCTATTGATGAAGCCAAGGAAGGAGACTACTAGCCCTCTTAGAAAGCTCACCAGTTTGGGCCGGGTGCGGTGGCTGACGCCTGTAATCCCAGCACTTTGGGAGGCCGAGGCAGGTGGATCACAAGGTCAGGAGTTCAAGACCAGCCTGGCCAGCATAGTGAAAGCCCATCTCTACTAAAAACACCAGAAAAAAAAAAAAAAAAAAAAAAAAAATTTAACCGGGCATGGTGGCACATGCCTGTAATCCCAGTTACCTGGGAGGCTGAGGCAGGAGAACTGCTGTAACTCAGGAGGTGGGGGTTGCAGTGAGCCAATATTGATCCACTGCACTCCAGACTGGGCGACAAAGTGAGACTCCATCTCAAAAAAAAATAAAAAAAAGAAAGAAAGCTCACCAGTGTGACCAGACAGTCTGCTGGGAGAGTAGCTGAGTTCCAGCAGTCTTAGCAGCCCAGGATCACGCTCTGTGTGATAAGTGTAATCTAGGTCTCTCCTGGTGCTTAGGCCTCAACGGACCTATTTTCAGTTATGTCTTTGGCTTCCTTTGAGAACCTTGCTGAATCTCTCGGTATGTTTCTACTCAAGCATTTTCCTATACAGACTCAAAACATTATCAGGAAGTTAAATGAAACATTTATAACTTACTGGTCATATTCATAACCCCATCAGTAATATGTAACACAGGCTATTTACCATATATATCTGAAAATAAGGTGAGTTTTTTTCTCCCCAAAATTATCCCTCTGCAAAGAAAATGGCCTGTTTGAAACCTTCGGCAGCTCTCACATTTTGCAGTGCCTTCCCATTTACCATATTTGGATCAACCTTTGTTGTATTTTTACTGTTTGGGGAAGCTTATCTGTAAAGGCTGCACATCCATACTGGTTTTGGCTGTTTAGAGAGGTTGCCTCACAGAATCAGCATTATTTAAAAGAGAAAGAGGAAATATGGACTCAGTAACTCTGGTTTTATGAGTTCACAAATTCAGTTGCAAATTTTATAAACAAGTCTTTTAAGATCACAAATTTGTACATCTAAAACAAATTTGTAAATAAAAGTGCTAGAGTTCATGTGAGTAGGTAGTTAGGTCTCTTAATTTTTATTCTGCCTGGGGCGCTGTCTCAAGAGGTCCTGAGCACATGTGCCCAGCTAGTTAGGTCTTGAGATAGTATCCAAAAGTATCACCTCATAGCTGTAGAAAATTGCCTATCTCAAAAGACCAGACATATGCAGATAATATACACTGAAAAAGTGTGCTGGACAACTTGAAAAAGGGGACACTGGTACATCAAACACACAGATGCTACTGGTGCAGATGGAGAATTTGAGTAAAACCATTACATGAAATGTGAGAGAAAAACAGCCATGTTTTTACAGTAATAAACCATAGCATCAATGTGTGATGTTAACTAGGCACATGCTCCAATGGTTCTTTAAATAACATAAGGAGACTATTTCGTCTACAATCACAGACATGTGGATGCATCTTGATTACTATACTATAAGACTTGAAATTGGCCTGGCGCGGTGGCTCAAGCCTGTAATCCCAGCACTTTGGGAGGCCAAGACGGATGGATCACGAGGTCAGGACATCGAGACCATCCTGGCGAATATGGTGAAACCCCGTCTCTACTAAAAAAATACAAAAAACTAGCCGGGTGAGGTGGCGGGCGCCTGTAGTCCCAGCTACTCGGGAGGCTGAGGCAGGAGAATGGCGTAAACCCGGGAGGCGGAGCTTGCAGTGGGCTGAGATCTGGCCACTGCACTCCAGCCGGGGGGACAGAGGGAGCCTCTGTCCCCTAAAAAAAAAAAAAAAAAAAAAAAGACTTGAAATTGAGTAGATTGATTCCTCCCACTTCATTATTCTTTTTCAAAACTGTTTTAGCTATTTTAGTTCCGTCGCCTTGCCATATAAATTTCAGAATATTGTCTAAATCTACAAAGAAATCTGGCTGGGATTTTCATAGCAATTGTGCTAAACCTGTATATGCATTAAACCTGGGGAGAACCAATATCTTTACTATGTTGAGTCTTCTGATTTATGAGTGCAGCATGTTTCTACATTTGTTTAGTTATTCTTTGATTTTTTTTTTTTGAGACGGAGTCTCGCTCTGTCGCCTAGGCTGGAGTGCAGTGGCGCGATCTCGGCTTACTGCAAGCTCTGCCTCCCAAGTTCATGCCATGCTCCCGCCTCAGCCTACCGAGCAGCTGGGACTACAGACGCCCCCCACCATGCCCGGCTACTTTTTTTTGTTTTTGTATTTTTAGTAAAGACAGGATTTCTCCATGTTAGCCAGGATGGTCTCGATCTCTTGACCTCGTGATCCACCTGCCTCAGCCTCACAAATTGCTGGGATTATAGGCGTGAGCCACTGCACCTGGCTATTCTTTGATTTTTAAAAAACTTTAAAAATTGTTTATTTATTTTAGAGATGTGGTCTCGCTTTGTTGCCCAGGCTGGTTTTGAACTCCTGGATTCAAGCAATTCTCCCATCTTGGCCCCCCAAAGTGCTGGGATTACAGGTGTGAGCCACTGCACCCAGCCTTGATATTTTTTAATCAAGCATTTTAGAGTTTTTAGCATACATAAAACCCTGTACATATTTTGTTAGATTTACACCCATTTCATTTGAATGTAAGTAGTATTCTATTTTTGAGTGTTCTTGTGATCATTGCTAGTATTTAGAAATCCAGTTGATGTTTGTATGTTTATCTCATATCCTGCAACCTTGCTGAACTCAGTTTAAATTGGAGATGTTTTCCTGATAGATTCTTTGGGATTTTTTAAAATGTGGACAATCATGTCATCTGCAAATCGGCACGGTTTTCTTTCCTTCTAATGTATAAGTGTCAATGAGTGTGCAACTATGATGTGCAACTTTCAGCGTTGTCCGAAAGTTACAGAGGATGATGCAGTGACTGTGACTCTGAAAAACAAAGAATGGTCCATCAATCGCAGCTGCTGCAGCCATTTCAGCTATTTGGCAGAGGTGGTAATGCTGCCTTTTGGACCTACAATACAACCAAACCTTTGTTCGAATCATCTCACCTCCTGGCTATATTCTTAAGAAAAGAGGGTGCTTTCAGGCGCTGAGCTCATGGCACAGGTCCCACGAGTGACCTGCGAGCCCCACCGCTAGGGGCCGCTTAGGTGCAGCCCCCAGGTGAGCGGGGACTGCGTTTCTGGGCGTGGCCTCCGCCCCGGCAGCCCCGCCCCAGCTCCTCCTAAGCGCCTGGGGGCGCTGTCGGTCGCTTTGGGTCGCGGGGGCGCTCTTTCTCAGCATTCTTGGTTCGTACTGAGGCTTTCGGGACGGCGGCGGGAAGATGGCGGCCCCCAGGGATGGATTTGAAGCCGTGGAGGCAGAGGGCAGCGCAGGGTGCCGGGGGAGCTCGGGAATGGAGGTGGTTCTTCCCTCGGATCCCGCCGTCCCCGCTCCGCTGTGCCCTCACGGTGGGTCAGAGTCTGGGCTCAGCCTAACTGCCGGGCGCTGAGGGTGTGAGTTGGCTTGGAAGTGGCTTTTGGGGCTCCTATATTTTTATCAGCCTCTTTTCCCTCACCAGTGTGCAGTCTAGAAAATAGTCCTTCCTCGGAACGTGGTGTTTTTCAACTTACTTGAGAAACATTCAGAGCAAGTCTCCACTCTTGTGGTTTTGGCTCCAGGACTATTTCATCTCTTTTTGGGGGGAAGGGGCAGAAAGGTAGGCAAAGAGAAGGATGCATGGTATTGAATAGTTCTCGTTGACAAGTACTTGGGGATTTCATTTGTTGATTTGCTGTCCCTTCAAAAATAAAAAATTAGGGAGAAAGACAGAGTGTAATCCTTGCCTGCAAACTAGACTGTTTTTGTCTAACTTACATAAAGTGGGCGTGTCCAACTCAAAGCTCAGGTTTTCCCTGCAAGGGTAAACGCGCAAGAGATGTCAAAGTCCTCAATTCTCTGAGTCCGTTCCCTGTTTTAGTCTCAGGTTTGTAACATTCACAACGTAGACAGCAGCTATACTGACAGTAGCATTTTCTTTCTGGAGAGACCTGTTTTCAAAAATTATTTAAGAGTAGTCACTGCCGGAATGTTGTAACAGAGAGAAAAGAAACATTCATTAAACAGAGAAGCCGGCGTGGTGGCGTGCACCTGTAGTCCCAGCACTTTGGGAGGCCGAGGCAGGCAGATCGCTTGAGCCCAGGAGTTTGAGACTAGCCCAGGCAAAAATGGTGATACCCTATCTCCACAAAAAATAAAAACAGCTGGAGACACGCAGCTGTAGTCCCAGCTACTCGGGAGGCTGAGGCGGGAGAATCCCTTGAGGCTAGGAAGCAGAGATCGCAGTGAACCATTGATGTTGCCACTGCACTCCAGCCTGGGCGACAGAGGGAGACCCTGTCTCAAGAAAACCAAACAAAAAACAACCAACCAAAGAGATGGATTTAATTATGATAAATTGTGCATAAAGCTCAAACAAATTTTATTTAAGGGCGGTGAAAACTAAGAACTTAATGTAAATGACCATTGACACTTTTGTTTTTTTTTCTATTCTGGAACTAGGACCCACTCTTCTGTTTGTAAAGGTGACCCAAGGGAAAGAAGAAACTCGGAGGTTTTATGCCTGTTCAGCCTGTAGAGATAGAAAAGACTGTAATTTTTTTCAGTGGGAAGATGAAAAGGTATATCAACTTTTTGGATATTTATTTTTTATTTTTGGTATATGTGACAATTTTGTTGAGAATGTACCAATAAAAATATGCGGTCTGAACATATAAGATAAATCTCTTAAGAGAGATGGAGATACTATGTTTGTTGGTTCAGAAACCTGGAGTTCATGCTTACTCTGAATACTGATACCTTAAACTACTGTCTCAAAGTCTTAATTCCCCATAAGACTCTGAGGCAGTAATATTGGGTGACTGATCTTCTGTGTCTTAGCTGGGGCTTCTATAACAGAAGTACCATAGGCTGTGTGGCTTAAACGACAGACATCTGTTTCTCACAGTTCTGGAGACTAGGAAGTGCAGGATCAAGATGCTGGCAGATCTAGTGTCTGGCGTAGGTCCTGTCCTCTTCCTCATTTGCAGAGGACCATCCTTTCATTATATCCTCATTTCCCAGAGAAAGGAAGCAAGTACTGTCTGTCTTAGAAGGACACTAATCTCATTCACGAGGGCTCTACCCTCTTGACCTAATTACCTCCCAGAGGCCCCTCATTTAAATACCATCACATTGGGGTTAAGGCTTCAACATACGAATTTTAGGGGACACAAGCATTCAGTTGATAGCACTGTTGGCAAATGTAGATTTCTCACTAAAGAGAAATCATGATATTCCAGAAAGTGTTAAAAAACACTTTTTTTTTTTTGGCTGGGCATGGTGGCTCAAGCCTGTAATCCCAGCACTTTGGGAGGCCGAGACGGGCGGATCACGAGGTCAGGACATCGAGACCATCCTGGCTAACACGGTGAAACCCCGTCTCTACTAAAAAATACAAAAAACTAGCCGGGTGAGGTGGCAGGCGCCTGTAGTCCCAGCTACTCGGGAGGCTGAGGCAGGAGAACGGCATAAACCCGGGAGGCGGAGCTTGCAGTGAGCTGAGATCGGGCCACTGGACTCCAGCCTGGGCGACAGAGTGAGACTCTGTCTCAAAAAAAACAAAAAACAAAACAAAACACTTTTTTTTGAACATTTGCGTTGAACATCCCTTATACAGCTATTAGATGACCAATGAAGACATTTAGATATATAGTTATGAACTTGGTATTCTCTTGAACTTGGCTCCAGTTGAAGTTTCTGAAAGCTTTGAGGAGAGAATTTTCAGTTTTGTTAGGTTTATGGTAAAACAGTATCATATACCACTCTTCTGCAAACCCAGTAAGGTGAGTACTTGGCTTATGTCCACCTTTTTGCTATTGTGGATGATGCTACAGTGAACATATGTTAATCTCTCAGTGCTTTAATATGCTGGATACTGCTTCAAGCTGCTCTAGAATTTACCCAGTTTTCACTGTTTTGTTTTCCCCTAAAATGAATGCCTGTTGAATTGGTTCAATTTCTGGCTTCTTGATGTCAGAATGTGTTGCCAGTTCTTCTACGATGATAGAGATTTCCCAGTTTATTCAATGGGTTTTGTACTCTCTTTCAGTTGTCAGGAGCTAGACTTGCTGCCCGAGAAGCTCATAACCGAAGATGTCAGCCTCCCCTGTCCCGAAGGCAGTGTGTGGAAAGGTACTGATGCGGTGTCATTTTTCTTTATTAGTTTAGCTGTCATGTTTCTCTGTTGTTGCCTTTTTCTGTGCCTTTAAGTTTACTTTCTTTTATTTATTTTTATTGTAGTTATATATATAATATAAAATTTGTCATTTTAGTCATTTTCAAGCATGCAATTCAGTGACATTAAGTACATTCATGGTGTTCCGTAACCATCGTCCCTATTTGCAAAACTTTTTCATCACTCCAAGCAGAAACTGCCACCATTACGCTGTGACTCCTCATTCCACCTCCTCCCAAACCTTGGTAACCTCTGATTTATTTTTGTGGTTGTTTTTTTTGAGACAGGGTCTCACTCTGTGTTGCCCAGGCTGAAGTGCAGTGGTGCTGTCATGACTCACTATAGCCTCAACCTCCTGGGCTCAAGCAATCCTCCACCTCAGCCTCCTGAGTAGCTGGGACTTAAGGCACATGCCACCACACCCAGCTAATTTATTATTATTTTTCATAGAGACAAGGTCTTCCTATGTTGCCCAGAACTCCTGGTCTAGAACTCCTGGGTTCAAGGGATCCGCCCACCTCAGCCTCCCAAACTGCAAGGGTTACAGGCATGAGCCACTGTGCCCAACTATTTTTGTTGCTATGAATTTGACAGTTCTGTGTACCTCATATAAATGAGGTTATACAATATTTGTCCTTTTGGGTCTGGCTTATTTTACGTAGCATAATGTCTTCAAGGTTCATGCATGTTGTAGCATGTATCAGAACTGTATTCCTTTTTACAACTGAATAATATCCATTGTCTGTCTATACCACATTTAAAAAATCTGTTCATCTGTTGATGGACACTTAGGCAGTGTCTACTTTTTTGCTGTTGTGAATGATGCTTCAATGAACATTGGTATACAGTTTGGGACCCTGTCTTCAATTCTTTTGAGTATATACCTAGGAGTGGAATTGTCAGTAATTCTGTGTTTAGTTTTTTGAGGAACCGCCAAACTGCTTTCCATAGTGGCTGCACCATTTTACATTCCCACCAGGAGGGTATACGTGTTCCAATTTCTCCGCATCCTTGCCAACATTTTTTATTTCTTGTTTTTCTGATTATAGCCATCCTAGTGTATGTGAAGCGGTATGTCATTGTAGCTTTGATTTTTGTTTTCCACCAAATTACTAATGATGTGAATCATCCTTTCATGTGCTTATTGGCTATTTATGTATGACCTTGGAGAAATGTCTATTCAAGTCCTTTTTCCATTTTTAATTGGGTTATCTTTTTGTTGTTGAGTCACAGGAGTTCTTTATATGTTCTGGATATTACACCCTTACCAAATATATGATTTGCCAATATTTTCTCCCATTCTGTAGGTTGTTTTTTCATCTTCTTGATGTCCTTTGAAGCACAAGAGTTTTTAATTTCAATGAAGTTCAGTTTATCAATTTTTTTGTTGTTGCTTGTGCTTTTGGTGTACAGATCAGAATCCATTATCAGATCCATTGTCATGAAGATTTGCTGTGATGTTTCTTTTTTGAAATACTAAACCAAACTTGAAAAATCTCTAAACATCTATTTTAAAAAATCTACATTGTTGAAATGTTTTATTGGGTGGATTAGAGTCATAGATTTAATTTTTCGACAAACTTGTGAAAAGAATTTGTCTCTCACCTGTGTCACTGACTTTATACAGTATGTGCTGGGAGAAGCTCCTTAAAAAGCCTCTTCTCTAGGTTACTGATGACAAATAGGTTTTCACTTTTATGGCAGCTCCTTCATTTTACCTGAGCTGCTGTGTTCAGAAAGATTGTGAGGCCTCATTTAGACTAAGCACAGAGGAGTACTGGGGTGTATTTATAATATTTTTCCTGAGCTGTTTAGTAGTAGATTTTAAAGTCCTTTGATACAGGAGGCGTTTCTCAAGATAGGTTTGATTGCCCCTTAACTACAGTGGTTAATCGGAGATGTCTATGTATTTACTGTATGAGAATTCAGTCATCACCCAAAACATCTTGAAAAGGGAATTAAAGAAAATCGAGGCCAGGCGCGGTGGCTCACACCTGTAATCCCAGCACTTTGGGAGGCCGAGGTGGGTGGATCACTTGAGGTCAGGAGTTTAAGACCAGCCTGGCCAACATGGTGAAATCCCATCTCCAGTGGAATCACAAAACATAGCCAGGCGTAGTGGCGGGCACCTGTAATCCCAGCTACTTGGGAGGCTGACGCAGGAGAATCGCTGGAACCTGGGAGGCAGAGGTTGCAGTGAGCCAAGATCATGCTACTATACTCCAGCCTAGGTGACAGAGTGAGACCCTGTCTCAAAAAAAAAAAAAAAAAGAAAAGAAAATGGAGCACTACTGTGAGGTAGGCACTGTGCTGCTAGGTGTTTTACATGAGATATTATTTAGTCCTGCAGAGGTGGTTTACTTAGATGAGAAAATTGAGACTTGTAGGAGTTATACTTTATCATGTTCACTCTATGAGAAGTACTAAGCTGTGATTCATCTTATGCCTGATTCTAAAAGGTTATTTTTAAATGTAAAAGCAGATAGTAATATATGATGCATATTGATTTAATTTGAGGATATATAAGGAGAGAAAAGGTAAGGACTTATGTAGAGATCTATCATAGTGATTATTGAGAGAAAATAGAGTATTGAAGATGGAGAAAGTAGAAACACAGGGCCCGTGGTTTCTTCCTTTGAAGTCATCACCTTGGTCATTTTGTATTATTTCCTTCTAGCTTTTTTTTCCTATGCCAGGTTTGTTTGTAGCCATAATGTATACATAGTTTTGTATTCTGTCCTTAACACTTTTATCTGATAAGCATGTTTCTGTTAGAAGGATATTGGTGATTTAATTAAACTCTGTAAGAAAATCTAGGTGATCTTATTTCTATGCATAGTAAAATTTTAGTTTGGAGCTAAACCACATTGTTCTTTTTTTTTTTTTTTCCTGAGATAGAGTTTCACTCTTGTCACCCAGGCTAGAGTGCAGTGGCGTGATCTTGGCTCACTGCCACCTCTACCTCCTGGGTTCAAGTGATTCTCCTGTCTCAGGCCTCTGAGTAGCTGGGATTACAGGCACCTGCCACCATGCCCAGCTAATTTTTCTATTTTTAGTAGAGACGAGTTTTCACCATGTTGGCCAGGCTGGTGTCAAACTCCTGACCTCAGGTGATCTGCCTATCTTGGCCTCCCAAAGTGCTGGGATTACAGGCATGAGCTGCCATGCCAGGCCTAAACCACTGTTCTTATCTTTGTTGTGCCAGAGTATTTTTTTTGATAAAAAATTGAAATTCATATTTCGATTTAATTAGAACATAAAAACTGGGTAAAATATGAATTATTAAAGAATTTCCAAAAGGTTATTTTTTTGGGAGGGGGCCATAATTTCATCTTTTATCTAGTGCTAATTCTTGCCAGCATGTCCCAATAAAATGCTTTTCAATATCTTACCCATCTGTGACCCATTACCTTGGATTTTGTTGCCAGAAGTCTCTATCCAACCATCTGTCCATCTAGTCAGTCATTCACTCATTCATTCATTCAGCAGGTATTTATTGAAGGCTCAAAAAACATTTAAAATGCTAGTAATGGGTGGATATATATAGATAAAGATCATTTAGTATAAAGTAAGGTGCATTAAGTATCCACAGTATTCGTAGAAAAGGCTAAGTGCTTTGGAAGTCAGAAGTCTTAGGGGTAACTTGTGGCTTTGGTGATCAATACAGGGTAAGGAGAGGGCATCTGAACAGGTTTTGGAAGATGGGTAGAAATTTAATATCATTGATTTCACTGTATCAGTTTGTAATCAATGTTCCTATGCTTTATTATATGCTTTCTATGGAGCAAACAGTTTGAAATCAGTCATTCTTCTGAAAATATTCAGTATCTTAAGATAAAGAGTCGTATTTATAATTTTGGCTTTTTAAAATCAAAGGCATAATAAATAATCTATTCTCTTTGTCTTCAGCTTGAGACTAGCAGTTCATTCTTACGTGTGAATAGACCTAAGGATGATGTACTATTGCTTGAGAGTATAATTATTTTCCAATGTGGATAATTTAATTTTGTATAACTCATTTATAAGTTAGCTTATTAAACAACTATTATATTTGAAAATATTAAACTGCATTTGAACTTTATACTGATTTTTTTTTTTTTTTGAGATGGGGTCTCGCTCTGTCGCCCAGGCTGGAGTGCAGTGGCCGGATCTCAGCTCACTGCAAGCTCCGCCTTCCCAGGTTTACGCCATTCTCCTGCCTCAGCCTCCCCAGTAGCTGGGACTACAGGCGCCTGCCACCTCGCCTGGCTAGTTTTTTGTATTTTTTTTAGTAGAGACGGGGTTTCACCGTGTTAGCCAGGATGGTCTCGGGCTCCCAAAGTGCTGGGATTACAGGCTTGAGCCACCGTGCCCGGCCTATACTGATTCTTAAAAAAATTGTACATATTCTATAAAGCAAATTTTTCATGTTTTTGTGTGGTTACAGTAGCTTTTCATTAACTAATTTATTTTAAAAATCTTTGTAAGGACTTATGGTAGCTAGCAAGATAAATTGACCTGTTAGCTGATTTTTATTACAGGACTGGTAGCGCTGCACAGATTTCTAGGTTTACAGAATAGGATTTGATTTTCATTTTTCTAATCTCACTCTTTGAACCATGCTTTATGTTTCATATGTGTTCATTTGACATATTTACATTTCGTACCTGAGATTTGCTTTTTTTTATAGTTTTTAGCTGCCTGTTATGCTCTGAAATGTGTTATTATGTTTATTATATAGTATGTTTGCACCCTTGTTGTGACCTACGAAGTCTCAGGGAAGATATTTAAATGCTAAAATCAGCATTAATTTATGTGCATCCAAATAGTTTTGTTTCGTTGATATTTCATTTGGTTATTTTTTTTCAGATCTCATTTAAACTGAGATTTTCAAAGTCTGCTACTAGAGAAATGCCATAAACATAATTTGTGTACTCCAGGAAAGGCAAATGGAACATCAAATGGAGATCAATAAAAATGACATTTCAAAATGCTAGCCTGCAATTTGTGAATCATGCTGAGCCATGCAGCAGAATGAATTTCCCTCCCCCTGGGGAATGTGTTGTAAATACGAATAAGGGGGGGAGCTGAGTAATCTTGAGTGCTTCACATTCTCATGTTCTGTCTACCAAACTTTTAGAAGGCCGTGTGTCTGAATGTTAAATTTAAGGCGTGATAGTTGCTGATTATGTTGTGATTTTGAGTAGAGAGAAATATGCACAAGATCTCAGTTTATCTTTTATCAAGAAAAGGTTAATAAACTAGCAGTGAAGCTTTCTGAAGGGCAGTTTGGAAATATGCAAAGGAAAGAGGTAATTGACAAAGCACAAAGATGTATCATGTAAGTCGAGGTTCATTTTCAGTGTTCTTCTGTTCCTTCTTTTAAAAATGATTAAACTCAGCTCCTCATGGTGAGTGAATCATCTCCACATCAGCCCCTCATTGCTTTGAACTTTCTTTCCTCCCTTCCTAGTGATTTTGCAACTTCGGCCTTCAGCTGGTGTTACTCAGTGGGTGATAGGTAGTCCTTTTGACCATATTTGAGTAACAAAACCCGATACAACTTCCTCTACTTGTGGTATTTTCCTTTCTTAGGTCCTCTAAAGGCCTTAATTGTTGTTGTTATTCTTTCAACCAGGAATATTTTTTCTTTCTTTTCTCTCTCTGTCTCTTTCTTTCTTTCTCCCTCTCTCTCTTGCTCACTCTCTTTCACTCTTGCTGTCGCTCTTTCTTCCTTTCCTTTTCTATCTTTCTCTTCTTTGCTTTCTTTTCTTTCTTTTTTTGGAGACAGTTTCATCTGTTGCCCAGGCAGGAGTGCAGTGGTGCATTCATAGCTCATTGTAGCTTCAAACTTTTGGGATCAAGGGATCTTCCTGGCTAATTTGTTTGTTTGTTTGTTTGAGATGGAGTCTTCATCTGTCACCCAGGCTGGAGTGCAGTGGCGTGATCTTGGCTCACTGCAACCTCTGCTTCTGGGGTTCAAGCGACTCTCTTGCCTCAGCCTCCCGAGCAGCTGGGATTACAGGTGCCCACCACCACGCCCAGCTAATTTTTGTATTTTTAGTAGAGACAGGGTTTCACCATGTTGGCCAGGCTGACCTGGCCTCAAGTGATCTACCTGCCTCAGCCTCCAAAAGTGCTGGGATTATAGGTGTGAGCCACTGCGCCCAGCTCTGGCTAATGTTTTAAAATATTTTTAGAGTTGGGGTCTCAATATATTGCCCAAGATGATCTGGAACTCCTGGACTCAAGTGATCCTCCTGCCTCAGCCTCCCGGGTAGCTGGGATTATAGGTGTGAGCCACAGTACCTGGCCAAGGGATATTTACTTCTCTAATATCAAATATATGTCCTGTTGCTCTGTTCTGGTGGCTGACTGAATGTACATGATGTGTTTCAGTAATGAATCACAGGGTGATGGCAATTAACTCTCCACCTGTAGTTGCAGCCATGCACAACACTTGCCTGAAGACATGACAGCTTCAAGAGCGAGGACCAAGTTTTCACGAGTTCTGAACTACATCTTGGCCTCTGTCTGGCTGACAGCAATTATAAATCTTATCTCCATATTGCAGATGCTAAAATATGAAAAAATATATACCTTAGAAATGATGAAATAGGGTGGTTGGATTTTGCTTTGTGATGCAGGCTGACAGGCTCTCTTTTTATTTATTTGTTTGTTTGTTTTTGAGATAGGGTCTTGCTCTCTCACCCAGGCTGGAATGCAGTGGCATGATCATGGCTCACTGTACAAAGATGTACAACTATCACAATCTATTTCCAGAACATTTTCATCACCTCTAAAGGAAACCTCATGCCTGTCAGCAGTTACTCCCATTTCCCCACTGGCCACCCCAGCCTCTAGAAACCACTATTCTACTTTCTGTCTCAATGGATTTGCCTATTCTAAACATTTCATATAAACAGAATCATACAATAGCCACATACCATTTTTGATTTAACCTTTTTTTAATTTATAAAAGACTTCTGTTTAAAAACCACTGAATTGTACACTTTATTTTTTTTTTATTTTTTTTTGAGACAGAGCCTCACTGTGTCACCCAGGCTGGAGTATAGTGGCGTCATGATCTTGGCTCACTGTAACCTTCACCTCCTGGGTTCAAGAGGTTCTCTTGTCTCAACCTCCCAAGTAGCTGGAATTACAGGTGCACACCACCATGCCTGGCTAATTTTTGTATTTTTAGTAGAGATGGGGTTTTGCCATGTTGGTCAGGCTGGTCTTGAACTGCTGGCCTCAAGTGATACACCCATCTTAGTCTCCCAAAGTGCTGGGATTACAGGCATGAACCACTGCACCTGGCCTGAATTGTCCACTTTGAAAGGGTGAATTATATGGTACATGAATTGTATCTCTGTTTAAAAAATCTATATGTGGTAGGAGAATCAAATCGTTCTATGAGAGTGCATTTTGCAAAGAGCAGTCAACACTCCTGTTTCCACCTCTGCATTTCTCCTTCTCCAGTAGCAACTATAGTCACCACTTAAGGCTAATTCTTTGCATCACATCAAAAGGCAGATAATGTTTGGTTTTTCACTTTTTGTGATATTAAGGTTAATTACGTGTTCAGGTATTAGCCAGCGATAAAGCATCCATTACAAAGCTCCCCATCAGCCCTTTGCCTAATGATTTTAGTGGTAACTGATGATCGTTGCCCAGAGGTTGTAAAGGGTTTTGGAATCTTGTCATTATTTATGCATTCATTAGCTGTAATTCTTCTGTAAAAAAGAACTTGGTTTCATCAACTGTTAGTGTACTTTGTTACAGTTCATGTGGGAAAGGAAAGATAAATGTTTCATCCTTCCCCTCCTGTCCTTTTTAACTAGTTGTTAGAAAAATGGTTTGGTACTGCAGCAACTTCCAAAGTTGATTAATCAGGATCATTTTTTTTTAAAATATCACTATGAAAACATGTATTTTTAAAATTTGGTGTTTTGTAGTTCTTTGAGATTATTACTCTTTGTGATATAGCACTTTTGGAATTTGACTTAATTTTCACACTATTATGGGGGTTGTATGTAGGGTGACTGTAGAATTTAAATCCAGACCTAGATACTTTTTGAGACTGGAGGGGAAGGAGGCAATAACCAGATGGAACTCCAGGATGGAAGATGTCAACTGCGACTGTCCTAGGCAACCAGGGATGTGTGGTCACCCTAGTGATAGGGGGATTGTTAGTGGAAAATTCACTTTTCCCCCGACGTTTTCACCTTTACTAAGGTACGATACTTTACATATAATAAATTGCACATATTTAAAATGTACCATTTGATGAATTTTGACATATACATCTGCCCGTGAATCATCACCACAGTCACGATAATGAACATACTATTACCTCCAGAAGTTTCTGCCTGCCCCCCTATTCTGTATCCCTGCACCCCTAGGGTCCCCAGACATCCACTGATCTGCTTTCTGTCACTATAGATTAGTCTGCATTTTCTAAAAGTTTATATAAAGGTGATCATACAGTAGGTACAGTATGTCCGTTTTTTTTTTTTTTTTTTTTTTTTTTTTGAGACAGACTCTCACTGTGTTGCCAGGCTGGAGTGCAGAGGTACGATCTCAGCTCACTGCAGTCTCTGCCTCCAGGGTTCAAGCGATTCTCCTGCTTCAGCCTCCCGAGTAGCTGGGATTACAGGTGCATGCCACGCCCGGCTAATTTTTTTTTTTTTTGTATTTTAATGGGGACGGGGTTTCACCATGTTGGCCAGGATGGTCTCTATCTCCTGACCTTGTGATCTGCCCGTCTCGGCCTCCCAAAGTGCTGGGATTACAGGCGTGAGCCACTGTGCCTGGCCAGTATGTAATGTATGTACTGTTTTTTAAGGGCAGGTGCATTCATTTGTTTAGCATAAATATTTTTGATATTCATCCATGTTGATGTGTTTGTCAACAGTTCATTCCTTTATTCATGAATAATGTTCCACTGTATGGATATTTCCATTCACCTGTTTGTAGTCGTGTACGTTTCCTCCAGCTACTGACTCTTAGAAAAAAGCTGCTATGAACATTTATGTATGTGTCTTTGTATGGACTCATGCTTTTATTTCTCTTGGGTAAACACTAGGAATAGAGTGGCTGGATCATATGGTGGATATACGTTTAATTTTTCCAAAACTGCCAAACTTCTCCAAAGTGGCTGTACCGTTTTACATTCCTATTAGCGGTGTAGGAGGAATCAGATTTTTTCCTGTCTCCTACAACACTTGTTATTATCTGTCCTTTTAATTGTAGCCATTGTGAAGTGATATTGAATTGTGATTTTAATTTGTGTTTATGGCATAGAGCATCTTTTTATGTGCATATTGACTATTTTTGTATTGTCTTTGGAGAAATATCTATTCAGTTCCTTTACTATTTTTGAATTGGGCTAATTGTCTTTTTATTGTTGAGCTATTCCTTATATATTGTGGATACAGTTCCTTTACCTGACATACAATTTGCAAATATTTTCTGCCATTCTTGGGTCGTCTTTTCATTCTCTTTTTTTTTGGCAGCGGCACCATCTCGGCTCACTGCAACCTCCGCCTCCCGAGTTCAAGTGATTCTTGTGCCTCAGCCTCCTGAGTGACTGGGATTACAGGCGTGTGCCACCACACTTGGCTAATTTTTTTTTTAGCAGAGATGGTGTTTCACCATGTTGGTCGGGCTGATCTTGAACTCCTGACCTCAAGTGCTCTGCCTGCCTCAGCCTCCCAAAGTGCTAGGATTATAGGCGTGAGCCACTGTGCTGTCTTTTCAGTTTCTTAATGGTGTCCTTTGCTGTGCAAAGTTTAACATTTTTTATTAAGTCCAATTTATTTATTTTTTGTCACTTAAGAGTATCTTTTGAAGAAAAAACTTTTAAGTCATGACGAAGTTCAGTTTATTGATTCTTACACTTTGTGCTTGAGTCTTATTTAAGAAATCTTTGCCAAACCCAGTCATTATTATTTTCTAATATGTTTTCTTTAAAGTTTTCTAGTTTTAGGTCTTAGAGTTAGGTCTATGATCTATTCGGGGTTCTTTTTTTTAATATGAAGTGAGGTAAGAGTCAAGGTTCATTGCTTTGCATATGGCTTTCAAACTTTTCCAGCACCTTATGTGCTGTGGGATTAGAGTGAAAAAAAAAAAAACAAAAAACAAAAAACTTTTCCAGCAGCATTTGTTGATAGTATTATCCTTTCCTCGCTGAATTGATGTGGCACCTTCATTAGTTTTCCTGTTGCTGCTGGGACAACTTATCACAAGCTTAGTGGTTTACAACAACATAGATTTATTTTTCCAGTTCTGGAGGCCCAATGTCCAAAATCAACTAAAGCAGGTTAAAGTTAAGCTGTTGGCGGGGCTCGTTCCTTTTGAAGACTCTGAGAGGAGAATTCATTTCTTGCTTTTTCTAGCATCCAGGGCCACCTACATCTTTTGGCTGTGGCCCCTTGCTCCGTTTTCATAGCACATCACTCCAGTCTCTGCTTCTGTCACCACGTCATCTTCTCCCTCATTCCACTGCCTTTTGCTTATAAGGACCCTTGTAATTATGTTGAGTCTACCCAGATGACCCAGGATAATCTCCACATGTTAAGATTCGTGACTTCATGACATCTGTAAATTCTCTTTGGTCCTATACATATATTCACAGGTTCCATATTGTCTTTGGTAGGATGTGGGGAGTGAGGGGGCATCATTCAGCTTACTAAGTAGCACCTTTCTCAAAAATCAGTTGACTTTATATGTGGGTTTTTTTCTGGACTATTTTTTTCCCTCAACCTATAGGTATATCTTTACATAAATATCATATTGTCTTGATTACTGTGACTTTATAATGTCTTCTTGAAATAGGGTAGTGTAAGTCTTCTCATTTTGTCCATTGTTTTCAAAGTTGTTTAGGCTATTCTGGGTCCTTTTTATTTTCATATTCATTTTTTGAATGAGGTTTTCAGTTTCTACAAAACATCCTACTGTGATTTTGATTGAGAGTGTGTTGATTTTATAGATACATTTGGGGAGCATTGACATCTTAATAATATTGAGTTTTCTAGTCTGTGACTGTGGTGTATCTCTTCAGTTACTAAGTCATCTTTAATTTTTCTTGGTGATGTTTTGTAATTTTCAGTGTACTACAGTTACACATCTTTTGTTAGATTTATCACGAAGTATTTCGTGTATTTTAATGCGGTTATAAATTGTTTTAAAATTTCAGTTTCTAATTGTCTATTGCTAGTCTCTAACAATACAGTTGATTTTATATATTGATCTTTTATTTTGAAATTTTGATAAACTTACTAGTTCTAGCAGGCTTTTTGAAGATTTCCTTAGGATTTTATACATTTATGATCATGTTGTCTGTGAATAAATAAGTTTTAATGTTTCCTTTTCAATTTATGTCTTTTGTTTTTTTATCTTGTCTTATCAAACTGGCTAGAAACCGTTAGTCAATGTCAAGTAGAAGGCTGAGAGCAGACATCTTTGCTTTGTCCCAGTCTTGGGGAAATGCATTCAGTCTTTCAGCTATATGGTATTAGTAATAGGTTTTCTTAGATGCCCTTTATCAGATTGTAGAAGTTCCCCTCTATTCCTAGTTTTTTGAGAATCTCCCTCCCTCCTGCCCTCCCTCCCTCTCTCCTTCCCTCCTTCCCTCCCTCCCTTTCTGTCTTTTTTTTCTTTCTTTTCTTTCTATCTGTCTCGCTCTGCCACCCAGATTGAAGTGCAGTGGGACAATCATGGCTCACTGTAGCCTCTAACTCCTGGGTTCAAGTGATCCTCCCACCTCAGCCTCCCCAGTAGCTGGGACTATTGGTGCGTACTACCACACCCAGCTAATTTCCTTACTTTTTGAAGAGATGAGGATCTTACTATGTTGCCCAGGCAGGTGTCAAACTCCTGGGCTCAAGCAGTCCTCCTGCCTCAGGCTTCCCAGAGTGCTGAGATTATAGGCATGAACCACCATACCCAGCCTGAGAATCTTTATCATCAGTGGGTGTTTGATTTTGTCAGGTGCTTTTCTGGGGGGGCACCTAATGAAATTATCTTTTTTTCAAAAAAACCTGTTAATATGAATTACATTGATTGAATTCAAACTTTTAAACAACCTTGCTTTGCTAGGATAAACTATATTTGGTCATGATGTAATAACCTTTTTATATATTGCTGGTTTTGATTTGCTAACATTTTGTTAATAATTTTTGAGTTTGTGTTCATGAGACATGTTTGTCTGTAGTTTTCTTGTATTTTTTCCCCTGGTTTTAGTATTGGGATAATGGTGGCCTCATGAAATGAATTGGGAAGTGTTCTCCAGTTTTTTGAAAGAATTTGTGTAGAATTGGTATTGACCCAATGTCATCTTGCTTGTATTGTTATCAGTGAGAAGCCTGATGTCATTTTTATCTTTATCTGTGTTCCTCTGTACAAAATCTATCTTTTTTTCCCCCCAAGACGGAGTCTCACTCTGTCTCACAGGCTAGAGTGCAGTGGTGAGATCTCGGCTCACTGCCACCTCTGCCTCCCGAGTTCAAGCAATTCTCTTGCCTTGGTCTCCTGAGTAGCTGGGATCATAGGCACCCACCACCATGCCCAGCTAATTTTTGTATTTTTCGTAGAGAAGGGGTTTCGCCATGTTGGCCAGGCTGGTCTCGAACTCCTGACCTCAAGTGATCCACCCACCTCAGCCTCCCAAAGTGTTGGGATTACAGGCTTGAGCCACCATGCCCAGTCCACAATCTATCTTTTTTCCTCTGGTTTCTGTTTATCATTGTTTATTTGTTTAGAGAAAGGATCTTGCTCTGTCACCCGGGCTGGAGTGCTTTGGCGCAATCACAGCTCGCTGCAGCCTTGACCTCCCAGGCTCGAGCAGTCCCCCCACCTCAGCCTCCTGAGCAGTTGCAACTACAGGTGCTTGCCATCACACCTGGCTAATTTTTGTATTTTTTGTAGAGACAGGGTCTTGCCACGTTTCCATGCTGGTCTCGAACTCCTAGGCTCAAGCGATCCTCTCACCTTGGCTTCCCAAAGTGTTAGGATTATAGGTGTGAGCCACTGCATCTGGCCTATCATTGATATTAAATAATTCTGGCCAGGTGCAGTGGCTCGTGCCTATAATTCCAAGACTTTTGGAGGCCAAAGCAGGTGGGTCACTTGAGCCCAGGAGTTTAGACCAGCCTGGACAACATGCTGAGGAGGCCGAGTGGGAGGACTGCTTGAGCCTGGGAGGTCAAGGTTGCAGTGAGCTGTGATCACACCACTGTACTCCAGCCTGGGTGACAGAATGAGACTCTGTCTCAAAAAAAAAGAAAATAAATAAATAATTTTATTATGATGTGTCTTGTAGTTTTCCTTCATGTTTCTTGTACTGTGGGTCTCCGAGCTTCGTGGATCTTTTGATGTAATTTTGAAAATTATCATTTATTATATTTTCAAAATCCACCCTCCCCTTTATTTTGAGGGCTTCATTTCCACATATTTAGGCCTCAGTTTTTCATTTTATATCTTTCTGAGACTGTGCCTTCAAGTTCACAAAGCTTTTCTCTTTAGCCCCTGAACTACTGTTTTTCCCATGTAGGGTGTTTTTTTTTTAAATAAATAATTTTAACAAACCTTTGTAGATTTGGTGGTTTTATATTTTCCTTTTTTTTGAGACAGAGTCTCGCTCTGTCACCAGACTGGAGTGCAGTGGTGCGATCTCGGCTCACTGCAACCTCTTGCCTCCTGGGTTCAAGTGATTCTCCTGTTTCAGCCTCCTGAGTAGCTGGGATTACAGGGGCGTGTGCCACCATGCCCAGCTAGTTTTTGTATTTTTAGTAGAGACAGGGTTTCACCATATTGGCCAGGATGGTCTGGATCTCTTGACCTCATGATCCGCCCACCTCGGCCTCCCGTAAGTGCTGGGATTACAGGCGTGAGCCACTGCACCCAGCCGGATGTTTTATATTTTGTATGTCTTTGCTTAACAGGCTCATGCTTTCCTGCACCTTCTTGAACACATGGAATATAGTTACAATGAGTAGCTTTAATGTCTCTACCAATATCATCCTATGTCATTTCTGGGTTTGTTTAGACTTTTTGATTTTGATTTTTTAATTTTTTATTTTTTTGAGACAAAGTCTCACTCTGTCACTGAGGCTGGAGTGCAGTGGTATGATCTCAGCTCACTGCAACCTCCGCCCCCTGTGTTGAAGTGATTTTCCTGCCTCAGCCTCCCAAGTAGCTGGAATTACAGGTGTGCTCCACCACGCCCGGCTAATTTTTGTATTTTTAGTAGAGACAGGGTTTCACCATGTTGGCCAGGCTGGTTTCAAACTCCTGACCTCAGCTGACACTGATCTCAGCCTCACAAAGTTCTGGGATTACAGATGTGAGCTACCACACCTGGCTAATTTTTTTTTTTTTTTTTTTCCTGATCATGAGTCATGTTTTTCTGTTTCTTTGCATATCTGGTAATATTTTATTAGATACTAGTAGTGTGGAATTTACCATGTTGTATACTGGATTTTTTAATTCCTTTATATATTTTTTATTTTGTTCTGGGACAGTTACTTGTTATAGTTTGACATTCTTGAGCAGGATTTAGCAAACTACTACCTGTGGCCAACTCTGGCCATGCCTTTTCACTTGACTGTGTTTGCTTTTGTGGTATCACTACAGAATGGTTGTGACTGAGAGACTTTATGGCCTACCAAGCTCAAAATATTTATTATCTGATCTTTTACAGAGAGTTTGCTGACCCTGCTTTTGAAGGCTTGTTTTTAAGCTTTCTAGGCAGGACTGAGCAACCTTTCGTGGTTCTAGGGCTAATTTTTCCTCCCTACTGAGGTAGTGCTCTTCTGAGTACTTGAGTACTTGTGTATTGTGAGGCATTTCCACTTTGGCTTGTTGGGAGACAAACCATTCTGGACCTGTGTGTGTTTTCCAGTGATGATTCCACCTGCTTCTGGCCAGTGGTTCTTTCCCTCGCCTTGGGGAGTTTCTGCACATGCGTGTGCTGCTCCGTACTCAGCCGAAGACTCGAGGGGAATCGTCAGCTAGTCTTGGAGCGTTTTCTCTGTCTCTCAGTGTACAGCTTTCTGCTCTCCTGTCCTCCCTGGTTATCCCCCCAGTACTCTTCCTGTGAATTCTGGCCGCCTAGCCTCCTGGAGTGCTCAGCTGTGTCTCATCAGTTCCTTAGGCTGTGTGTCGGTTCCCCATCCCTGTGCCGCCGGCTCTCCGCAGGCAGGAAGCTGGGCAGCCATACCGCTCACCTCTGTTCCCTTCCCTCGGGTTCACTGTTTTGGGCTGCTAGTTGTCCGATATCTTAAAACTGCTGTTTCCATATATTTTGTCTTTTTAAAACTTCTTTTGAAGGCCAGAATGGTAAATCTGGTCTCTCTTACTCCATCATAACTGTCTGTGGAAGCTGTCAATGTTTTTTTCTTTTAGAGACAGAGCCTCACTGTTGCCAGGCTAGAGTGTGGTGGCGTCATCATAGCTCACTGCAGCCTTGAACTCCTGGGCTCAAGTGATCCTCCTGCCTCTGCCTCCTAAGTAGCTGGGACTACAGGCCTGTCCCACCACACCTGGCTAATTTTTTAAATTTTTTGTAGAGATGGAGACTCAACTATGTTGCCCAGACTGCTCTTGAGCTCCTGGTCTCAAGTGATCCTCCTGCCTCAGGCTGCCAAAGCGCTGGGATTTCAGGCATGAGCCACTGTTCCTGGCCTGTTCAACATTGTTAGTACTTAGTGATGAAAGGTAATAGTAGTAAATTCAGTGTCTCTGTTGCCGAAGAGTGTTTATTGGTTCTTTCCCTTGCATTTCATGTCATAGGGCCCTTTCTTTTACTGGCATTCTCACTTTGAATTACTTAGAAGTTTCTTCTAATATCCCTCTATCTCTTTTTTCTTTCTAGTTTTAGATAAAGCTGTCAAAAGAACAGTTATCGTAGAAACAGAAACATTTAAATTACTGGCACGATAGTTTATTTCTTGCTGCAGCCATTCAGAATATCTATTTGTCACTGCCTTGGGTGCTTTGAAGTGAAACTGTGCTTAGATATAAAAAATTTAAAACTTACTTTGATAACTTGTTAAGTTCACAGTTTTTACGTTGCAGTTCCTGAATTTAGTTCCATCAAAACTGTATGACTAGGCCAGGCATGATGGCTCATGCCTGTAATTCCAGCACTTTGGGAGGCCGAGGCAGGTGGATCACCTGAGGTCAGGAGTTTGAGACCAGCCTAGCCAACATGGTGAAACTCTGTCTCTACTAAAAATAGAAAAATTAGCTGGATGTGGTGATGCGTGCCTGTAGTCCCAGCTACTTGGGAGGCCCAGGCAGGAGAATTGCTTGAACCTGAGAGGTGGAGGCTGCAGTGAGCCAAGATTGTGCCACTGCACTCTAGCCTGGGTGACTCCATCTCCCATCTCAAAAAAAAAAAAAAGAAAAAAAATGATATGACTCTTTCCAAACTATAAGGATTGTTTAGTGCACTATTTATTTTCACCTGCTTAGTTTTAGACATTTCTGACTCTCCGTGGTCCTCAATCATATTATTTATTTTTCTTTTGTTTTGTTACTCTGATGTCATAGCTGGCATCACATATATAAAACTAGCAGTTTTTAAACATACTGACCATGATTATTTTCTCTCTTCAATAATCTCTAATAAAATTTAAAAAAAGAAAAAAGAAATGGTGACTTTGAAATAGGATATAAGGGTGACTTGGAAGAAATCAAATGGGATATTCAGTGTAGTCTTTTTTAAGGCTTTGAATATCGTCTTGCTGTTTTGGAGATGAGCTTATAACTCCAGCAGTACTGCCAAGAACAGAGGAGCTTTGAGAAACATCTTTTCTTTTAGGAGGTGATTTTTCTTGCTAAGTATGTCATAAGAACTTGAAGAATGATCTTAATTTCTCATTTTAAAATGACTGTCAAGTGAGCCAGACTGTTTAACAGATAAAAGTTAGAACACGTGGATTTGTCAATAAATTTAAACTTGATAGTAGTTGTCATTACTACTAAGTTGTTTGAGTAATATATTATGTTCACATTTTAAATGGATATTGATCTTCATTCAGTGACTAAATTGGAGCGTCTCAATTCTTATGAAATTGCTGATGCTTTTCCTCTTTGCAGGTATGCAGCCAGACATAAATTCTAGCCAACATTCCACAGATTTCTTCCTTTCTTCTTTATGCAGTACTCTTTAGGAAGTAAGAATACTTTTTGGATGCTAAAAATAGCACGTTGTGTTTACAAAATAAATTTAAAACATATTTCTTTGTGTTTTATTTTGTCTTGAAGGTACTTGAAGTTTATTGAGTTGCCCTTGACTCAGAGAAAGTTTTGTCAAAGATGTCAGCAGTTGCTGTTACCAGATGACTGGGGGCAACATAGTGAGCATCAGGTTCTGGGTGATGTGTCCATCACCCAGTTAAGAAGACCCAGTCAACTCCTTTATCCACTGGAAAACAAGAAGACAAATGCCCAGTATCTGTTTGCTGATCGGAGCTGTCAGTTCTTGGTAGACTTACTTTCTGCCCTTGGATTCAGAAGAGTACTGTGTGTTGGAACACCAAGGTATGTGATATGATTTTTTTAAAGAATTATCTTCTCTGCCCTTGGATTCAGAAGAGTACTGTGTGTTGGAACACCAAGGTATGTCATATGATTTTTAAAAGAATTATCTTCTCACCGCGATTGAAACTGTATGAAGATTTTATTAAGTAGTTATTTGCTCTATGCAAGGTATAACATGAAGCATGAGTATTTAAAATGTAAAGCACGGTCCCTCTTTTAAGGAGTTTGCAACCTGTATTCCATTTGAGAAAAATCTTCATAGATTTCTTTCTGATACATGGGAGAAGATTCTTTCTGATTTAACTCCTAAATTGTTTATAATTTAGACCTCTCTGTTTCAGTTAAGTTCTGCTCTTAAAAGAACGTTTGCAAAATTGAAACCTTGATTATACCTGCGAAATTCTCTTCAGTGTTTCATTGAAATATCATAAATACCAGAAGAACATTGATGGTTTTGTTGTTTGTTTGCTTATTATCTATGACATTTGTAATTTCTTATTACATTTGCTTTCACTAATTGCTTTAGGTTGCATGAGCTGATCAGGTTGACAGCATCAGGTGACAAGAAGTCTAACATTAAAAGCCTTTTATTGGATATTGATTTTCGGTAGGTTTACAAAATACAGTATTTCCTTTCATTGTCTCCTGTTTCTTTTTAATGTTTTTCTGTTTTTAATTGTTTATACTCTGTTACAACTCTTTACATTTAGAAGTAGTAATTTGTTATGAGGAAACTTTTTAGTCAAATAAATTCAACATGTAATCTGTATTTCAAATAGGGAGGAAGTTGATTTCTCATTTTGCTGGCGTGCTTCCTAGATTTTCTCTATGAATCTGTCTAGTTTGTCTTTGGCTTATAATCTAGAGATGAATCCCTATTGAGTGAGGTTTCTTCTCATATATTACGTTTGAAGATAATTCTAAACTGCTTCATACTTAATCAGACTTCCAGGATTTTGTTTCATTAGATCTTTGAAGTGTGGGAACTCAGACATTTCTTTTAGTATATTTTAGTGGATGTTGTACATACTGTCTTTTACTGAACATAGCCCGGAGTGAAGGGAGTGCTAAGTAGGGGATAGACAGGTGCCAAAGCAGAGGATTAGCCATCAGATAAACTTTATGAGATGGTTGGAATTAAATGGCATCTGATGATTTGTGAGTTGACACAGGGGAAGGAACAGGTCTTGAATCTCCCCTCTGGTGCTAATTTGGAAGATACAGACCTTTAACTTATAACATGGATGGTAAATACATCATCCACTGTGTCTATAATTCTCTAGATTTGAAGTACTCTTCTCAGTTTCTATAATTGTTTAATACCAGGAGTTCACATTGAATTTATAAGACACAATGTTCTTAGTATTTTCAATGTGTTCTTGAAGGTATTGAAGGAATCAGGCTTTGTGTTTCCATTTATTTAGCTCTGCTTCCTAAAAACAAAGCAGACAGATTTTTTTTTTTTTTTTTCTTAGACAGGGTCTCGCTCTGTCACCCAGGCTGGAGTGCAGTGGCATGGTCATAGCCCACTGTACCCTCAAACTACTGGGCTCAAGCGATCCTCTAGCCTCAGGCTCCCTAGTAGCTAGGACTACAGGCCAGCACTACCACACCCAGGTAATTTTAAAAAAAGAAAGTTTTGCAGATTTGGGGTCTGGAACTCCTGGCCTCAAGCAGTCCTCCTGCGTTGGCCTCCCAAAGTGTTGGGATTGTAGACATGAGCCACCGAGCACCAAACAGATTTTAAAGTGTAAAATGTCACTTTAAAAAGTGTAGTTTGGGTAGGTGTGGTGGCTTATGCCTGTAATCCCAGCACTTTGGGAGGCCAAGGCTGGCAGATCCTTGAGGTCAGGAGTATAAGACCAGTCTAGCCAACATGGTGAAACCCCATGCCTACCAAAAATAAAAAAAATTAGCTGGGCATGGTGGCTCACGCCTGTAATCCCAGCTACTCAGGGGGCTGAGGCAGAAGAATCGCTTGAACCCAGGAGGTGGAGGTTGCAGTGAGCTGAGTTCACGTAACTGCCCTCCAGCCTGGGTGACAGAGCAAGACTCAGTCTCAAAAAAGATAATAATAATAAAAGTGTAGCCTGGCTGGGTGCAGTGGCCTATGCCTGTAATCCCAGCACTTTGAGAGGCTGAGGCAGGTGGATCACTTGAGCCTAGGAGTTCAGAACCAGCCTGGGCAACATGGTGAAACCCCATTGCTGCTAAAAATACAAAAATTAGCCGGGCGTGCTGGTACATGCCTATAGTTCCAGCTACTCCGGAGGCTGAGGTGGGGTGATTGCTTGAGCCCAGGAGGTAGAAGTTGCAGTGAGCTGAGATTGCGCCACTGCATTCCAGCCTGTGCAACAGAGTGAGACCCCTGTCTCAATAAAATAAAATAAAATGAAGTGTAACTTTAATGATTTATTTTCCTTTAGATTTCTGAGTCAACTCTAAGTTGTCTAACATACACAAGCACATTACTCAGAAATTACCTATACTGTCTCATTCCTTATGAATAGGTCTGGCCTGGTAACCACTCATCCCTTGTTAACAGGACTAGCACACTTTACTAACATCTGCTTAACATGAGTGATCCTTGACAAATGATGATATAGACTTCTTAAAGATAAACTCAATTTATTTTTAATTGGGTATAATTCATTTAATAGTGACCATTTAAAAGTATATATTTCAGTGGTTTTTGTTGTAATCACTGTGTTGTGCAACCATCACCACTGGGTACTTCTAGAACATTTCTATCACACTGAAAAGCAACCTAGAGTTCACTTCCCCTCACAAGCACTTTCTGTCTCTCTTTTCTGGATTTACCTGTTCTGCACATTTTATTTAAATAGAATCATGGCCGGGCGCGGTGGCTCAAGCCTGTAATCCCAGCACTTTGGGAGGCCGAGACGGGTGGATCATGAGGTCAGGAGATCGAGACCATCCTGGCTAACACGGTGAAACCCCGTCTCTACTAAAAATACAAAAAACTAGCTGGGCAAGATGGCGGGTGCCTGTAGTCCCAGCTACTCGGGAGGCTGAGGCAGGAGAATGGTGTGAACCCAGGAGGCGGAGCTTGTAGTGAGCCGAGATGGCGCCACTGCACTCCAGCCTAGGCGACAGAGCAAGACTCCGTCTCAAAAAAAAAAAAAAAAAAAATAGAATCATAAAATCTGTGACCTTTGTGGCTAGCTTCTTTCACTTAGCATCATGTTTTCAAGGCTCACCCATGCATGTAGCGGCACTTCATGCCTCTTATGGCTGGCTGTATGATATTCCATTGTATCATACATACATACTCCATGAGTATGCATGGAGATAGCAACCTCTTTTTTTAAATTCTGTGTTCCTTTCCTAAAGTATTAAATTATTCTAAATGCATGATTTTAAAGGTAGAAGTTTAACTTTTGGGTTCTTATAATGTATTATTAATAGTGGGTATTTTTGTTTGTTTGAGATGGAGTCTGGCTCTGTCGCCCAGGCTAGAGTACAGTGGTGTGATCTCAGCTGACTGCAACCACCGCCCCCTGGGCTCAAGTGATTCTCCTGCCTCAGCACCCCCAGTAGCTGGGATTACAGGTGTGCACTGCCATGCGCGGCTAATTTTTGTATTTTTAGTAGAGAGGGGATCTCACCATGTTGGCCAGGCTGATCTTGAACTCCTGACCTCAAGTGATCTATCTCCCTCGGCCTCCCAAATTGCTGGAATTACAGGTGTGAACCACTGTGCCTGGTATAGCTGGTGTTTTTTGAGTGCCTGTTATATTTCAGGCCTTGCCCTGACTCATTCCTCACATTAGCCCTGTAAGATAGATGCTATCATCATCCTCATTTTTCCAGATGAGAAAACTGAGGCATGAAGAGGTTAAATAGCTTGATCA
This sequence comes from Piliocolobus tephrosceles, assembly GCF_002776525.5. Classification (NCBI taxonomy): domain Eukaryota; kingdom Metazoa; phylum Chordata; class Mammalia; order Primates; family Cercopithecidae; genus Piliocolobus; species Piliocolobus tephrosceles. Next base: position 160,472,923 of record NC_045436.1, on the reverse strand, counting down.
AAATCACAGTTTATAAGTGCCCAAGCTAGAATTCAAGCCAAGGCAGTCTGGCTCCAAAAACTAAGCTATCCTTTCGAAATAACTTTGCTTTTGAACTTGTATATGTGCCTTTCTCATATAGTCAGTTTCTTTCTTGTCATCCTTCCATCTCTTCCTTTCTCCCTGTATCCTCCTGCCTTGTTCCACAGAGATTTTCAGATGAATCAAAACTGGTTTCTAGGTTATTTATATTTTTAGAATAAGGCACTCAGGAATTTTTTCCTCGGAGACCTGGAAATACAATCACGTAAAAGAGAATTTATTGGTTCACATTACTGAGGTCTGGGATATAGCAGGCTGTAGTCTAGTTGAGACTGTGAGCCTCACACAATGTTGCTAGGGCTCCCTCTTTCTCTTTCCACCTCTCATTCTGCCTTTCTCTGCGTATTGATTTCTTTCTGCAGACAGCTTCCCTCTTACTGCCAGGGACGTTGGTGGCAGCAGCTTTAAGCTTATCTAGTCTTCGGCTTAACTGCCCAGTGGAAAGAGGCAGTTCTTCCTGAGAGCGCCAGCAGCAAAACTCCAGAGAGTGTTCTGATTAGCCTGGCTGGGGTCACCTGCTGATTCCAGAGCCATCACTGTGGCCTGGCAGCTGGGGTACTCCAGCCAGCCTCTCACCAATCACATGGAGTCGGTTCTCTGCAGGAAACAGGTGTTCAACTTAAAGAGTAGAGATGTAGGTGCTGGAGAGACAAAAAACCAGATGTCCATAACTAAACTATTCAAGACAACATATACAGTTGTCAGCAGCACTCATATTCCTACCTTTGGCACTTTTACTTCAGTGAAAATGGTACAGTGTGATCTTTCTAATAGTATGGTTTTGAATTTACATTAAAAGTTATATAATGATTCTAAGTTATTAAAGACAAGCTTTTTCAAGCTAGTTTTAGTGGACTGATTTATACAGAGTAGGAGATATTATTGTGTCTTCTCAAACAACTTGTTAAAATTGCAAGAATCCCTTGGTTTACTTTGGTTTTAAAAAAGGAAAAATGATCTTTAATTCTGCCATCCAAAACATTATGGGTTTTGGCTTAAACCTTTTTTATGTATACAAACACTTTAAAAAGTAGATATATAACCTTGAAAACTTTTCCTGCTGGTGATATTTTAGGTATATTTCTTTTTTTTTTTTGAGACAACTTCTTGCGCTGTCACCCAAGCTGGAATGCAATGGCATGATCTCAGCTTACTGCAGCCTTGACCTCCAGGGTTCAAGCGATCCTCCTACCTCAGTCTCTCCCAAGCAGCTGGGACCACAGGCATGTGCCACCACACCCAGTTAATTTTTATATTTCTTGTAGAGATGGGGTTTCACCCTGTTGCCCAAGATAGTCTTAAACTCCTGGGGTAATGCAGTTTGCCTGCCTCAGCCTCCCAAAGTGCTGGGATTACAGGGTGTGAGTCATCATGCCCAGCCTGTTTCTTTTTTTAAAATTGAGATGTATTTTACATACATAAAACAGTAGTTTTCAGTATATTCACATGGTTGTGTAACCATCACCACTATCTAATTCCACAACATTTTCATCACCTTCAAAAGAAGCACTCTCCCTGTGGGCAGTCCTTCCCCATTTGCCATGCCCCGGCCTTTGACAACCATGAATCTGCTTTCTATCTGTATGGATATGCTTTGCCTATTCTAGATATTTTTTATATAAGTGGAATAATGTACTGTGTGGCCTTTTGTGTCAGACTTCTTTCACTTAGCGTAAAGCTTTCAAGGTTCACCCATGTGGTAGCATGTATCAGTACTTCATTCCTTTTTATGGCTGAATAATATTGTACTATATGGATATACCAAATTTTGTTTATCTTTTCATCTGTTGATGGACACTTGAGTTGCTTCCACTTTTTGGCTATACAAATAATACTGTGATGAACATTTGTGTACAAATTCTACATGAACATAGGTTTTCAGATCTCTTGGGTATTCATTTGTTAGGGCTGCCATAACAAAATACCACAGACTATGTGGCTTAAACAACAGAAATTTATTCTCTCACAGTTCTGGAGGCTGGAAGTCCAAGATCAAGGTTTCAGCAGATTTGGTTTCTTCTGAGGCCTCTCTCTTTGGCATGCAGATGGCCACTGTTTCCTCATAAGGTTTCTTTGTGTGAGTATCCCTGGTGTTTCTTACTATGTCCAAATTTCCTCTTAAGGACACCACTCAGATTGGATTAAGGCTCACACTAATGGCCTCATTTTAACTTAATTATCTCTTTAAAGACTCTGTCTCCAAATAGCCACATTCTGAAGTACTAGTGATTAGGGCTTCAACATAAGGATTTTGGGGGTGAAAGAGTTCAGCCCTTATACCTAGAAATGGAATTGCTAGGTCGTGTGGTAACTATGTTTACCTTCTTGGGGAACAGCCAAACTATTTTCCAAAGTAGGTGCATCGTATTTCATTCTCACCAGGAATATGTGAGGTTTCTAATTTCTCCACGCCCTTGCCAATGCTTATTATCATCTGTCTTTTTGAAGTGTGGTATCTCCTTGAGGTTTTGTTTTGGATTCCACTGGTGGCTAATAATGTTGAACATTTTTTCATGTGCTTATAGGCCGTTTGTTTATCTTGTTGGAGAAATATCAATCCTTTGCCCACTTTTTAATTGGTTGTTTGTATTTTTGTTAAATTGTGAGAGTTCTTAATATATTCTGGATACTAGACCCTTATCAGATATATGATTTGCTAATATTTTCTCTCATCTTGTGGATTGTCTTTTCACTTGTGATGAAGTCCAGTTTTTCTTTTTTCTTCAGTTGCTTGTGTGTTAGGTGTCATATCTAAGAAAGTCTTGCCTAATCCAATGAGTGTCTATACCCATGTTTTCATCAAAGAGTTTTATAATTTTTGCTTTTACACTACTTAGTCTGTTTCGAGCTTTCTTTCTTTTTTTTTTGAGACAGAGTCTCGCTCTGTCACCCAGGCACCCAGGCACCCAGGCTGGAGTGCAGTGGCACATCTTGACTCACTGCAACCTCCGCCTCCCAGCTTCACACCATTCTCCTGCCTCAGCCTCCCGAGTAGCTGGGACTACAAGGGCTGCCATGACGCCTGGCTAATTTTTTGTATTTTTAGTAGAGACAAGGTTTCACCGTGTTAGCCAGGATGGTCTCGATCTCCTGACCTCGTGATCTGCCCACCTCGGCCTCCCACAGTGCTGGAATTAACAGGCGTGAGCCACTGCTCCCGGCCTGCTAATTTTTATTTATTATATGAGGTAGTGGTCTAACTGCTTGCATGTGGATGACTAGTTGCTTTAGCACCGTTTTTTGAAAAGACTTCTTTTCCCATTGAATTGGCTTGGTACCGTAATGAAAACAAAAGAACCACAAATATATAGGTTTATTTATGGACTTTAAATTCTATTCCATTGATCTATCCCCATCCTTATGCCACTCTCACACAGTCATGATTACTGTTGCTGTATAGTACATTTTGAAAATGGGAAGTATGAGTCTTCCTATTTTGTTCTTTTTCAAGATTGTTTTGGCTGTTCTGGGTGTCTTGCATTTCCATATGAATATTAGGATCAGCTTGTCAATTTCCACAAAAAAAACCCAGCTGGGATTTTTACAGGGATTATATTGAATTTGTAGATTAATTTGGGGAACATTGCCATCGTAATATTAAGTTGTCCAGTCCATGAACATGAGATGTCCTTCCATTTCTTTAGGTCTTCAGTTTCTTTAAATGATATTTTGTAGTCTTCAGCATATAAGTTTTGTGCTGCTTTTATTAAATTTATCTCTAGATGTTTTATTATTTTTGGTGCTATTATAATTTAAATGGTTTTCTGAATTTTATTTTGTGTTGTTTGTTGCTAGTACTCTGATTTACTTTTAAAAATTGTTCAAAAATACAATTAACCCTTGAATAACATGGTTTTAGACTGCTCAAGTTCACTTACAAATGGATTTTCTTCTGCCTCTGCCACCGCTCCTCTTCTTCCTCCTCCTAAGCCTTCTCATTATGAAGATGAAGACCTTTATGGTGACTCACTTCCACTTAATGAGTATTAAATAATATTGTCTCTTCCTTATGATTTTTTTTAATAGAAACGGGTCTTGCTGGTTGGCCAGGTTGGTCTTAAACTCCTGACCTCAAGCAATCCTCCCACCTTGACCTTCCAAATGACGTTCTTGATAACATTTTCTTTAGCTAACTTTATAGTAAAAATACAGTATATAAAACATATACAAAATATGTGTTAATTGACTGTTATCTGTAAGGCATCCAGTCATCATAGGCTATTAGTAGTTAGGTTTTCGGGGAGTTGATATGGTTTGGAGTTGGCATCTCATGTTGAAGTGTGATCTCCAGTATTGGAGGTGGGCCTAGTGGGAGGTGTTTGAATCATGGGGTTGATTCCCCATGAATGGCTTGATGCTGTCTTTGTGGTAATGAGTTCTCATTCTATTAGTTCACGCAAGATCTGGTTGTTTAAAGAGCTTGGCGCCTCCTCCTTTCTTTCTTGCGCCTTCTCTTGCCATGTGACATGCCAGCTCCCCTTTCCCTTACAGCATGAGTAAAAACTTCCTAAGGCCTCACCAGAAGCCCAGCAGATGCTGGTGCTATGCTTGTACAGCCTGTAGAACCGTGAACCAAATAAACCTCTTTTCTTTGTAAATTACCCAATCTCAGGTATTCTTTTATAGCAGTGCAAAAGGAACTGACACAGAAGGTAAAAGTTATATTTGGATTTTCTGCTGCGCCCCTAACCTCTATGTTGTTCAAAGGTCAATTATACATAAAACATAACATTTAACCATAGTAGCCATTTTTAGATATACAACTTAGTAGTGTTAAGTAAATTCACATTGTTTGTAACTGATCTCCAGAACTCTTCATGTTGCCTGATTTAATTTGAAAGATTTATATGGCCCCTTAACTATTTCACCTTTAATGCCATGCCTTTTAGTTTTCCTCTTCTTGCACCTGTAGTTGTAATGTCCTGGTCAGAGTAGGGGTTGGGAGATGTGGATAAAGTTATTTTATAATGTATGGAATATATTGATACTTTTTTCATACTTATAAACTTTTGCGTGTGCCTTGCAAACAAAAACTGATGGTGTTCTATTGGGGATATCACAGCTCAGTTTTTTTGATAACGTAGTCTGTTACTGAGTCAGTTCTATAGAAAGTCAACACTAAAGAGAGAGCTGGTTTATTGAAACACATAAGTTGCTGGAATTCTTTGAGGCTGTACCTGTATTTTCAGTATGGCGGAGTGTGTGGTTGGTTCAGATTTCTCATAAAGACCACAGTTAAATCAGAAAAAAAATTCTGCGTAGTATAGAGTGACAATGAGTAGTTTTTTGGGACTTTGACTTTGGTTTCTTGGTGCCTTACAACAGGTTTATCCAAGGTTGGAGAACTGCCTCAAACTCCAGTGTTCTCTATAGATGTGCTATAAATATGTTTTTTAGGGGGTAGAAGATACGAAGTTCACATTTGCTAAGATGGATTTCTATATGCTCTAATTTTAGCATGAAAGATGTGAAACTCTATTTGGCAAACTATTATCCAAATAAAGTTATGTCAAAAAATGAATTTCTTAGGTTCATTTCATGAACTAATTTTATTCAGCTCTTGATTACATTTCCTGTGTGTAGAGCGTGTTTCACGCTTGGTAACTGACTCTCATTTAAAGAGAATGAATGGCCAAATGAATGTCCTTTTGAGCATTTTTCAAGTGCATGCATTTCTGATTGGTTTTGTTTGCTTTATTCAATGGGGAGAATAATTCTTTGTGGCCAATTTCATTTTAAGAGGGCAATGTTGAGTGATTTTTCATAATTTAAAATATGAATAATTATGCTCTCAAATTATGTATTTGATGGAAACTTAGAACTGAAATCTTCGCTTTTCTTTCTCTCTGCCTCTGCACACTGCTGCCCAGAATGTTTTGGACAGGTGTGCTGTGCTGAATTTCATGTAAATCAAATTTTCTTTTTTTAATTTTTAAAAATGACTATTGTATCTTTGTGAAGGAATGAAAACAATAGGGATTAAGTTAAAAAGGGATTGTATTTTCCTTTGGTCATACTCATAAAGCAGTGCAAGAGAGAAGAAAACCCTCAAATGATACCATGTTTACACATGGCTGTACTAGTACTAATACACTCTTTTTAAAGGCAGTTATGTGAAATTTAGTTAAATAGGAAGACATATTTGTTTAATGGTCATTTGACATTGCCTACAGTCAATTTTTGGAATGTTCATTAGGTTACACTATGTAGTTTAAATATTTTCCAGTTATCTAAACTTTTTATTTCTTCAGTGCAAATTTATATTTTGGGAAATGTGCTAACAGTGTCTTAAAGGACATTAAAGGATATTACACCGAGAGTGGTTGGCAGCTCTTTGTCCATCTTCACAGAACAAGAAGAAATAGGCTTGGATTATTTTTGGTGAACATAAACATAATTTCTTAATATTAGGGGCATTAAGGCATAAATATTTACAGCTGATAATTATTAAAATAACAGTAACAGTACTTAACATTTTAGTACATGCTATGTAGCTGGCATTGTATTAAGTACTTTACATACATTATCTCATTGTTATCCAGTCCTATGTGGTAGAAATTATTACTTTTACCATTTTATGGATGAAGAAACTGAGGCTCAGAAAGGTTGAATAACTTACTAAGGATACCCAGTCAGTAAGCGAGAGACACATAGTTTGAAACCAGACCATCTGACTATGGAGCCTGTGCTGTTAACCACAGTTAATGGGAAGAGGATAAACCAGTGCTGCCCTTACATTAAATACTCACCATGGGCGACCAATCAGTTACAGACAGTAATGGATAACTGAGTAGAAACACAAGCAAAGAAGTTGCCAGTATCATGATTCGGTTCAAGAAGTCGTAGTAAGTAAGGATGTGTCTCGGATTTTTTTCAGTTTTTTCACCAGGTTACAAATTCCCAAGAATGATGATGTGATTCATATGTAAATTATATGTAATAAAATAGTTGAAGTTCAAAATCCTATTGAGATAACAAAGAGGTTTCTATATTATATGGAAAACTGAGAAATCAGCAACACAGACATTAAGACCCAGATACATAAATGGGGAAAACATATGGACAGACAGTACAAATACAGTTAAGAAATATAGAAAGTTCCGCCTTGTAAGTAATCAAATGCAGATTTAAGTCATAATGTGATATGAGTTTTTCCTAGTAAATTAGCAGGAATGTATAAAATGTTAATACCCAAAGGTGGTACTCGCATTCACTGCCAGTGGCTTTTTAAAATACTGTGTCAGCAAAACAAAATAATTCAATCAATCAATAAATATTCCTCTTTCCTCGCACTAGTTTAGTAAATATGAAATCCATATGTTTTTCCTATTATATTGAAAAGCATATTTTATTAAGCTAGCCTGCATTGGACAAAAAAAAATTTGTAATTTGTATTATCTTTTTTTTTTTTTTTTTGAGACATGGTCTGGCTGTAGCACCCAGGCTGAAGTACAGTGGTGTGATCTTGGCTCGCTGCAGCCTCCGCCTCCTGGGCTCAAGCCATCCTCCCACCTCAGCCTTCCTAGTAGCTGGGACCGCAGGCATGCATCACCACGCCTGGCTAATTTTTGTATTTTTTGTAGAGACGGGGTTTTGCCATGTTGCTCAGGTTGGTCTCAAATTCATTAGCTCAAGCAGTCTGCCTGCCTCAGCCTCCCAAAGTGCTGGAATTACAGGTGTGAGCCACTGTATCTGGTCTGTATTAAATACTTTTAAAAAATCACCTACAGAAGAAAATAAATGAACAGCTGTTGAGCAGAAATGTTGATTTAGTATTCTCCTTAAAATTATTAATCATGAGAGATGTATCTTAATTGCCAACCCATTGCAAGCTTAAATTGCATAATCATCTGTCAGTAACCTCATTGTTTATGTATAACCTCCTGGTACATAGGAACATGTGTGTTTTATATATGAGTATTCTGTAGTTTTACTACTGGTTAATTAAACATGGGAAAATCATTTAAGTTTGTTATTTATTCACTTAAAAATTACCTGAAATTTTTGGAAATTATTCTTTATTTCAAAAAACTAAAGAATGATGAAATTTTTAAAATAAAGGTGTGATTTTTAGTTTTAAATTTAGCTTATATTTGTTTACTCTATAGCTGTGACTGGGCAAATAACTCTGTAATTATTTTACAGGTATTCACAGTTTTATATGGAAGATAGCTTTTGCCATTATAATATGTTTAACCATCATTTCTTTGATGGAAAGGTAAGAGTTGTGACCATTATCTCATTGTTCTCTTATTGTGGAATAACAGATTTCAGAGTGCCTCCCTTGTTCTTTTGCTAAATTCCCTCAAGGTCAATTTGTAACTGTTCTACTATTTACTGGTATTTATTTTTGTTCTTTCACTGTTTATTGAGCACCTAGAGGTGATTTTATTATTCCCTTGTTAAGACTTCTCACTACTTTTTGGATGAAGGCCCACATTCTTAGAAGGCTTATGGGGCTCTGTGTGATCTGACCTCGATTTCCACTCTAGTCTCCCCTCTCCCTGTTTCCCCTTTGCTGTCTGTGCTCAGGGCACAGGGCTTTCATCTGGAACTGGTCAGACGCCTTTGCACCACAGGGAAGGCCCGTGCTGTTCCTGCTGGTTTCTGCTGTCTTTTGCCTTGATAACTTCCACGCATGTTTTAGAACTTTGTTCCAAATCACTTCTTCCAGCCTTCCCCGACCCCCACTCCCCAAAGGGTCAAGTTCTCGTTTGTAGAGTTACCACACTGTAATTAAATGCATGTGTCAGGGCTGGGAGTGTACGGAAAATCTCTATTCCTTCCTCTCACTTTTTCTGCGAACCTCAAACTACCCTAAAAACTAAAAGATCTTTAAAAACAAAAAAGACAGCAGCTTAAAAAAAGCTCCTTTAAATATGAGGCTAACAATGTCACTGAGAATAAACAGCATAGTAGAGCTGATACATTTAGTTTGAGCTCTGTGTCAGGCCTATTATAAAATAAAATCTGTAACCAACCAAGTAATCACACCTGCCAGGACGCTGACCAAAAATATTGTGAAATTATCAAGACACTTTGAAGCATACCCATAAATATATGCATACATATCAATTTTGTAAAAGTTGTGAACCATGCTTGCTATGTATTGTGCTTTGAGATATTAACTAATGATAGGAGGATGAAAACCAAGCAAGACTTTATAAAAGTCAGCATTCAGGAAATGAAAACAAATGTTAAATTGTTGGTTGGGATTGAAAAATGAGTCCCCTGATTTAGTAAGTATAGCACTCCTTCCATTTGAATCAATTTAGCATTGGGATATATATTAATATTTTTCAGCTGTGAAGCCATTAAAACAAGGTATTGAAATAAACAGCAGTTATAATTAGATGTATTTCAGCTGTTTCCCAAAGAGTTTATGTGGTTGGTAATCACTAAGAATTGAGAACTGTTGAGGTGAATGTGAAGGAAAGTGGGAATTGAAAGTCACTTGCCAGTGGATGATGAGGGACTTCTCAGCTGCAACAGTGGCAGTGAGAAAAGGAGAGAAAAGAACTGGGTTGTCTAGGCATTCATAGAGGCAGTGAAAAGACTGTACTGAGGGGGAAGGAAGTCCAAGCTGACTTGGTGGAATGGCCTGGATTTGTATTTTTTCATCTAAACAGAGGGAAGTGAAGTTTGGAAAGGTTGAGTTTGTGGGGCTGGTAGGATATTGATGTGGCGGTATCCAGCCTGACTACTTGAAACCACAGGACTTTGACGTCAGGTGAGGTCAGGGCTGTGTCGTAGTAAATGAGGAAGTAATCGAGTTTGAATCACTGCTTGATGCTACACTAGTGAGTTAGGATTTTCTTGTTGTTTGTCTGTTTTAATACCATACTATGGTTTTGCTTTTTATTTTGAACAATAAATACAAAATAAGGATAAAATTAAATACCTAAAGGTTGGCTAGCAATTTTTTATTTTTTTAAAGAGTAACAGGTAATTAGGGTTTTTCTTCGAAACTCTTTGTAGCTTATAGGAAGTGTACAGCATTACCTTATATGTTTCTACAATAATGGTTGGAATAAGCTGCCAAGATTGAGATCCACTTTATCTTCCCTGAAGAAAAGAGTCGTCCAGCTCAGGCTTTTCTTACTCTATATTTCAGCAGCAACCTCTAAATAGCACTGCAGCTATAGAGATTGATCTGCAGAAACCCATTGTTTTAATGATTTTACTATCTGCCTTTTTTTCTACCTACTCCCGGAGTCAAGTTTTTCACTAGAGATTTACCATCCACTAATCAATCACTAAGTATTTAAGTGTCCGCTCAGTGCCTGTGAGGCTGTCCAGGGTGCTTAGGAGAATAGAAGACTCTGCTAGTACACCTCAGCATTTTACAGTCCACTAGATTCAAAAGTGGGAGTTCCCCACATAGGATTTCTCATTGCAAATCATATAGTATTTAAAAAATGTCATCAGCCTTAATGGCAAAGTCAGTTAAAGTATGTAGAGAGGATGGCTAATTAAATTGCCGGGCACTTTTTAAATGATAGAACTGAGATAAAGAGTCAAATTACTGCGAACATTGGTGGTGCAAGCAAGTATCTATTTCCTGTAGAAGATCAACATTAAGACAATCAGCAACTCGTGTTGGGCTCTGATGCCATTGATTCTTACCTGGAAAAAAAAATCCTTTAAAAATATGTTTAAAGTTAGGTTAGGAGCTAGACATCATTTCCTTGTGTAATTTCTCTTTTCTACTTTTAACTCGAAGGAGTTTGAAGATTTCAATATCATCATCTGTGCTTTCAGTCCTTGTTCTTGTAAGCAGGTTAAGGAAGTGCGAGACAGCACTTGAAAAACGATTAACCTTCTTGACAAGTGATCCTCTGCTGTAGGAGTTCCAGTCGGAAATTAATGAAGACTCTCCTAGGAAAAAGGTGTTCCTCTTATCAGTGGCGTCTTCTACATTGATTCAGCAGTAGAACAAAATATATTTTATTATAAAGTACATATAGGCTTATTAAAGTTTAAAATGCCATCAAATTTTTAAATCTCATGTCATTTTGTATACTGTGTTGACTTATTTTTGTAGATGAGTACAGTCAGCTCTCCCCGTTTGTGGGTTCTGCATGTGTGGATTCAACAAACTGCAGATCAAAAATATTTAAGAAAAAAAAGAGGGTGGTGGTGACTGTACTGAGCATGTACGCTTTTTTCTTGTCATTATTCCCTAAACCATAGAGTCTAAGAACTGTTTATATATCACTTACATTGTATTAGGTATTAGAAGTAATCTAGAGATGATTAAAACTATATAGGAGGATGTGCATAGGTTAAGTGCAATACTGCAATATTTTATATCAGGGACTCCAGCACCTGCAGATTTTGGTATATGTGGGTGTCCTGGAACCAATCCCTCAGGGATACCAAGGGGACTGTACTTGAAAGCTACTTGCAAGTCAGTTGACTGGAGATACTGTTATATGGTATCTCTTAATAACTTCACCCATAGCAAAAACCGTTAAATATCCCTGTTAATGTTTACTTTGCAATTACTAAAAAAGCTTAAATTAACCTTTGGGAAAATGTGTTAATAGCATAGTTTCATGGACCAGATGTGCTTTGTCATTTGTGAACTTTCCTTTTTTATTTACTTACAGTGCATGTTCAAATATGTCTGCCTGATACTCAAAAACATGTGCATGTTTAACTGGTAATTTGTAGCTGTTATTAAACAAACTCATGGCATTGGACAAGCCAGATAGGAAAACAATGTCTTCTTCGTCTTTGTGTCCCTAGTGCTTAGCACCATCCCGGCTTCTGTTTGTTGAATTGAATTTAACGTTTTAGATGGTTTTCATGGGTAATGAGTTTCTTTTAGGACACTAAATTTAGCCTTTTAATTTAACCATTTGAAATGTGCAGTCTTCTGATAGTGATGGTGTTTGAATTTGCAATTTTAAAAACCTGCTTATCAAGGAACCCAAAGATAAAATCTTATGGGGGCAAAGAGAGGCTCCAGAATGTCACTGAGGGATGCTGCGGTGGCAAGATGACTCGGTAAACTTTCCAGTATTAAGAGTGAGACTGAGTCTAATGCATTCTCCTCCAAATAGGATGAAGTGCCTCTCTCTAGTCCTAATTTAGAAATGAATTTTTATTTGTTCCAGACTGCCCTTGAAGTATGCAGAGCATTTTTACAGGAAGATAAAGGCGAAGAAATCATTATGGTGACGGATCCTCCATTTGGTGGCTTGGTTGAACCTTTGGCTATTACATTCAAGAAGTTAATTGCTATGTGGAAAGAAGGTCAAAGCCAAGGTGTATAATTTATTACTGCAAAGTAAACATGTATCTATGTATCTACTTCCTGTCAAATATTAGCTGAGCTCAGTGAATCAGAGCACTGATAGAATATACATGTCTTGAGTTCTCTTTTTAAAAACAGGTTTATTTGATGTTGCAGCAAACTTCATTATCATGATATACTTTGTATTATTCTAATCATGTGGATTTTTTTTAATGGCTTATAGGAAAAATACTATGTTTTTGAGGGGGATAATGGGACATTATGCAGAACAGCAGTGAACTGCTGTCATTCATTCAGTAAATATTTACTGAGTAGCCACTGTGTGCCAGGCACTGTTTAGGTACTGGGAATAGATTTTTGAATAAAACTGATACATACCTCTGCCCTGTGGACCATACATTCCCTGTTCCTAAAGCCTGGCCCAGAACACTAAGAGGGCACTCAGCCTGAGGTCCAGGGCTCTACACTTTGCCAGGATATGAGTTTGGAGGTTAGACATCCCATAGACTGATTGTGGTTATCAGTACACAGATTCCCAGCCCTAGAGGTGGTCTAGTGGCTGGGGGTTATTATTCAGTTTAAAGTGACTTAGGGCTTCAAAGTATTTTATAAAATTATCTAATTAGTTGGTATATTCATTTTTTAGAAACATTTTCTAGCTCGCAAGTTGATAAATTTGTTAAGAGTGTCAGGAATTTTGTGATCATGCTTCTCCACTAATAGTGCTTTGGGAGACAGAATGCAAATGAAATATAAAATGTGACTCATATTGTTAAGTATTTCACTTATTTGCTGTTTTTAAGTCCACTAATTAGAGTGGATAAAGTCAGTGTCTTTGGGGAAGCAATAAAGAGCTTTGTGGGCTTGAATTCCTGTTCTGCCACTTATTAGCTGCATTGGACTTGATAGCTTATGGCTTCAGTTTCCCTATCTGTAAAATGGGATAATATCTAATTCTAGGGATTATTGTAAGGAGACAGTACATAGAAAGTACTTATTATAGCTTAGTGTAAACAGTATGATTAGGCTTGCCTCTGAATTTAGGCTTTTCAGCCTGTTGGAGTTTTAGCTGTAATAGTGCTGTAATAAGTACTAGCCTATACTAGGTGCTTTGTAAGTAATAGCTGTGTTCCCTGTCTCTCACAAACACTAATTTTGGTAAAACTGTTTTTAAGAATCTTCCTTGATGCAGTCAAGGTTGATTCATCCCTGAAAACTAAGATAAAGAGTTGTGGCAGAGCTGGGATTCACACCCAAGGCCTACTTACTGCCTTCTAGTCCAGAGGTCCTTCCACTACGTCATGACTACCTTTGTGCCTCAAAAGTGACACTCCTTTTCTATTTTCAACTTTTTAGGTAACATCTTTGCCTTACCTAGACAATAGTAATATACATATGGGTTACTTTTACATACTCTTAGTAGCTATATTTCGATATAAAGGAATATTTCCACTGACCTTTGGGAATAGTCAGGTTTGAAATGGCACTCTGGTAAACATTTTCTGTTTTGTATGAGATTTAAATGTGTTGAATCATTGCAATTTCTCATGCTAGCAGAAGTTTTTCTATTGTAACCTTCTATTTATTTCTTTAATTTACTATTATTTTTCCCTTTTTGTGATCCATTAGATGACAGTCACAAAGAACTACCCATTTTCTGGATTTTCCCCTATTTTTTTGAATCCCGAATTTGTCAGTTTTTTCCAAGCTTCCGGATGCTGGATTACCAGGTAGAGTACAGATTCTGTTTTCTGGCATGGTTGGGGAATGGAGATTCTACTTAAATAGGTATAAGACTATTCATTGATGTTAGTAAATTAAAATACAATGAGCTGTATTAAACACTAACATTTTACCATATGTAGCTCAGTCCAGTGGTTCCTAAATGTCTGTAATCCCTAGAGTGCATGTCGAAAATACAGATTGAGTACCAAAATAAACCCACTAAATCAAAATTAGAGGACAAAGCCCCAAGAAAAAATATCTCACCAAGCTCCTTGGGTGATTCTCGGTGTGCTAGGTTTTAGAGCGGCTGATTTAATCTTTCATCATCACTAGGAGATTGTGCAGCCCCCCAGGTTCATCATTATGAATGTTGGTTTCCTCTGTTTAGAGGGTAGAGAAAAGTAAATCACCTTTCTAGTTGGTGAAATGCCATGCATAGTTTACTGCGTCACTCTGGGGATGTCAGGAGTGTCGGAGAAGGCAGAGATGGCTCTGTGTGAATGTGTTGATTCTGGGAAGAAGTTACTGGAGTGAGTAGACCTCCTCCTTCACAGCGATGCCTATGGAATTTTCCCCATGCCTGAAATGAGAATGAGGCTTGTGTCCACAGTAGCTCCACCTGGTCTTTTACGTTCATACTGCTTTAAACTCCACTTTCCTGTATTTTTTTCCCTTGTGTTTGAAGTTAACCCTGTTGTTGCCATCACCGTGTATGGTCTTCAGGCAGGTACTGCTTCCTCTTTTTTTTTTTTTTTTTTTTTTTGAGACAGAGTCTCACTCTGTCACCCAGGCTGGAGTGCAGTGGTGCAATCTCGTCTCACTGCAACCTCTGCCTCCCAGGTTCAAGTGATTCTTCTGCCTTAGCCTCCTGAGTAGCTGGGACTACAGGTGTGTGTCAACATGGCCACCTAATTTTTTTTCCCTGTATTTTTAGTAGAGACAGGGTTTTGCCATGTTGGCCAGGCTGGTCTTGAACTCATGGCCTCAAGTGATCTGCCTGCCTCAGCCTCTTAAAGTGCTGGATTACAGGCGTGAGCCATTGCACCCAGCCTGCTGCCTCTTTTTGTAAGAGGTTTCTATTTGAGTTTTCTGAATAATCGACTAGCCTCTGATTAAGGCAGAGTTTTAGCCGTAAATGTCTTCACTTGCTGTTGCAAGCTAGCACTTGGTTCTAATCTTTCTAATCTTGAAGGTATATACCATTATGAAAATTATTTTAAAATTCTGAAAGAAACTGTTACCAAAAATGAGGGTAAAAGACTCTGATTCCTCTCAAACAGCAGACACTATACTTTCAAAGTGTTCACTTTTAATCTTTTTTTTAAAAGTACTTTTTACAGGTTTGTAATCATAGAAGGCAATTTTGAATTCTGCTTTCTTCACTATGTCTTATAAGTATACATTTTTAAACATAGCTACCCAATCTTTATGCTTTAATAACTAAATTATTTCATATGCAGGCTATTTATTATTCCCTTCTCTTTGGACTATAGGTTGTTTTTACCTTTTAAGGTACTATAAATAACACTGCTATAAACACCTTTTATGCATATAGTTTTTTCATGTTTTATAGAACTTGCTTAAAATAGATTTCCAAAACTGAGATTACTTTATCAAATATAATGGATTTTTTTTATGGCTATTAAGTAGTATTAACAGGTTTTGTTCTAAAAGTGTGTAGCACAAGCCATTTTAAACTTGACTTCTTGAGCTCTGCTTTGGGCAAAATTTATATCGTAAGTTTTCTCCGAGCTCATTTAACTCCTTTTTGGGGCATCAGGTTTCCTGTTTCTTGTCTGAGGGATGCTTCTAATATAGACATTTGCAATACAGAGATAGCTGACATATTCTAAAAATATTAACTGCGTAAACAGGTTCTAGTTTTCATTTCATTTCATTTCATGTCATTGCCTTTGGCAATGGATAATTATCTAGTGCAATGTTTGGCATACAGTAGGTGCCATGTGTATGTCAAATGGATAATTGAGTGAAAAAGCATGAACCCTGGAGTCAAAAAGGATCGGAGTTTTAATCTTGGTGCTGGCACTTACTTAACCCCTCTGAAGCTTATCTTACCTGTTAAATGAGTATAGCAATAATATATCTGTCTCTTAAGGTCTTAAGGATTTTATGAAATAATGCATGGAAAGGCTTAGCCCTGTCCTTAACACACAGCAAGTATTAAGTTTAGGTTCTTGCTGTCGGCATTGTCATCACCATCACTGTCATTGTCATCATTCAGATAGTCCCAAGGTAGGGGTAAAACTCTTCCTCAGGTCCTTTTTTGATACATCTGAGAAATTAAAACTGCATAATTGTATAAGTTGGTGCAAAAGTAATTTTGCCATTAAAAAAAAAAAAAGGTAAAAACCGCAATTACTTTTGCACCAACCTAATAATTCATGTCCTTAGAAAACTGTTGTATCCATATTTAGAGAGGAGTTTTCCCCCTCCCCCCACTATGGACAAGAGTTTGAAATGGTGAGAGGGCAAAAGAAGACAGATCCAGAATACAGCAGATGAGAGAGGCAACTTTGGAGTAACCAGCCGTCACTTGTTAGGCAGTCTGTGTTACTAGGAAGGAACTTTTGGAAATATTAGGGTTATGGTTTTGAGAAATAGTTGCAAGGTCCAAGTGTGGACAATAATTATACACTTCAGTGTATTGATGAAGAAAGGTTCTGACTAGGTCATATGTGTCTGACAGGCTAAAAAGCAGTCTTCTCAATAAAAAGAAAGCCAACCTTTGGAAAGAAAAATGAGAATAAAATCTAAAACAAAGCAAATTTGTTTTTACTGATTCCTGCTAACGGGAAGAACAGTACTGTGATTACATGCTTATATTGGAGAAACTGATTTTGCCATATCTCCTCATGTATTTATAAACATTATTTGATGTACGTTCTTGGACAATTTTTCTAGTTTTTGAAAATTTCTCTGGACCTATTACTCCTTTCTGAGCATTTTGCTTTCCTCTTTTTTTTGTTACTTTAACTTCATTAAATTTTTTTTGTTGTTGTTTCTTGTTTTTGAGATGGAGGCTCGCTCTGTTGCCCAGGCTAGAGTGCAGTGGCACGATCTCGGCTCACTTCAAGCTCTGCCTCCCGGGTTCTCGCCATTCTCCTGCCTCAGCCTCCCGAGTAGCTGGGACTACAGGCGCCTGCCACTACACCTGGCTAATTTTTTTTGTATTTTTTTTAAGTAGAGACAGGGTTTCACTATGTTAGCCAGGATGGTCTTGATCTCCTGACGTCGTGATCTGCCCGCCTCGGCCTCCCAAAGTGCTGGGATTACAGGCATGAGCAAAAAAAATTATTTTAAATAGAGATGGAGTCTCTCTGTGTTGCCCAGGCTGGTCTCGAACTCCTGGGCTCAAGCAATCCTCTCACCTCAGCCTCCCAAAGTGCTGGGATTACAAGTGTGAGCCACCATGCCTGGCCTAACTTCATTTTGTGGTACTTTTTTTTTCTTTTATATTAGCCTTCATTGAATGAAAACTTGGAGTCCCCTCTCCTCCTTCACAGATCTTTTCCCATAGACCTTGATTAGGCCTTTTTTTTTTGGCGGGTGGTTGGGGGGGACATCACCTGAGATGATTATAAGCCCTCAAACCACAATGCAGTAAAAATCCCCAAATCACTAAATCTATTTTTTTGGAAACACTTCCCAGGTAAGAGGAAGGCAGAAATGCCGCAAATCTTCATAAAACATAAATTATGTAGACTCTCCAGTGATCAAACACTTGATGAATACGGAATAAAACAGTCATCCAAGACCTAGAAAACCAAGAGTTCTATTAACCAGAGATTAGAAAGGAAGGATGTGATGATGAAAGGAAACTCTGATTTTGAGTCAGAAGTCTGAGTCCTGGCACTGCCTTTTAGAGGCTACTTAATCTTGGGAGAAGTCACTTTATCTCTCCAGGTTCTGTTTCCTTACCTATAAAATAAAATCATTGAACCAGAAAAGAGATGGCAGGTAAGTTTCTCTTTTGGTACTAAGCCTGATAAATTGCTAGTGATTTTCTGGAGAATTTGTTGAGAATACCAGGTTCAGTAGCAAAGAGTAATATGATTAGTGGTGTCCGCCATGGGGGTGGGGTCAGGGTGTGGTGGTGTTCGTGTCCTGAATTTTCTGTGTCTGAATTAGATGATGTCACCTCCTTTCCACCTGGGACATTCTGTTCTCTCTTGTCTGTACTTAATATGGGACACTTGTCTGGGGTGTTAAAAGTATAGCTCTTTGCTTTTGTCAAAGCTATCCTTTTTAAACATCAGCCTGTTAGGACACTGTGTTTTTCAAGATTAGTTTCACAGTCAGAAATGAAGATATTTTGGCAGCAATTTCTGGAAAATTATTGCAAATTAAAAGATGGCTACCAAAATTCCTAAAATTTAATCTATAATAAACATAAAACATGTAGTGGGTTTGAAGTAAAAAGGGGTATAAGATGTCCACATGTTACTTTTAAATAAGAGGTAATGGGATATGGGGATTACGATAGACTTTACTGCTGTGGTAGAAGCTGGTTGCTGGAGCAGAAGAAGGTACTGGGGACCTTTTGTGTGTGCTGAAATCCAATAGAAGACAATCCTTAGGGAGTTACGGAAATGCAAGTACTCTGTCTTATTTAATCTTTCTTTCCTGACCATAGTAGGCACAAAATAAATGTTGACTTGGATGTCTTGGTCTCCATTTAACTAGTTTCAGTCTCATGTTACAGAAGACATTTGCGTATAGAAAAAATTAAAAATTAGGAATTGCAGAGATTTTGTGCTTTCCCTCATTTCTATACAGTACTTCATCACATTAATCAGTTCCATGAGAGAAATTTTCTATTTGAAAATGCCTCTCATCATCATTGTGAGTGAAATGTCAGGGATAATGATGGGAAAATGGTGTATCAGCTCTACTACTAGTGATAGGCAATTTGCAAAATTGTGTTTGCTTTACAGCACTTCCATAGGAGGTTTATTTGTGTGGCTGAAGCTATGAAATATGGATGTATGTTAGAGGTACATTAATTTACTCTAGCAGCATGCATTTTACATACCATATGTTTATAGTTAATTAGCACAACAAACCCGCATTTAAAAATAATAATAATCTCAATTAGGTTATGCAAAATCAAGCAATCAACCACCTTCCTGACACATACATTCTCTGACTCCTTGGGTAACCATAAAGAAATTGTTCTTTTTTTTCCCTCTCTTCCATCTGCTATCTAGTATGTTGCATAGAATATTCCACGTACTAGAAATCTTTCTAAAATATTATTCTCCAACATTTGAAAAGCTTCATATGAATCTCTTGGGAAGAATTTTTTTCTTATGACACTCATAAATGTTCAAAATATCTTTGTTGGTTTAATAAGGTACCATATATTTATTGAGTACACAGAGGAGTGCATTAGGGGAAACATTATGAATTTAAATGATTTTAAAAGAAAATGACTTACGGTACTATTTTAAGGTGATTTTGTAGTAAAATCTATTTTTGTATCCCAGCCTCTAATAGATAACATATATTCATAGAATTTTCAAAGTTGGAAAGAAACAGAGGTAACCTAGGCTGACTTCCCAACGTAATAATCCTCTCCACTAAATTCATGACCAGCCGTCATCCAGCTTCACTTGAATGCTTCCAGTGAGCAGAGGCCTACAGCCTTAGAAGGCAATGCAATTTATTTAATAGCTTTAATCGTTAGAAAATTTTCTCATATGAAGATAAAATATGCTCCCCATTAACTTCCAACCATTGGTCCTAGTTCTATTCTCTGAAGCAATAAAGGATAAGTCCAATTTCTATTCCATATGACACCCCTTCAGTTAGAGAATAGCTATCAGATCCTCCCAACCATCTCTTTTCTGGATACACATCCCTAATTTGTTAAGCTATAAATTCTGTTCATTCCCATTATTTTTCAAAGAAATGAACTAGTTTTATCAACTTCTCTCTTGAAACGTAGTGACTGAACACGGGGCTTCACGTGTGATCTGACCTGAAAGTTTCCTTGTTGTGGTACTGTACTTCCAAATAGGCCAACTGTGAGTCTGTGCCAGCTTTTACACAGTTTATGCTGGACTGCAGACTCACCATACTTACAGCCAGAAACCCTTAGGGGCTTTTCCACACTGTCCCTTGGCTCTCCTCATCCTGTGCTACAGTGTACTTAGTTTTTCCCACTGCTGAAGCTTAGCTTTAAACTAGACACGCCTGGAGAACAAGCCTAGGAATCTCCCCGTAAAGGCCTCTCTTTCCCTTGTCCTCAATTTCTTACATTTTTGTGATTCACTTATTAGCTAGCTAGCTTACAAGCCAGTTTTGTTGTAAGTTCTTTCATATTCTTGTTTATAATAGAAACAATTCAGTACATAACTTATTTGAATATCAGGCTTACCTGTACTGACCTCATAAAAAACCTCATGGTATTCTTATGGATAATCTAAAACAGTGGTTCTTAAACTTTAGTGTGCCAGGAGGACTTGATAAAACACAGATTGCCAGGCCCTACTCCCAGAGTTTCTGATTTATTAGGCCCTAGGTGAGGTGAGAATTTGCATTCCTAATGAGATCCCAGGTGACACTGATATTGCTGATCCAGACACCATACTTTGAGAGCTACTGATGTAAAGAAACATGAATTTAATGACCAGGTGGATTCATAGCAGTCTTAAAACCAAATTGAGAATGCTTGTGGATAATAGGTTGCAGGAGGAGACTGAAGCAAGAGGCTAATAGAAGTCATGCTTATTCACTTTGGTTTGCTTTCAAGACAATCTGCTGAAACTAAAAGTTGAGTTAGGGACCTTGAGGAGAGAGGTACATGTTTGAAATAGTCACTGTGGGGAGAACAACTATAATTGTGAGCCTATGTCTTCATCTCCATTTTTCTGCCTTATGCCAGGCCTTGAACAAGTGTTTTACAAACATTATCTCATTTAACCTTCACAGCAACTTTAAGTACTGGTACCCTCTTCTTACATAAGATGACACAGAGCAAATTTCACACACAAAATGGGAAGCCCTGACCAAATGAGCACACATTTTCAAAGGCTGAATTTTTTAATGCCAAAAGCTAAGTTCTTGAATACATGATAGACTTTCTTGTAAAGTGTGTTGTATTAGATAAAAGCTTAGAGTTGTTCCTTTAATACTAGACAATGTAAATTTGTCATAACAGATCTTTTTAATAATGAAATTTTACTGCTACAGAAGCTGTTGGTTTGTAAGTAAACTCTTGCTCTTAAGAATTTCTTGTTAAATACTATAAGGGAGATGGTTGTGCTTTAGTCAGGAGTAGGTCAAAGCAGCTTTCCAGTGCAGCATGACTCAGCGGGTTTGGAGTGCAGGTGCACAACTCTGCACGTTATGTAACCACACTGCAGGCGTATTAGGTGATCACTCATGTGAGCTCGTGCTTGGCCTGGAGCCACTATTGTCTGTAAAAGGTATAATTAACCTGCTAACACTGTACATATGGCCTGTGCCTGGGTTGGCTCATGCCCAGGCTCACTTGCACTCAGAGAGAGAGTAAAGCCATGTTGAAACTGTCTACAATTCGAGTGTTTTTCCAGTTACCTGCCACTGGTCTACCTACTCCCCTTGGTCCTCAGCTTGGGCTGAGACCTGACACTTGGCGTGACAATTGACATCATGAACAGGATACTGAGGAGAGTGAGCCTTCATTCTCTGGTGATTCTGAGTCAGCCATGTGGCCACAACATGGGTTGTGGTGCCTGGTGTCCGCTGTACTGCTTGAATGGGCTCCAGTGGAAACCTCGGCAGCAGTAGATGGGTCCCCTGCGAGCATGGAGAAGGCACTGAAGCAGCTAGAAATGCAGAGCACTGAGAAGGAATGAGCTTTTGCCAGCAGAGTTGGATGGGCATTTTTGACTGTGCTATGAGAAGTACACACCCAGTCCCTGAGGGATGCAGTAGAGGTAAGGGCCCTCCAGGTACAGATGGGGCACCTGGAGGCCTGGCTACAAAACTCAGAAAAAGAGTTAGAAGCTGCCATGAATGGGGACCTCCAGGCACAGGCAGGGCGCCTGGAGGCCTGGCTACAGAGCTTGGAAAAGGAATTAGGGGCTGCTCTGGATGCAGGCCTGGGTCTGTTGTCTTGGCCAGAGACCCCCACCTGGTCTGATATCAAGGAGGCTGTTGGCGGGATCGAGGGGTCCGTGCCATAAAGAAGGGAAAGATGCCCCATCTGCAGGGGTGCCCCCAATGGGAGAAAAGGGGGTCCCAGTGAGTGACATGCTCACAGATGTGGATAGATTTGACTTTGGCCATGGTGGAGCAAGAGAAAATTGATAAGCAGCCCAGTGAACTTTGTGGAGACAGCTGTTTCCAGAGCAACAATTCTAGAAAATACCCAAGCAGGAGAAGAACGTTTCTGTGTGACCTGGTGCCACCCTGGCACTCCAGCCCAAAGACTATGTTCTACAGCCAGGTGGGGGTGTAAAGTCTTCTGTTTGATGAGGGAACTGACCGAGGTGCCCCTCCCAAGGAGGCCACATGTGAAATTAGCAATCCACTGGTCTCCCACCAATGTACAGCAAGTGCTGGTGCTGGTAGACACCAGCGCAGATACATTCTGGGGTTGGATATTTTACACGACTTGACAGCTGTGCCGTCTATCATGGACTTGATGGACCACTTGATGGAACTGGGATAGTATCACTATATAGTGGAGTTGGCTAATGCATTGTTTTCCAGAGAGCCAGGAACAGTTTGCCTTCATGGGAGGATGACATTGGACTTTCACAGGTTGCTGCAGGGCTTTTTGCATAGCCCCACCATTAGCCATGGTCTTGTTAATGATATTATGCCCACCTCTGATTCTCTTGCAGATTTAGAAGCAGCAACACTCCCATTGCCTAGAATTAAGATGGTGCGGCTGAGACCGCCTTCCTGGCAGCCAAGTGGGCCATTTAGCAGGCATAAGCCCTATAGGTAGTTGACAGGGGTGCCCATTTGAGCTGGATGTACATGTGACCACAGATAGTTTTGGCTGGGGCCAATATCAGTGCATGAAGCACTTGAGAACACTGGTGGGCTTTTGGTCCCAGCTGTGGAAGGGAGCTGAGCCCCATTGTTGATTGATAAAGAAGCAGTAACTCATATGCTGCCCTTCAGATTCATGAGAGCGTGGCAGGACAGGCTACAGACATTGTGCGTATGACTTGCCTGATAGTGTGATGGGTGTGTTCGTGGATAACCACCTCCCAAACTGAGACAGCGCAGACATCCCCTTTGGCAAAGTGGGGCACCTACTTGGAGCAGCAGGGTATGCTGAATACAAGTCCCTTAGCATCTGAGTTGCAAGATGTCTTGGGACCTGTAGTCCTAATGCAAGATAAGGCCATGGGGCCTAAGGCACAGCCTGACGCAACCCTACACCTTGAGCCATTGCTGTTTAAGGAAGGGCATCCCCCCATTCCTGATGGGGGGCATGATACACAGATGGGTCTAGCCAAGGTGCTACTGCTGCCTGGACTGCTGTTGCAGTCCAACCTAGTACTGATACTATATGGTTTGCAACCAGGTATGGGCAAAGTAGCCAATGGGCTGAACTTAGAGCACTGTGGATGGTGATCACCAAGGAGGTGACACCTATGGTAATCTGTACTGAGACCTGGGTGGTCTATCAAGGGTTAACCTTGTGGTTAACTGCCTAGAAGTTACAAAGGTGACTAGTTGGTCACCAGCCCCTGTGGGGCCGGGCCAGGCCATGTGGCAAGACCCTATACGAGGAAGGATGACCTCCTCTGACCAAGTATGGGGACAAAAGGTAATCTGTTGTTGCCTGCCCCAATGCCTTTAAAGGTAGGGGAACAAAAACCCGGCTTAATGTATAAAGCAACATTGGGGTGATGTCACCATGAGGTGGTTGCCTGCCATAACCTGGAGCTGTTGCTTTCTGTGGTATTGTGTGTTATGAATTCCGGGCTCCACCCTATGGGCACGTGTCCCTGCCCAGAGGACACCCTCGGCCTAGGGGGTAGAGTGTAAGAGAGATGGCTGCGCTTTAGTCAGGAGTAGGCTGAGGTGGCTTTCTGGTACGGCGTGACTTAGCAGGTTTGGAGTGCAGTTGCACAACTCCACACGTTATGTAACCATGCCATGTGAGGCTCATTAGGTGATCACCCACATGCGCTCGTGCTTGGCTTGGAGCTATTGTTGTCTGTGAAAGGTATAATTACCTGCTAACGCTCTACATACAGCCTTCACCCAGGCTGGCTTGCACCCACGGCTTGCGCCCAGTCTTGCTTATTCCCAGAGACAGAGTAAAAGCCATGTCGAAATTGTCTATGATCCTTGAGTGTTATTCCAGCTACCCACCACTGGTCCACCTACTCCCCTCGGTCCTCAGCTTGGACTGGAACCTGACACTTGGCATGACAAATACTTTAACTCATATATTGGCATCAGTTTGTTCATTTATTGGTTAAAGAATCTTAATGTTGACTAATTTGAGTAAAGTTTCTTTCTGCTTTAATTTTTAACTTTCTAGGTAGATTATGATAATCATGCACTTTATAAACACGGAAAGACAGGTCGAAAACAGTCTCCCGTGCGTATTTTCACCAACATTCCACCCAACAAAATAATCCTTCCTACTGAAGAAGGGTACAGGTAAGATCAAAGTGGAACTTTGAAGTACACAAGTCACTGAAAATAAAGTTACATATATCTATCAGTCAAATGCTTTCAGTGTTGAATCATGTTATTCTTCTATTACTTTTAAATTAGGTCCATAATTTCATATTGAATTGAATTCAGATTGCACTCAGTTTTTGTAATGAGTGCTTTGTAAAGTTTTTTTTTTTTTTTTTTTTTTTTTGAGGCGGAGTCTCGCTCTGTCGCCCGGACTGGAGTGCAGTGGCCGGATCTCAGCTCACTGCAAGCTCCGCCTCCCGGGTTTAGCCATTCTCCTGCCTCAGCCTCCCGAGTAGCTGAGACTACAGGCGCCCGCCACCTCGCCCAGCTAGTTTTTGTATTTTTAGTAGAGACGGGGTTTCACCATGTTAGCCAGGATGGTCTCGATCTCCTGACCTCGTGATCCACCCGTCTCGGCCTCCCAAAGTGCTGGGATTACAGGCTTGAGCCACCGCGCCCGGCCTGCTTTGTAAAGTTTTATCTACTCTGTAAATCTCAATAAATGTATGCAGCTGATTTCTCTGTCCTTTACTCTGTAGATTTTGCTCTCTGTGTCAACGATATGTTTCTCTAGAGAATCAACACTGTGAGCACTGTAATTCTTGCACATCCAAGGTATGGTGTTCTTATAGAATGTATTTTTATTTAAATATTTTCATTTTTAGCTTACTAGTTTTATTACCTTTTAAATGTTATTTTGTTAATATGATTTGTATTAATATGTATTATCATTTATTAATTATGCTATAATACAATATTTTAAATTATAGAGTACAACAGCTTGTAAAAATACTTAACTGCCTTCATCGTCACCAACAGTCATTTGAATTCATCTTCAAATAGTACTTGGGACTGCTAAAATTATCAGTGTTTCAAATAAGGCATTAAATGCATGCTCAATTATGTGTATGTTGAGGGAAAAATTATGGTGTTTCAAATAAGGCACTGACCTATTAGGTACCATCATCATTCTGGCGAAATAATTAATAACATGTACTATGCACTTTTAATATGCCAGAAACTTTCCTAAGAGCTTCACATGGATGAACTCATTTAATCCTCACAACAGCCTTATTAGGTACAGTGACTCCTTGATTTTTTACAGATGAAGGACTGCAAAGGGACATACCTATTTATTTATTTAGGTATTATTTTTTCTTAATAGACTTGGTTCTTTAGAGGAGTTTTAGGTTCACAGCAAAATCGAGCAGAAGGTACAGAGATTCCCCATATGTCCCCTGTCCTGACACATGCACATTCTCCCCAACTGTCAGCATCTTCCACCAGAGGGGTGCATTTGTTACAGCTGATGGACCTGCATTGACACATCATTAACACTCTGAGCCTATAGTTGACATTAGGTTCACTCTTGGTGTTTTACATTCTATGGGTTTGAAAAATGTATAATGACATGTTTTCACCATTACAGTGTCATACAGAGTGGTTTCACTGTTTTCACTAAAAATCTTTTGTGTTCTATCTATTCATCCTTCTTCCTGAAGGGTGTCTCTGGCTACCACTATCTTTTTATTGTCTCTATAGTTTTTCCTTTTACAGAATGTCACACAGTTGGAATTATATAGTATATAGCCTTTCAGATTGGCTTCTTTCACTTAGTAATAGGCATGAAAGGTTCCTTCATGTCTTTTCATGGTTTGATAGCTCATTTTTTGTTAGCTCTGAATGATATTCCTTTGATGTACCACAACTTGTTTACTCATTTACCTACTGACGGACATTTTGGTTGTTCCCAAGTTTTGGCAATTATAAATAAACCACCTAATTTTTTAGGAAGGCAGGGTGACCCTTAAGTTGTTTTGTTTATTTTAACTAAATCTGGTCAGAAAGGGCATGTGAAGTTTAGTTTGGCTCATAAGCACAAATTATTCTCTAAAGAGGCTGCATTTATATAAACATTAGAAAGTACATTTTTCATGATTATAGAATGGTATTACTGGTTATACTTGTTTTTAACAATGTCAATACATCTGATTGTTTATATTTAGTTTTTATTAGTTGAGACATGATGTGTATTCTTCATTTAAAAAAAATTATGCCCAGATTGTATAGTTTAAAGTTGAGGAAAACAAACTTATTATTTAGAGATGCACACAAAGGTGGTAAAAGGAAGCAAGAGCTAGGAAATGACAATCACACAAATTAAAGAGGTGTTATTTGGAGGGGACGGGAGGAATGCTGTGACTGAGGAGGGGCATGGGGCAGTTTCCAGAGGGCGAGTGGTATTCTTTCTTGACCTCATGGGTTTTATCCGTGTTTGCTTTACAATACTCATTAAATTGGATATATTTTATGCACTTTTCTAGATATTTTTATTTCATAGTTTTAAAATTAATCAAACAGTAACCTATAATCTATCTTTCTAAATTATGTAAAGTTCTCAAATATGAATTTCATTAAGGATTATGCAGTATAGACACATAAAATTATGAATCATTAATTCTCTTGAAATTTTCATTTGAGTCCTTCTTTGTGCAGATTGGGTTGCTTGAACTGGAGTGGATTTTCAAGATCATTTAGATAAATCTCCTAGTTTTACAGTTAAGGAAATTGAGGCCCATCAAGGAGGCATTTGAGTTGAGTGGAGAAATGCATAAATTAAAATCAAAGTATTTAATTGTGAAGCCCAGAAAAGGCAGAAATAAGGAATGAATAATTTACACAGATTTTAATAAGACATTTTAATTTTTAATTGTAGAACTTGATTTTTAATAACAAATTAAATATAATTAAAAAAAATTTTTTTTGATAGGATGGCAGGAAATGGAACCATTGCTTTCTCTGTAAAAAGTGTGTAAAGCCTTGTAAGTATTGAGACTTAATGTTTGAGATCCTATGAACACATTTTAGAGTTTTTCTCCATCTAAGTAGGATTTTTCATTGGATTTATAAAGGAAAAAATAATCAGGGTAGAGACTTGTAATTTATTTGCTTTTTAATTTTATAGTTATCAACATATATGTTCTGCCTTGTTCTGCCTTGCAGGAGAGATGATTACTAGCCTGTTTCAGTGTGGTGTTTGGTTTGACTTATTTTAATAAGGCATTGTGTCACTCAGCCAGCCTCCATTGTGACAGTAGCTGTCAGCTCATAACTTACTGGAGAAGGGCTGAATTTGTTGCATGTAACAGAAAGAAGTTAGCTAGTTTATGTGGAATTCTAACCTCTTCTCCCTGGTCTCTTTAGCCAAACTAAAACTAGCTGTGCAAACTAGCCACAATATTTCAAGTAAACACTGTTTGTATATCCTACCTTAAAAGTTAATAAGATGAAAAATTACGTTACATGAACTTCTTTTAAAACTTAATTTTTGTTTTACAGCCTGGATCCACTGTAGCATTTGCAATCACTGTGCTGTTCCAGATCATTCTTGCGAGGGCCCCAAAGATGGCTGCTTTATTTGTGGTGAATTGGATCATAAACGCAGTACTTGTCCTAACATTGCTACATCTAAAAGAGCTAACAAGTCAGTCGAATACTTAACTAGAAAAATGTATTCCATCTGTGTTTTATACAGGGTAATCCATAAAAGCATGCAACATTCAGAGGATCTTAAAGTGCCAAGTTAATTGTCACTTTCACTATTATGTACTGGTTGCATAGATGGATGGAGAGAGGAGAGAAAGATGATTCAAAGAGCTTGCTTTCAAAGAGCTTACAGTTCTACAGCTTACACATGAAAATAACCAAAATATGAGGTAGAAAGTGGTTAACTTTACTTCTCCTTAGCTTTACGTCTCATGTGTAAAGTTATAGGGCATGACAGTTCATGCTTTATTGAAGGACATGATATTTAAGTCAGGCTTTGAGGAACAGATCAGATCTAGACACACGATGGCAGGAAAGGCTGGAGAAGGCACTTCAGATTGAATAGCAAGTAATTCCGCAGTAGGCAAATTGTAAGAAAGCTATTTCTTTATATCAAATTTTAAGAAAAATATTTAGACATGCTTAATACTTAAATATTTGAAATTTTTATTACTTTTTTTCCTGTGATTATTTTCACATCTCTCACCAATATTTGGTTACAGTTATGGATTACAACTCAGAGTAAAGGGAGAGCAATGACAATAGCACATTTAGAAAAGGCATTGCTTCTGGAATAGTTATCCCCGAAATAAAACAAAACAAAACAAAAAAAGAAAAACACTGCTATTTTAACCAGGCTAATTTGAATGATTATACTTTTTTCCTAACTAAAAGGAATGATAGCAATTAAGTGCTCTTGCTTTATTGCTAAGAAAACTAATGTCACACAGTTATTAATTGGAGATTACCAGATAGCTAAATTTGACATTATATGACATTATATGAAATTTCAGATTGGGCTACCATATGACTATGACTTGTAATTAAAGAAAAATTGATTCTTATTAGAAATATCTGATACTTTAGTAATTATTTATGATAATATTAGAATTCTTTCCCATGTGTTTTATTTATTTGTGGTCAGTGAAATTTTTTTTTTTCCATTGTGGTCCAGCCACTTGAATTCTGGCTACCATTACAACTGCCTCGTTCCTACATTTACTCTACTTTAAATAATTATTTCCACTGAGTAACCCAGGATAAAGTTTTAAAAACTTAATTAAAGAAGCTTACTGAAGAATCTTATAAAATATTTCCCTTAGAATAAACCTTCAAAAATTGAATACAACCTCATAATCATAT
Organism: Piliocolobus tephrosceles; assembly: GCF_002776525.5. Classification (NCBI taxonomy): domain Eukaryota; kingdom Metazoa; phylum Chordata; class Mammalia; order Primates; family Cercopithecidae; genus Piliocolobus; species Piliocolobus tephrosceles. Next base: position 160,443,501 of record NC_045436.1, on the reverse strand, counting down.
TGGTCTGGGATTGCTGTACCATTGTCAGTGTGATTCTGGGTGGTAGTTAGTAACATGCTCAGCCTTTAATTTTGTGAACTTACATGGAAACTGAATTTGCATTTTGATACTCTATTGTAGGCCCTTCATTGCTTCCTAAATATAGTCTATTGGGCACTAATATACTATTTCATTAGGGGAAATCATCTAGTATCTTTCAGTACTAGACCTTATCAAGTTTAATTCCAAGAGCAAATCCTTTGAGATGTGGATGCCTGATAATTCTTAAATAATATTACTTTTTTTCTCAGAGAAGACATCTAAACTCCTATTAATAGTTACTGCTTTAAAAAAAATTATTTTGAAATTGACAAAGCAAAATTATTTTTTTCTTTACAATAGTGAAAAATAACAACCTTTTGAGCATACATGACATAAAAGGTCTTTCCATCTCAGGCTTTTTACAGCTGTCTTATATTAATTTATTTTTCCTTGGTGTTAATTTTTCTTTAGTTGCTAACTGGAATGATGCTGGCTCCCTCTTGTGGTTAAAGCTCATTTTATCAGTTACATAAATATCTATAATTTAAAGGACAAATACTAGGTCAATTTAATTTTAAGACAAAATAAAACTGACTTATAGTCAGTTCATCACCATTCAAAGACTTTATCTCTGGAAGGTTTTGTATATTCATATTACAAATGAATATTTTCAAATATTTTCCTCCTGTTTTTGTTTACCGTATCCCCTAGTGAAATTTCATTCATTTTTAGTCCTGCTTATAAGTGGATGAGCCAAAGAGAAACTTAAATTTTGTGTACAGGCACACATGGCTTCATTGACTTTGCCATTAGAGATTATACTGTATTTCATTAAGTTTGCTAAATCATCACTTACCAAGAAATTATTCTACTTTAAAAAAGTGGGGAAGTAGATTTATATAGTATGCATTAATCAGTATAATACTATAAAGATAACTTTTTTGTTTAAGTTTTCAATCCTACTTCTTCTGTAGACTGTTCTATTTTGAACTGATAAGGTATCCCTAGTCCACAGTGCAAAATTTAAATATGAAAAAATTTAAGGTTGTCAAGCAAAATTCTGCGGAACAGTCATGTGGAACTAATAATGGCTAATATTTATTGAGTGATTATTATATGGTTAGCAGTTTGTATATATATAAATAATTTAGAGTATATAGTACAGCACAGGTCCTGGAATCAAGCTGGTTCTGCCAGTTCCTCATGGAATGTTCATTGATTTCATAGCCTCAATATCTTCACCTAAAAAAGTAGGGATAGAGAGGGGGTGACTATCCTCCCCCTTATATCTCTGTCTCCCAGCTCCTTGAAGTCAAAGATTATGCCCATTCATTTTTGTATTCTCAACAGGTAACATATATGCTGAGTAAACAAAAAGTGAGGCATAAATTGAACCCATTGGGGGATACATTGTTCATGAAGCTCTTTTCCCAGGTTTATTCCTGACAAGATCAAGAATAAGCTTTTCCTATGGAGAAGCTTATGAGAGGTGAACCTAACAATTGATATTGCTGGGTAATCAGGGGAAGAGTCCTGGTTTGGCAGTGCTGTAGCTCTGGCTCCTTCCTTGGTTCTCGATGTGATGAGCGTCATGACATGATTCAGCTAGCTTGGAGAAAGTGAATGGATGGGCCAGTAATTTTTTCAGCCACAGGTCGCCTGTAACTTAGTGCGGAGAACACCAGAAACAAAGAATCTGTTTTGTCTGGTGTGGGTCAGTGTTTTCAGAGGGTGAGTTCCAGCTTGCTTATTTTGAAGCTAATCTTCAAGATAAGGACCGCAAAATGCTGATACTCTGCGTGGCACTTGTCAGGACTTTTAGATCCGCTGAGGAAAGGAAAATCTGTAGGACTTAGGAAACGGGCCCTTTCAAGGCTTGTCGGTTTTTTCCATTGTGCTGTTTCATTCTTCTACCTCTGCTAACTGCCCCATGTATCAGCTCCTCTCGGAAAAAAACGGCACTCAAGGATTTGGAGATTGAAGTGCTGAGCTGAGCAGCACAGATGTACAAAAAACTTTTTTAAAAAGTCCAGTCTCACTGCCTTTGCATTTACCTCTGTGGTGTGTTTGCCCCAGACGGCTTGTTCTAAATCCATAGTAACCATCTTTTAAAGAATTTTTTTTTCTCAAACATTTTGCTTGGTCAGGCCTCTGACTCTTTCCTTCTTGTTGTGGTTAAGAGACGGAGGATTTATGCTTGCAATACAGTAGATTCTTTCCCTTCTTCTATTTTCTTATTTGGTTAGCTAGTTAATTAAACTTCAACATAATTACATAATTCACTGTGCTCATTCTGTGAAATAATTTAGCACCTTGTTTTCCAGAGCTGTCAGAAAGCAGAAGCAAAGAAAAAGTAGTAAGATGAAAATGGAGACCACGAAAGGACAATCCATGAATCATACATCTGCTACAAGGAGAAAGAAAAGGAGGGAAAGAGCCCATCAATATCTTGGCTCTTAAATGTCCAGTGACTTGAGAATAAGAAAGATTTATGGTCCAACCTTTGATGCCATTTTCTGAAAGTGCCACACTGGACTTAAATTCAGCCGCTTCCAGAGGTGTGCACCTTTCTGAGCTAGATAACAGGCAGGTGGCATTTGCTGGCTTACAGTCCCTTATCTGCCTCTCTGGAGACTTGGGAGTTGTTCCATCTTCAGCTGATTTACTAGTTCTTTCAGCATCCCTTTTTCCTCGCTTTAAGTCTCTCCCAGTCGCATTATTCTATTTTTATTTTTTTTGAAATGGAGTCTTGCTCTGTCTCCCAGGCTAGAGTGCAATGGCATGACCTCAGCTCACTGCAACCTCTGCCTCCCGGGTTCAAGTGATTCTCCTGCCTTAGTCTCCTGAGTAGCTGGGATCACAGGCACATGCCACCGTGACTGGCTGATTTTTGTATGTTTAGTAGAGACGGGGTTTCACCACGTTGGCCAGGCTGATCTCGAACTCCTGGCCTCAAGGGATCTGCCTGCTTTGGCCTCCCAAAGTGCTGGGATTACAGGCATGAGCCACCTCACCCAGCTCCTGTCATATTATTCTAGCCTCTTTAATCCAGAAAATGCAGACAGCATTCTTTTGCAGAAGATGTCAGAAGAAAACGAAAGTGAAAACCTATGAAGTTTGTCTACCTTGAACATAAAAGTATGTTCATTTAAATAGGAAAATATTTTATGTTAAATATGAAACAATAGTTTAAACCCCACTTGAAAAGTACAGTGTACAATTATTTTTAGACTGAATTTGAAGATGATGGAGAGTTTTTACAAAGGCACTGTATAGCTATAGAGATTGTAATTATAATTACATTATTATTAAATATTTATTTTCCATGTACTTTTTGCAGTTGTCCTTTGATGGTCTAGAATCACTTAAATGCGTGTTGAATGAGTGAGATGTTTAGAACTAAGACTTGCTCTGTCATTCCAGTGTCTTTTAACCTATGCAGTAAGTTTCTCTCTTTGTAAAAGTAGTTCGGAGCAGAAGTCAGGATAGTTTAGTAATGAAACTCCTCATTCCTACCCTTAACATTTCCTGGCTGTGTGATCTTGGCCAGGCCACTCTCTCTCTAAAAGCCCTGGTTTCTTCATTATTATAATGGGGAGAATAACAGTTATACCTGAGGTTTGTTTTGTGATTAAATTTTAAATGAGACCCAAGTGCTTGGCTCTCAGTTCTCCTCTGTCATTGGTGAGTTATGTTAACAATGAAGATTGTTACTGGGGTCTAATGGTGATTATCTTTTGGCCTGAAAACAAAGCACTTAACACAGTAATTTGAACTCCCAGAACAAACAGTTCATCTCCCCATTTCTCTGCTAGTTATTATCTCCTAAAGACTGAATTGTTTTGAATGACTTATATTTGCATAATGACTTTTCTCTTGTTTCCAAACAACTGCTATAAAGCAGATTTGGAGGCATCTTTGTTTGGGGTTAGCCAGAGCCCTGTAAAGAAGAGTAGAGGAACCGCACTCTACCTAGTATTTAAATTCCAGGTAAGTTAGGACTGATGCCTGGTATAGAATACTCAAGTGTGGCCCAGATCAGTGTGGCAGTGGTGTACCTCAGTTGACATCAATAGATGAGTTATACCCCTGGACTTCATAAGCATCAGAAAGCTCTTCTCCCCTTTGTTACATGGAGTGCTATGATAGGAGAGGCACATTTGGAGGTGACTGGGTGAGATATGAACTTTGTAAAACCATTGTGAGAGTTCCCCTCTCTGATTCAAGCAAGGATAGGAACATTGCCTGACTTTATGGTGTTCACCATTCCATGATAAAATCTATTGAAATCTCCTCTAAAACTAAGACACCTGAGGGACTGTGCTACTGAAAAATTGAGTTCTGAAGGCCAAAGTTATTCTCATCACTATATTTCCTTAATTTTAAGAGACCATCAGTTGTAAAATACACCACTGATTTTATCATAGCTTTTCAGGGGGAGAAGAGAAATAATACTTCATTAATTAATTTTTAGATTATCTGATTTCAGAAATACTGAAATGCAAAAAAAAAAAAAACACATCTTAGAATTGAGGAAATAGTTATAATCAGGAATAATGTGCTTACTTATTTATTTTGAGACAGAGTCTTGCTCTGTCAGACAGGCTGGAATGCAATAGCGGGATCTTGGCTCACTGCAACCTCTGCCTCCCGGGTTCAAGCAATTTTCATGCCTCAGCCTCCCAAGTAGCTGGGATTACAGGTGCCCGCCACCACACCCGGGTAATTTTTGTATTTTTGTAGAGACTGGGTTTCGCCATGTTGGTCAGGCGAGTCTCGAACTCCTCATCTGAGGTGATCTGCCCGTCTTGGCCTCCCAAAGTCCTGGGATTACAGACGTGAGCCACCGCACCCAGCCAGGAATAATGTACTTTAAAACTTTATTACTGTCTTAGAAAGTTAAAAATAGGAAATCTGGTGATTTTACACTTACATTCAGTTAATACTAATTTTAAGGACTTAATGTCTATTCCTTTTTCAGAGAATAAACTAATTAGTAGGCTGTAAAAATGTGTCTCTGGGAGGTAGAATGTGAAGCAGGATGAGGTCATTTATTCTTAATAGAAATCTGAACATCTGAACATTAAGATACCTTCTCAAAATAGCAATAGAAGAAAATCCCTGACATTTGACAGATAACATTTTCTAAGCTCTTTAAAAGGATACTTTTAATAAATAATTACAGCTAAATTTCATTCTTCTTCTTATATTATGAAATTTAATCAGATACAAAGTCTTTCTGTAGGCCCGATTTCATGTTTTTTTTCCTACATTAGTCCAGTACCTAGACTAGTTTATTACTCCATATGCCCCGTTATTTTCATCCGATACTGTTCTTTCTGCTTGGAATATGTCCCTCCATGTGACCAGTCCGTTCTCGTCTGGGAATCTTCCACAAGTCCCTGATACTGAAACCTTATTTGGCCCCTTGGCGTTCTATACCACATTTAAGGCCTTTCACATATTATTCTGTGATTATTTTTACAGATTTTATTTCCTTCAAAGATTTAGGTCTCTTAAGGTCAGCACCCATTTCATCTGCTCTTGTGTATCTTGTGCCTTGTTGGTGCTCAATAAAATTTGATGTATGAATGGAATTTTCTAGAGTCCTTGAAGTGGCAGGCATGCCTGAAATACGGACTGGACCCACTCTAATATGTTTCTTCTAGGTACTGAAAAAGAAAACAGATTTATATTAGGAGGGACTTAGAGTCAATATGAGGACCACCCTAACACTGAAGTTTTAAACGTGGGGATATGCTGTGTGAAGATGAGTAGCCTTATCTGCAAGGCCCCTTCAAAGTAATCTGCAAAATACTAGGCATCTGGGAGAAGTTTGACTAATCTTGAAATACAAAATCACAACCTACAAAAAGGGTCCTGGTCTGCTGCCACTGCCTTCACAGTCCCTGTTGGTCTCTCCACTGGAGTAGTACATCTATTGCCAGAGAAATAAAAATGTGTGTGTTTGTGTGTTGTTTTTATACTTCTTTTATGGTACTTAAATCATGCCCTGTGTAAGAATGACTTTACATGCTTGTTTAGCCCTGTACAGATTAGAAGCTCATTGATGGCAGTGCCTGTGGACATCATTGTGTTTGCTTACTAGGCACGAGAACTGTGCCTTTTCTACAGTGATAGAGATTACCAGCTGCATCACCTGTGACCTCAGTTAAACCCGGGAGGAAGCAGACAGCCAAGCTAACACATTTCTTCACCCTCTAGGTAGTAGGTGTTCATAAATACCAACTGAGTGAATGGAAATGCCATTTAATATCCTGCTTTATGCCTCACACCCTAACTGCTATGTAAGAAGCAGGTACACTTCAAGCTGTCTAGGTAGGACAGCTTCCACAAAATCTAAAGGAAAATCCAGTTTTACTTATTTTATGTGATTTTAATTGGACCATGAGGGCCTGGGTTGAAATTACTTGAGGGTCAGCTAAGAAGGTCATTGCAATAAAGTAAAGATACGATCTCTGCTATTTGATTTCAGGCAATAGTATAAATTTTAACTCAGCAAGATGAGGCAAATAGCACCAACACTGAGCAACAAGATCTCAGAGCTCTGAGAGGTTGAGTTTTATCTCAATTGTCTTTGGCGGGACAGTTAGTTACAAGATCCCTGGTTTAGCTGCTTGATACCACTGGATACTAGAAGAGGTGAAACAGCCGGTGATCTCTAAGATGGTAGGCCTGAATAGATGGGCCACTTTCTTCATCTGCAAGTGTGGAGAGGAGGAGTGGGAGAACACTAGAGGAAGTCAGCCCAAACATTCCACATGCTTAAAGAAGACAGGCCAGGTACAGTGGCTCACGCCTGTAATCCCAGCACTTTGGGAGGCTAAGGGGGGTCGGGGGGAGTGGATCACCTGAAGTCAGCAGTTCGAGACCAGCCTGGCCAACATGGTGAAACCCCATCTCTATTATAAATGCAAAAAAATTAGCTGGGCATGGTGGCGGGTGCCTGTAATCCCAGCCACTCGGGGCAGGAGAATCGCTTGAACCTGGGAGGCAGAGGTTGCAGTGAGCCGAGATCACGCCATCGCACTCCAGCCTGGGCAACAAGAGCAAGAGTCCGTCTCAAACAAACAAAAAACAGGAAAACAAAGGTTGTTGCCTGTTAACTTTACAGTTAATACATGAGCCAGGTAAATCAAGGAAAAATAGAAGCATCTCTAACCCTGCCACCCAGTGATAACCACTCTTATAACTTCCCTGTCTACTCTTCCAAAGATAGGTTCTTGCATAAATAGGCTTACAGACACATGCACAAATTTCCCTCAAGAAAATGGAATTTTAATTACATACTGTTTTATGTCCCATGCTTTTTCATAAGTATATTGTGAACATCGATTTATGTCTGCATAGTATTCTTCAGGATATATTTTTCAAAAATCTATGATGGGACATCTAGGTGGTTGCATTTTTTCACTTTTGTAAATAACCTTATAATGAACATACTTAAGCAAATATTTATTTCTCCTGCCCTTGCCTCCTTAAAAAGGATGATGATGCCTGATCCCTGAGCCTTCTTCCCTTTTTCTCTTTATTGTGTGTCACCAATGCACAAATGAGCCGGTTTGACAAAGCAGTATTTTCCTAAGGATGGGGGAGGCAAAAAAACAGAGGAGGTAAAGCTAAAATCTTTATGGGGCAGTGGGAAGAAAAGGCTGGAAACACGATGTGTTAATATTTCTTGCCTTACGGCTACTTTGGATCATTTCCAAGAACAATTCCTGCCCCCTACTGCCTACCAACACACGAGGGTCTATAGCAAGCTTGTCTAACTCGCAGCCTGCGGCACAAGAGGGCTTTGAATGCAGCCCAACACAAATTCATAAACTTTCTTAAAACATTGTGAGGTTTTTTTGTGATTTTTTTTTTGTTTAGCTCATCAGCTGTCATTAGTGTTAATGTATTTTATGTGTGGCCCAAGACAATTCTTCTAATGTGGGAAGACAAAAGATTGGACACCCCTGGTCAATAGCAGCATAAAACTCTGCTGTTTCCTGCCCTCACCTGGAACTCCACACCTATGCTGTTTCCTTTGCTGTAAGGCTTAGGAAATTCATATTCTGTGAAGACTTAATGTGCAGGTGGGTATACTCAGTCCCTTGCAGTACGGTGTTTATGCCTCTGGAACAGTCATTTTCACGTGCCGTGTGGGTGTTTGTATTCAGGTAAGTTCCAGGAAAATGGACACTCAATTTCCATTAGAATATCAAGTGCATAGATACTGGACCCCCACCAGGTGATCCATTATAACTGCCCCAAAACATTAACACCTGAAAATGCGTTTTGTGAAAAAGGCAGATGCATTTTTACCTTAGAAATGTTGATTCTGGAAGAGTTGGGGGCACATGCTAAGTTGTCTGCGGCAAAGGCAAGGGTTGCAAAGCCCCTGAAAGGAAACAGGGTAGGTATAAAGTCAAGGGCTGAGAACAGTACTTGGCACAAAATAGTTACTTGATGCTGAATGAGTCTCCCTCTGTCATCTACTTCCCAGGGGCTAGATCCAGACAGAGGTCTAGAAGATGGGGCCTGTTCAAAGTTAAAGGTCCTGCGGTCTCTTTCTTCTTTGAACAAGTCAAAGGTAGTGAAAAGTAAACTTTCCACCATAGGGTGTAAGTTTAAGAACCCTAGGATGACACTGTCACATTCTCTTAGGGAGGTCATAGCTGTGGGAACTGTGAACATGTTGACTCATTTAAATGTGTCCTACATAAAGCAACATCAGATGAATTCTGATGTACAAGTCTGCCAGGCTGACCTGTGAGCCTCTGAGCAGAGTTCCTGTCCCATGCATTCGTGTAGCCTCAGTTCCCCCACATGGTAAATGCCAAGAAGAAATCGTGTGTGAGCCTACACTCTTTATTCGTTATGATAGGGCTGCAACTATCAATACGTTTTGAGGGTTAAATGGGATGAGGTGTCACAGTATTATTTTCCTGTTAGGGAGGTTTTAGGGCAGGCGCCTCTTCTCTCTTCAAACTGGAATCACCCGAAGAGTTTTAGTAAATACTGGGCCCATCCAGGGTTAATTTTTTTCTAATTGGTTTGGGGTGCTGCTTGGAGAGGGGGACTTTTAAAATTCTATACTGACCCACCAGGAATGACATGAGAACTACTTAGTAACTGTCAGAGGAGGCTCCAGCTGATCAGGACCTAAAGTTCGTATTCTTTATCATCTCCCCGTTGTTGCTGAAGCCTACCCCATAAACCCCTAACGTCTCGTCGCCCACAGCAGCGAATTTCCGGGAAAACGGGAAACCTATGCAAGCTTGCCCACACACCTGCACAAACGCGTTCCCAAAAGCCCCGCGTGTGGCCGCAGGGGCCCGCCCCGCCCTTCTCAGGCCCTTCCGGGTCCCAGCGCCCAGCGATCCCATCCGCACCTAGGTCTGGCGCTCCGCTCCCTTCCCTCTCCGCGGCACTCGCGGCTCCGTGCCCCGCCCACGTGCCCCACCCTCCCTCGCTCCGCCCCTCGCTGCTCCCTGCCCCGCCCACGGGCTCCATCCTACCCCCACCTCGCTCCGCCCCTCGCTGCTCCCCGCCTCGCCCACCGCGCCCCGTCCCCGTCCGTCCCGTCTGGCTCTCAGCCCCGCCAAGGCCGGTGCGCGCCCCGCCCCGCCTCCTCCTCTCGCGAGGCAGTCCCGACGCCGGAAGTGCCTGGAGCGCGCGACAGCGGCGGGGCGGGGCGGTCTGGCGGCTGTGGCGCGCGGCCGGCAGAGGGAGGGGTGAGGTCGCTGGGGCTGTGTGAGTCGCCAGTGGGGACTCTTGCAGGTACAGCCGCGGTCGGGGCTCCTCGTGGAGGGCCGGGAGCTCCTGCCGGCCTCTTACTGGGGTGTCGTTGCAGGGCCGTCCCCATGTTGCGTTTTCCGACCTGTTTCCCGTCCTTCCGGGTGGTGGGAGAGAAGCAGCTCCCACAGGAGATTATTTTCCTGGTCTGGTCGCCCAAGCGGGATCTCATTGCTTTGGCCAACACAGCGGGCGAGGTGAGTGAGCCGGCGGGAGCCTGCCTGTGCTGGGTCTGCTCCCGGGGTCCCAAGAACACCGAGCCCGAGCCTGTTCTTTCGGGCCACAGGCGGCCGGAGCCTCAGTTTCTCCTTCTGCAGACATGGCGGGCCACCTGCTACCCCTCCCTTGCCTCCCAGGACGGCAGCAAACTTTAAGTATATATGCGAAAGGTGATGTCTGTGCTATTTTCAGTACTTTTATGGCTAAAGTAACAGTTTTCACACAGCTTAACATCTCACGCAATCTTGCTTCCCCAAGTCGTCTTCACTCATTGGTTTATTAATTAAATGAACTTTTAAAAAAGCGCACGATGTGCCACTCATGAGCTAGACATAGTGGTAGATCCGGGGACCCTGCCCTAAGTTTGCTTACAGTTTTAATGGCAGAAGGAAGAGTTATTATCAAACTTCAGCTGCAGAAGTGCATGCATGTAGCTGCCACAGAGGATATATTTAAGAATCTGGCTTCTCTTGTGCACGTTTTATACTACGGGTAGGATAACCACCACTAAAAATACCTTTAAGTTGGACAAGGAAGGGATACATTGGATTCCAGAGAGAACGTGCATGAGTGTTATCACCATTTCTTGTTCACATTAAACTTCATCGAGTATAAGCCAGTTGTACCCAACTTTCTGCTGAGAGTTATTACCTGCCAGCCATTTTGTAAGGAAACCTTCACCTGTGCATCTTTCCATCTCTGGCTTGAGAGTTATCTGGCCAGGTGAGAGTTGTATAGAGCCAAATTTCGAAACTAGGTGATAAGGAAATCGTAGCACCCTGCAGACTACAGCACCAGGTTACCTACCATGATCCAGTCCCCGGGATATTGATGTCTGATTTTTCAGGGCCCTCAATGAAATCTCGTCTCCCTCCACTGCCGGGATGCTTTGAAGCTCTGTTGTGGCTCTAGAGAGCAGCAGGTGGTACAGCCACAGAAGTAGGAGGGAAGGTAGACAGGAGGCACATCCGTGCAATCAGATGGGTAGGTGTGATAGAGGGCACTATTATATCCATTTTCTCAGTGAAGAAGCAAGGGTATTGTCTGTGGGTGAAGATGGAGAAGAATATATTGGAAGTTTGAGAAAGAAGAGGTATGAAAAAGCTGACAAGGCAGGTGGAATTGGGAAGCCTAATAGGATTGCCAGTCAGTGTTAAGAGCCACACAAGATCGGTGTTGTTATTTGAGACACTGGTTGAATGAGGTTGTATGTGTCTCGCTCAGTTCTGTTCGGCTGTGTGGGTGCAGGCATCGTTGGGTTTAACCAGTATTGTTGTTTTGCAAGTATGGCAAAGCAAGAGAAAGATGAAAGAGAGTTGAAGTTATGTGCAAGGGGAGTGATTGTGTTTCTGAACTTTGGGTTCTAACCTGATGAAGGAAGGAAGTGAAGGCAGGGGAGAGGGACAGTAAATAGGTGGTAGATTCAATAGACTGTATCCTGGTGAGGTCAAAGAATTGGAGTTGAGTGTTGTAGAGATGAGCTGGAAAGAGGGGCGGTGGATGGAAAGTGGGAAGTTTGAAATGGAGATTTTGGTGGCCCTGCAGTTGCTGGTAATGACCAGGCCAGGGGTGTGACCCTGAGAGTGGCTGAGTGCAGCAGAAGATGTGATCACTGGAGGAAAGGTCATTGAGAGCTAGGACATCATAGCTCTTGACACCAAAAATGAGGCTGAGTGTGTTGCTAGAAAGCATGAGCGAGCCAGGTATCCAGATCTTCAAGGAATGAGGGGAATGGCCTAGGGGTCTGTAGAGGACTGCAGTTAAGAGGGATAGCGGTGGTATGGTGTGATTACATGTGATTCAAAGTTAGGAGATTTTCAAGAAGAGAAGAAGTGGCATCAGGCATCAAGGAAGACAGCTACTTCATCTGCCCAAGAGTAGCTGTACAGGGGCTGTGGGATACAAAATGGCCGCCACCTAGCAAGGCTGCAGGGAAGCATTGTCCTCAGGTGAGAGGCACGTTTCAGAGAAAAGTATGAAGATATTAATTTCATGATGACACCTGACCGTGAGCTGTAGAAAGCGCAGAGGAAGGGTTTCAGAAATAAGGAATGGCAGGAATGGTTTCAGGAAAGAGAGGGTCAAGTCCAGGAGATGATGTAACCCGGAGTGAAGGGTGCTATGAGCTGTGAGATAAGGCAGGGTCATGGTGGTGAAGCTGAGTATGGAGATGGGGAGGGGTCTTGGAGGAGCGTGTGCATTTTGTGAGGCCTTTTCTTCCTTACTGTCAGTGGTTGTATAGAAGCTGCTACAGGGGCAGTCGTAGAGCTCTTGGGCAACATTTTGACCTTCCAAGGTGGGAATTTACTGGTGTGGAAATGGAGATTTAGAATGGTTAAGTGATTTGTCTAAGATCTATGGCTAGTGAGTGACACAGCTGAAATTAGGTGCCACGTGGACAAATTCCAAGCTTAGTATAATTTGACTATATTACAGCTAGCTACCTTTTTAGTGGTGTTTGTGTTCTTTTATTTCTTTTTTGGTTATCACCTTGGACAGCCTTCTTCTTTATAAAAGGTAAGTCTCCCATTGACATAAAAGATTAGGTACAGGGCCAGGCGCGGTGGCTAACGTCTGTAATCCCAGCACTTTGGGAGGCTGAGGCAGATGGATCACCTGAGGTCAGGAGTTCAAGACCAGCCTGGCCAACATAGAGAAACCCCATCTCTACTAAAAATAAAATATTAGCCGGGTGTGGTGGCATATGCATGTAATCCCAGCTACTCGGGAGGATGAGGTAGGAGAATTGCTTGAACCCAGGAGGCAGAGGTTGCGGTGAGCTGAGATTGCGCCACTGCACTCCAGCCTGGGCAACAAGAGCGAAACTCTGTCTCAAAACAAAACAAAACAAAACAAAAAAAGATTAGGTACAGGATTAAATTAGACCTTGTTTCACCCATTTGTTTTAAAAGACCTTGTGTTCATCAGACACTGTTGTCTTTTTCTATTCTTCTGATACCTAAGTGAGAGATGGTCATTTAAAAAAATTTTTAGTAAGGATCTAAGTTTATTTTACTTTTGGAAATGGATTTTTAATTTCCTGCCATTATATCTGCTTTATCTTAGGTTTTACTTCATCGACTGGCCAGTTTTCATCGAGTTTGGAGTTTTCCGCCAAATGAAAATACAGGAAAGGAGGTGACGTGTCTGGCATGGAGACCAGATGGCAAACGTAATGATAATATTACAAAAAATATGTTTTTATTTTCACAGTGTTCTGTAAAGCCCATTTTCAGAAAGGATTTATTGTTCTTAGTATATGTTAGAGTTATAAATATCAGTTTGAGAACTTTAAAAAAAAAAAACCTTAAAATATTTTTGTAGAACTCAGAGTAATTCTGCTATCTTGTTTCTTGGCAAAGATATTTCTTAAATAAAATCTAGCTTCTCGGCAGAGATAACTCCAAAGTGAAATCTGATGGAATATACAAAATGTTTTGGTTTTGTTCTTTCCACTGTCATCTTGTCCTGTATTATTTGGCCCAAGCACCACTTGCCACTCGCCAGTGAGTTAGTTCAAAGCCATCATGGCCTTCTTCTTTCACAATATATTTTCGCACGAAATGGGTGGCACATATTCCCTTGGTGCATGTGTGTTTGCCTCACCTGAGGCACTATCAGCTTTGGCCCCATACCGTCCATTTCTGTGTGTGATCTTTCTTCTGGCACCCTCTTATGTTATAGCCTGTTATGGCTCTGGTGACTGAACTCTCCTTCTCCATGTAATGTTTTTACAATGACAGTCTGTATTGGAACTGTTGTACACATACGATCAGTGCAGTAAAATGCTGTAAACTACAATGTAAAGTTCATTTGTATCATTGGTACTTTAAGAAAAAAGCAAATTGTTTTTGTAAAATATGTGTTGTTCTTTGCTTAATTTTTCTGTAGATAAATATAAACTATTTAAAAATTGTATTTGGTGCTTTAAGAAAAAAGTGAATTGTTTCTGTAACATATGTGCTCCTCATTACTCCCCCCCCGCCCCCGCCCCCCCACAGACGGTGTCTCACTCTGTCGCCCAGGCTAGAGTGCAGTGCAGTGGTGCGATCTCAGCTCACTGCAACCTTGGGCTTACTGAAATCTCCACCTCCTGGGTTCAAGCAGTTCTCCCCCCTCAGCCTCCTGAGTAACTGAGACTACAGGTGTGCACTATCATCCCTGGCTAATTTTTGTGTTTTTTAGTAGAGATAAGAGTTCACTGTGTTGGCCAGGCTGGTCTCGAACTCTTGGCCTCAAGTGATTCGCCCACCTTGGCCTACCAGAGTTTGGGGATTACAGGTGTGAACCACTGCACCTGGCCCTCATTGCTTAATTTTGTCCCTAGATAAATATAAATAAGTACTTAAAAATTCCCTAGGCTGAGTGCGGTGGCTCATGCCTGTAATCCCAGCACTTTGGGAGGCTGAGGCAAGTGGATCATGAAGTCAGTAGTTCAAGACCAGCCTGGCCAATATGGTGAAACTCCATCTCTATTAATAATACAAAAATTAGCCAGGTATGGTGGCAGGTGCCTGTAATCCCAGCTTCTCAGGAGGCTGAGGCAGAGAATTGCTTGAACCCAGGTGGTGGAGTTTGCAGTGAGCCTAGATCACACCACTGCACTCCAGCGTGGGCTACAAGAGTAAGACTCTGTTTCAAAAAAAAATCCCTGAAAGCAGATCACTTAGAGATGACAATTGTTCTGTTTTGGTGAACATCTTTTCCAATATTTCCCGATAAAATACATACATGTAGAGATCTATATGTAGTTTTATCAAAAGACAGTTATTTGGTGCATGCCATTTTGTTGTGTAGCTTTTTCTTTTTCTTTTTCCCACGTCAGTGTGGATGGATTTACCACATTAATGTTAATTGCATACTAACCCACTGTATTTATCTACTAAATTACTAAATTTACAAAATTTACTAAACCTGTTCCCAGATATTTAGATGGTTTTCAGTTTTTAGCTTTGATAAACAATGCTGTGTAAACATTCTGAACACTGGGAAGAACTTTGCCAGTAGCTCCTTAGATTAAGTCCCAAAATGGAATTTCCAGGAATGTCTTAAACATTCTATGCGCATTCTGTAGTCGCTTTGCTTGGAGTATATGTAGAATATGTGTAAGATTAGAGGACTTTTATAAGTAGTTATGAGATCTTGCTCTAAATCATTCAAAAACATGGAATCTCAAAGATAAATCATAAAAGTGTGTGTTAAAATGTATTTAGGTAGTTGTGTTATTCATTTTTTAAAAATCTCATGTTTTTGGACAGTAAAATATGTTTTTTGTTAGATAATGATCAAGTTTGTTTTAAATTGTTTTTAAGAAGGCTGGGATTGGTTCACATCTGACAAAGTTGCATGTGATGGTGATATGCGGTGAAACTCACGGCCCTCTTTTTGGAAATTCTTAAATTCTTAAATTGCATATTAGGAAGAAATAATGACTTGTGTACAGAAACCATACTAGAAAATTCAGCCACACTCAAAGGAAGATTTATGTGTGTTTAATGGCCTCGTTTCCCACCATGGTTTAGAAACATAAAAGAGGAATAAAAAGCATTCCAAGAACAAAGCAGATGGAATCACCGCTTACCTTTTAGACATGTGATAAGATATAATTGTTTATTTGTGGAAGCCTCTTTTGTATTTTCTGCTTGACAACAGGGTTTCAGTCTGGAGACTTTGATATGTAAGACGTTAAGTGTGATACGTGAGAAAGTAGCAGATACCCTATAAAGTTTGAGCACTTGAAAATAAGCTTAGATAATAATGTAACTACAATATATGCAAATATTTCTTTTTTAGTTTTTAAAATATTGAAGGATGTTTAGGTCAAAAATTGCCATGATTAAGATGAACTTAAAAGAGTAAAACTGGGCAATAAGTGAAATACCCATTTATTTTTCTCAGATGTTACACTAATTTATTCTGATTGTTTTTTCTTATTTTAGTTTTGGCCTTTGCTCTTGCTGATACCAAGAAAATTGTTTTGTGTGACGTAGAAAAACCTGAGAGCTTACACTCTTTTTCCGTGGAGGCTCCAGTTTCCTGTATGCATTGGATGGAAGTGACAGTAGAAAGCAGGTAATTAGAAAAACGTATGTAGGCATAGGATATTCATGAGATTTTAATTTTTTTAAATGGAAACTTAGGAGTATCTGAGTATTAAGTGTATGTGTGTTGCATTTAAATTTTGGTTTCAGTTTATCAAGATGAAATTTTTTAATGCTTTCTTAGATTTTTTTTTCCTTCTGATAAACATCTGTAGGCATACCTCAGAGATACTGTGGGCTTGGTTCCAGACCACTGCAATAAAATGAACATTGCGATAAAAGCAAGTCATTTGAATTTCTTGGTTTCTCAGTGCATGTAAAAGTTATGTTTGTACTATGCTATGGTACATTTAAGTGTGCAATGACATCATGTCTAAAAAAATTAAGTATGTACCTTAGTTAAAATATACTTTATTGCTAAAAAATGCTAATGATCATCTGAACTTTTAGTGAGTGGTGATCTCACTGGAGGTGGAGGGTTTTGCCTTGGTGCTGATGGCTGCTGACTGATCAGGGTGGTGGCAGCCGAAGGTTAAGGTGGCTGTGGCAATTTCTTAACATTGACAACGGTGGAATTTGTCACATCAGTTGGCTCTTTCAGGAAAGATTTCTCTGTAGCATGAGATGCTGTTTGATAGCATTTAACCCAAGGTAGAACTTCTTTCAAAATTAGAGTCAGCTCTCTCCAACTCTACTGCTGCTTTATCAACTAAGTTTATGGAATATTCTAAATCCTTTGTCATTTGAACATTGCTCATAGCATGTTTACCAGGACTAAATTCCATCTCAACAAAGCGCTTTGTTTGCTCATCCATAAGAGGCAACTCCTTATCCGTTCAAGTTTTGTCATGAGATTGCAGCAATTCAGTCCCATCTTCAGGCTGCACTTCTAATTCTGGTTCTCTTGCTATTTCCACCAGAAATTCTATGAAAGTGCTGAGAGGAAGCTGCAACTTGTTGCACTTTACTCTAGATTAGGTTTTGACTTAACAGAATGTTGTGGCTGGTTGGATCATCTGTCCAGATCACTAAAACTTTCTCCATATCAGCAGTAAGGCTATTTCACGTTCTTATTATTTTTGGATTTACTGGAGTAGCACTTTTAATTTCCTTTAAGAACTTTTCCTTTGAATTCACAACTTGGCACACTGGCAAAAGAGGCCTAGCTTTTGGCCTAATCTTGGCTTTCGACGTGCCTTCCACTCTAAGCCTAATCACTTCTAGCTTTTGATTTAAAGTGAGACAGTTGAATACTTAGAGGTCATTGTAGGGATATTAACTGGTCTGGTTTCAATATTGTGTCTCAAGGAATAGGGAGTCCTCTGCGAAGGAAGGGAGAGAGGGAACGGCCAGTCAGTAGAGCAGTCAGAACACTCACATCTCTCCATTTTTAAAAATTTATTTTTATTTATTATTTATTTTTGAGACGGAGTTTCACTCTTATTGCCCAGGCTGGAGTGCAGTGATGCCATCTCAGCTCACCACAACCTCCAGGTTCAAGTGATTGTTCTGCTTCAGCCTCGCGAGTAGCTGGATTTATAGGCATGCGCCACCATGCCCAGCTAATTTTGTATTTTTAGTAGAGATGGGGTTTCTCCTTGTTGGTCAGGCTAGTCTTGAACTCCCAACCTCAGGTAATCCGCACACTTCGACCTCCTAAAGTGCTGGGATTACAGGCATGAGCCTCAGCACCTGGCCTTATTTATTTATTTTTTGAGACACAGTTATCATTCTGTCACCCAGGCCAGAGTGCAGTGATGCAATCTTGGTTCACTGCAGCCTCTGCCTGCAGGGTTCAAGTGATTCTCCTGCCTCAGCCTCCTGAGTAATTGGAATTAGAGGTGTGCGCCACCACGCCCAACTAATTTTTATATTTTTAGTAGAGACAGGGTTTCACCATGTTGGCCAGGCTGGTCTCAAACTCCTGTCAAGTGATTTGCCCTCCTCGGCCTTCCAAAGCTCTGGGATTACAGGTGTGAGCCACCACACCCGGCCAAAGCTCACCACTTTATATGGCCATGGTTTGTGGTACCCCCAAAACGATTGCAATAGTAACATCAAAGATTACTGACCTCAAATCACCATAACAAATACTATAATAATGAAAAAAATTGCAGTATTGCAAATATTTCAAAATGTGACACAGAAGCACATGTGAGCTCATGGCTGCTGGAGAAAGGACTCCAGTAGACTTGCTTGGCTGATAGACTTGCTTGGCTGATAGACTTGCTTGACACAGGGTTGCCACAAACTTTTAATTTGTGCAAAATGCAGTATCTGGGAAGCAGGATGAAGGGAAGCACAGTTGAAGGAGATAGGCCTGTATTTTCTTATCGGAGCAGTAAACCTGAAGAGCTAAGAGTTTTCTCCTCTTTCTAGTCATTTCATACTCCAAAAATAGTTACTGAGACAAAAAACAAAGCTCCATAAAATGGTGAAATGGAAAACAACCTCAATTTGCCAATCAGTAATTTTAAAGTTATGTTAATTAATACATATATTAATTTCCATTTCATGATTTATATCATCTGAACTTTTTTTGTCTCAGCAAGTATTCTTAGAATATGAAAAGTGCTAAGTTGAGCCTTTTGTTCTAATGCTGAACAGGTTTTTTCTTTGTCCATGGTCCTGATAGTTTCCTTGTTTCATAAAAATAATTCTGCCTTAGTCTGTATAGTCAAGTAATACACCAGGGTTATAGTGAAGAAGGCTGGAGGAATCAGTGGTTTTGGCTAATGCTGAAAACAAAAATTGTTTTTCTTTTTTGGGGAAATACGGTAATTTTCTTTGTATTAACTTTTCCTTTCTAATTAAGTTATACTAAATTAGTATCAAATGAATTTGTAAATCCTGAATATTAATTGCCAGCTTTCCTGAGGGAAGCCTGAAAGAATTGAATGACAAGGGTTTGACCTGGTGTTTGAAATTCACTGCGGATAACCCAGAGTGATAAATCCATCATCAGATCATGAAGGATTACAAATGGTTATGTCAATCTGTAGAAGGTTAGAGGGTCAGAGCATATCATGTAAGTCCTATTCCAGCCCAGTTATCTGCTATGTGTATTCCCGACATACTTCCTACTGACAGTTTAGAAATGTTATGTGTAGATTCCAGGGTCTCTTAAGACAGCTCCTTTTTGTTAAAGTAGGAAAAAGTACTTGCTAAATCACCACTTTTTTACTTGCTCACTCATTTATTTCCAACCTTATTTGGAGTTAGAATTGGGAAAGAAAAGGGGGAAAATAAGACTATTTCAAAAGCCATGGTGTAGTCTCATATACCTGTTGGAGTCTTAAATCCACAAGTGTATATAAGTCATAGAACCAATAATTAAATCATACGGTAGGCCATGCACAGTGGTTCATGCCTGTAATCCTAGCACTTTGAGAGGCTGAGGCAGGAGGATTGCCTGAGACCAGGAGTTTCAGACCAGTCTGGGCAACATAATGAGACCCCCACGTCTACAAAAATGGTAAGAGAAGTAAAATCTTTGGTGTTTTTTATAATACTTTCATTTTTTCCTTTTTAGTGTTCTCACATCATTTTATAATGCTGAGGATGAATCAAATCTCCTCTTACCTAAACTACCTACACTGCCAAAAAAGTATGTATCACTGGTTTCTTTAAATTAATCTTGCAGATTTCTCTTTCTTCTAACACTGACAATTTTCTCATGCATTTAAAAATACGTATTTTTGCTAAGAGTATTTTTTACCTTAATCTCTGTTTCCTTCTAGCTATAGCAACACCTCAAAAATATTTAGGTAAGATATGCCTTTTCTTGTTTTCAAGTAAGATAATCTGTTGTTATTAGAAAGATAGAATTGAAAGATGACCCAATTTATTTGTATATTTTAGTGAAGAAAATTCTGATGAAATTATTAAGCTCTTGGGAGACGTCAGGTAAGTCTTACAGATAAATAAGTCTAATTTCTTAAAGTTATTTCATATTTGAGGCAGTTTTCAGAAGCTTTAAGAGCAAATCCTTAATTTGCCATTTTATTTCATTGTTTTTTTGTTTTTGGTTTTTTTTTTGAGATGGAGTCTCTGTCATCCAGGCTGGAGTGCAGTGGCGCGATCTCGGCTCACTGCAACCTCCGCCTTCCTGGTTCAAGTGATTCTTCTGCCTCAGCCTCCCGAGTAGCTGGGACTACAGGCGCCCGCCACCAGGCCTTTCTAACTTTTGTATTTTTAGTAGGATCAGGGTTTCACCATGTTGGCCAGGATGGTCTTGATCTCTCGACCTCGTGATCCACCTGTGTTGGCCTCCAAAAGTGCTGGGATTATAGGCGTGAGCCACTGTGCCCGGCCTAATTTTTGTATCGTTAGTGGAGGTGGGGTTTCACCATGTTGGCCAGGCTGGTCTCAGACTCCCGACCTCAGAAGATCCACCCACCTTGGCCTCCCAAAGTGTTGGGATTACAGACATGAGCCACCACATCTGGCCTCATTGTTGACATTAATACCTTCAAACAATATATAGACTTTAATATCTATTATTGTTTTTATTGTGTGGCCTTTCGTTTTATCAAGTTTTAATAATAATCACATATGTTTAATAAATAAAAGGATATAAGTACTAGAGTTTCTAAAATTTAAGTATTCATGTTTTTTAAGCCCATTTAATATATTTAGCATCATAACCATGATAAAACTGATGGCACTTTGTATTAGTTGGTAAAAGGATTGTTTTGTTATTGATGGTGCATAAATATAGTTGTTATTAAAATAACATATTCTTATTTTACCATAAGCTGGTTTTTTTTAGGCTAGAGGAAATTTATGTTCTTTGAAAAAAGGAATAAACCTGTTACGACTGAATATTGAGTGTTAGTGGATTTGATGTTTCACTTTCCTCTGCAGGGGAGCTTTAGCATGTAGATTATATGAAAGCAGTAATAATTTATATCTTGGTTTAAGAATGTAATCATCTGTGTTGTTGATTCGTTCTCAGCTTGTTGCATTATTTTTAATTAGGCTTAATATTCTTGTCCTTGGAGGAAGCTCTGGATTTATTGAGCTTTATGCTTATGGAATGTTTAAAATTGCTCGAGTCACGGGGGTAAGAGTTCTTTAAAATTTTCTCTTTCTAAATTATTTCTCTTAGAATATACTAGGTACTTATGGAAAAAGAATAAAACACCAGGTTTTTTTTCAGTCTCGGTTTTTAGAATTAAATGTTCAGAGAATAATTTTCTTAGTAAGATAAAATAATTGTGATATGTCTATAAAGACTGGGAGCTATTTGTGGAATTAGTCAAGTTTGTTTGTTTTTTTCCTTAACAGAAAGATTAGTATGATACACTTGATTATGATTTAATGTTTTTCTAGTGTGAGATGTAAAAGAGCTTCAATTTGTGATTGGAATGTAAATCTTCAGAAGCATTCTTAAGTCCAGTACTGAATCTACTATAGTTGCTACATCTCGGTCTTCTCCATAGCTTTTTCATCTGACTCTTACCACTCCCAAAAGGGGCAGAAAATATTGTAGGCTCTGTGGAATATGTTGTTTCTCCAGCACTTGATTTGAGACTCGGGTAGGGGTGAGGGAACCAGGTTGTTTTTGTGGCCTTGTAACTAGAAAGGTACATGCAGGCAGACACCTACCTTCATCTCCATGTGTGTGGTTGGAGCTCGGAGTATATGCTTCTGCTTTTTAAAGCTCTGAAGTTTTGCTTTCTGCATGATAATCAGATTCAACCTAGCAATGATAATATACTAAGGGGTTTGACTCTTTTACAGATTGCTGGAACTTGTCTTGCATTATGTTTATCAAGTGATTTGAAATCATTATCAGTGGTCACAGAAGTCTCTACCAGTGGTGCTTCAGAAGTTTCATACTTTCAGGTGAGTATTGGAACTTGATAACAGTAGAGAGTGAATATGTATTTAACAGGTTTTATATAGGTTTTTATCCACATCTCACTGTATTGTAATGATCATTAAAATAATACAAAAAAATCGGCTTGGAATTTCTACATCCTAATATATTGTTATTGTAGTGAATACCGTATTATTCTCCCCATGCTCCAATACAGTTTTCATAAAAAGTGTTTTGATGGTCTGTTAATGACCATATTAATTTGTTGCTATTCCAGTTTGACTTCGTACCAAGTGTTTGCTTAGGACTACTGTCCCTGATAATAATAAAGGCTAATATTTATTGATTGTTTAATATGTGCCATATACTGAATGCTTCAGAACAATTGATTTGAATCTTCACAGTATCCTAATAGGCAGATACTGTTGTTATCCCCATTTTATAAGTAAGTACTTGGACACACAATTCAGAACTTGCTTGACGTCACAGAATGGGAAAGTGATGCTAGGCAATCTGGCTGCATAGTCTGTACTCTTAACTAGCACATTGCATCTTGTGTAAAATGATCACTTAATATTGGGAAAACACTTTATTGTGTGCTGTCTGCATTGTAGATTGAGGAAACTAATTGGGCTCCCATAAAGTATCATAGCCTTGCCAAGAAATCATCTCTAAGTTTTCATCTTAAATATCCCAGCCACTTAAGTATGTGTGAACTCTCAAACAAAAGTAGAACAAAAAAGATGCAAGATGCAATGTGTGTGATGCCTTCCAACATTCTCTTTGTGTTCAGAGCGTCAGAGAACTCTTGATTTACTGTTCACTATAGTAATGGTTGTTCGTATTTGCTCATCATCTTAAGGTTATGTGAAACTATGACCACCAGGATTGCATTTGGGTTATAATAAAATGATTCACTACTACTGTGAAGTTGGTAACAGATAATTTTTGATGACAAATTTATTGAGATACAATTCATATACCATTGATAGATATTTTCCCAATATTTATCAGTAGCCTTTAATTCCTTATACTTCAAGTTTTTACATATATTTGTGATTTAAAAAATTCTTTGTAATGCTGTTGCAAAATATGTTATATTACATTTATTCTCTCTACACGGAAGGGGTTGATGACCCAGAGAGAGTGATTTGTGTATGGTTGTGTGTAGGTTAGGAAATCCTAAGGCTATGTGCTGTTACTTTCCTAACCGTTCTGCTTGAAGAGGGCACAATTCTGACATAGTCTTTCTGATACATAGTTTGACCTACATTCTTTAAATTATATACTTTGCAGCAAGTGCATCTGATGATGACTCACTTTACTCTTTTGATTTTACAGCTTGAAACCAATCTGTTATACTCTTTCTTACCTGAAGTAACTCGGATGGCCAGAAAGTTTACTCATATTTCAGCTCTGTTACAGGTATTTATTTGGAGCTTGTTTTATGTGAATATGTATTATTGGCTTCTAAAGTTCTGTAAATAAAACACTTCAAAATTTTGTTTTGTAAAGCTGTCTGAAGTAGGGGTGTCTAGTCTGATAGATAATCTTATAAGGTCTATTAAAGCAGGAAAAAGACGTTTAATTTGAGAACCTACTTCCACTCCACCTGTTTTCCACCTCCAGAAGAGTTTAAATCTTTTAAAATATTCCTGTAAATAAAATACTATTTACATTATAAAGTATTGTGGGAAAAACAGTCTTCACATGAGTTTACATTTGTTCATGATAATCTCACCCCAAATTACCTCCCAAATCTGTAGGTTGGTGATTTAGGCTGAGCTCAGCCAAGATGTTTGGGTGACCTGGGGAGGGTTCAGCTGATCTTGAGTAGACTTGGTCATGCCAGCTGATATGTGTCCCTTGGCTGTGATATCTTGTCTCTACTCCACATCCTTCATACTCCAGCAAGCCAGCACAGGCTTGTCCACATGGTGGTGGTTAATGGGGCATCGAGGGTACAAGTGGAAGCCTATAAAAACGTTTCGGGTCCTGGAGTCAACAGCGTTATTTCTGCTGCATTCTGTTAGTCAAAGCAAGACTCAAGGGCTGAAGAAATTGACTCTACTACATCTGACTGGAGGAGCTACAAAAAATTGTGGCCATGTTTTTCATTCTACCACAGTCATTAATTTATTTGATATTAAAGGTTTCTAGAGATCAGTATTTTTTTAAGGATCCTATTTGAAAATTGAATAGTTGACTAAACCAGTATTTTGACAGTTAGTGTAGATAAGACATATCTTATATAAAAAGCTTTGGAGATACTTGTTTTAACAGATAAAAATTTAAGAGTGTTTTATTATGAAATTCTAAGAATCAGTGGAATGTTTCATTGTTAAGTGATGACCAAGCTATAGTCTTTTTCTTCATCTTAACTGAGTTAAAAGAGTGATTGAGGCTGGGCACAGTGGCACACACCTATAATCCCAGCACTTTGGGAGGCTGAGACAGACGGATCACTTGAGGCCAGGAGTTCAAGACCAGCCTGGCCAACATAGGGAAGCCCCATCTCTACTAAAAATACAAAAATTAGCTGGGAATGGTGACACGCACATATAATACCAGCTACTTGGGAGGCTGAGGCAGGAGAATCGCTTGAACCTGGGAGGTAGAGGTTGTAGTGAGCCAAGATGGCATCACTGCACTCCAACCTAAACAACAGAGCAAGACTGTCTTAATAAATAAATAAATAAAAATAAAACAGTGATTGAAAGTAAATTCTAGATTTTTTGAAACACTTGATCATAAGTACATATTATTTAGATAGCAAGTTGGTTTAAATATTTTTTACCATTTCAATTTTTTTTCTTTTTTGCTAATAGTATATAAATTTGTCACTAACATGTATGTGTGAAGCATGGGAAGAAATACTAATGCAGATGGATTCTCGTCTCACCAAGTTTGTGCAGGTAAAGCCGCTGAAGTTTCCCACGGGGAGAGTAATGCATTATGTATGTACTTACTTTGAGGTACATGAGAAAAATGTTTGATTCATAAAAGGTTAAGATCATGATTTCTTTCAAATGGCTTCGTCTAACTTCAAACTGCTTTCTCAGATTTGCAAAAAGGGTTCTTTTCCCATTGGTACAACTTAAGTGGGGACAGGATTGTGAAGTGGAGCTGGTGGGGCTTTGACAATAAGGGCAGGTGTTAGAACAGCTGATTGGCTGTCTTCTAGTCACTGATGTTCAGATGATCACTTTATGGATTTGATGAAAGTTTAAGGCAAGGAAAGGGAGTCATGCTCCTATAATTTTGAATAAGTATGCTTGTAATTTAAGAAATACATATATCACAATTTTTTTTTTCGCTTTTTTCTAGGAAAAGACCACCACCACATCAGTGCAAGATGAGTTCATGCACTTGCTATTATGGGGGAAAGCAAGGTAGTAAACTCAGATTAGGTGCTTCTGCTTCTGCTTTTTTTTTAACAGTAATTATTTATTTGAAAAGTAGTTGATAGTCATAGCATGTGATTTTTTTATTGATACATAATATTTTAATTGATATATAATGTTTTACATATTTATGGGGTATATGTGATGTTACATGCATAGAAGTTTTTGTTGGGCTATTTATTTTGTTTCTTGTTTGTGTTTTGACATTTAAAAGTTGTAAGTGATGCATTCAGATTTCCAGTAGAGAAGTGACTAAAAATACTTTGTTTTTCATTGTAGTGCTGAACTGCAGACTCTCTTGATGAATCAGTTAACAGTAAAGGTACAGTTAATGTATCTATGTATTTAAATGGCTATGAACACATTCTTAATTTTTTTTCTAGTGGCATGTAATATCCTGATTTTATGCTAAATATGTTTTCTTCTTTTAATTAGGGCTTAAAAAAGCTTGGCCAGTCTATAGAGTCATCATACTCCAGTATACAAAAATTGGTCATAAGTCACTTACAGAGGTATGAAGGTGACGTAGAATTTTTTGATATCGTATCCACACGTACCTGGCATTGGCCTTCTTTCTGCCGCCTTCTCTTCATCTGTCATTCTCTTTTTAAGCATCTTCTAGCTAAAATTGTTGCATGGCATTTTAGAAGAATCTTCCTGTACCCAAGATTGAAAGAGTCAATAATAATTCTGCTTTTCGAAGTAATTTTCCAACGTCTTTTCACCAGGCTAGACCCTATCTGGGTTTTTTTCTTAATCAACTAAGCATGAAGTATATTTTGAAATAAGGCATATATCCCTTTTTTGAACAGTGAGATTAACATTTTACAGTTTACCAAGAATATTGTATATTTATGTGTTTAATATCTTGGCAAGGTGTTGGTGATTTTACACAAGAGGAAACAGAAGTTTAGAATCGGTTTTATGGCTGGCCCAGTTACTAAGTGTCAGAGCCAAGACTTCATCCTAGATTTTTAAATCTCATGCTTTTTCTATCCATAGCTACTTCATTGAAGCAGTTTACAAGTAGATGCTGAGCGTTTGATTTATTTTGTTTGATTTTTGGTTTTTTGTTTTTTCAAGATGGAGTCTTGCCCAGGCTGGAGTGCAGTGGTATGATCTCACCTCACTACAACCTCCGCTTCCTAGGTTCGAGCGATTCTCCTGCCTCAGCCTCTCAAGTAGCTGGGATTACAGGCACGAACCACTATGCCTGGCTAATTTTTGTACTTTTAGTAGAGAAGGGGTTTCACCATGTTGGCCAGACTGGTCTTGAGCTCCTGACCTCAAGGGATCCACCTGCCTCGGCCTCCCAAAGTGCTGGGATTACAGGCATGAGCCAGCACACCAGGTGGTGGTTGGTTTAAATTTTGATAAATTCCTATATGCTGAGTCCTTGGCCGTAACTACATCACCCCTCCCTTGGACCACTGTAGCACCCTCTGGACTAGTTGGGCTCTTTCAGTACACATTGTCCTTTGAATGTTTTCCCCAGTGGAGCTAAACATATTTCTCTCTTGCCTAAAAGCTTCTAATGCCTTCCCCTAGAATGGAGAACTTTGTGTGGCCTTTAGCATACCTGCCTCTCTGCCTCGCCCACACTGGTGGCCTTTTAGTTTCTCCAGCTTGATGTTTTGTCTCCCACCTAGGGCTTTTGTATATTCCTCTTGTCCCACCTTGTTCTTCACATGCATTCTTCAGCTCTCAGCTCACATTCATTCCTTCAGGAAAGCCTTTCTGAATCCCAGATTAGCTCGGGTTCTTCTGTTATGCCTGCACCCTGTGTGTTTCTTTCAAGGCATTTATAGTGGTTGGAATGGTACACTGCATGACTGTGTGGTCATGACTGTCTTCCCTGTTATACTGTGAGTGCCATGAGACCCTTTGATTGTGCTCACCATTATGTCCCCGGTATCTAGCACGGTACCTGACCTAAAATGGGAACTTAAGAAATATTTATTGAACATTGACTGTGTAGTAGTTGGGTGAACAAGATGGCCATACGACTATCTTAAAAGGGTCAGGACTAACTGTGGAACACAATTTGATCATCTTACAAAATTTGATCTTGTCATTTGTTTATCTCTGTGGTCACATTGACCAGATGGTTTTGCTGCACTTTTTAGGAACAGTTTTGAGAAATAATTATTTCTCATGGAAAGAAAATGAAAGTTACTTTTCAGTTTTTATTTCTGAAAATTTAGAAGTATTCAGGCAAGGTAGTCACTTGATGATCGTCATGATACTAATTTATTTCTGCTCTGTTTGGATAGTGGCTCGGAGTCTTTATTATACCATTTAAGTGAATTGAAAGGAATGGCTTCATGGAAGCAAAAATATGAACCTCTTGGACTAGATGCTGCAGGAATCGAAGGTAGTGATGTAATTTCTCAGTGGAATACATTAAACACAGTTTACTTAATTTGACAAATGACATTTATTTATTTTTTCCCTTTAGATGCTATAACTGCTGTGGGTTCTTTTATACTCAAGGCAAATGAACTTCTTCAGTAAGTATTGGGAGTACCTGGAATCATTGACCTAAGAATACATCACTTTTGACCTAAATAAGAACCTAGTAAGCTATTATGAGTCTCTTAAAATCATTTTTAAAATTTTTATCACAATTATGTCTTTATATGATTCCAATAAGTCAGCAGCACAGAGATTTTGTAAAGTAAAGCTATATTTTCCTGTTCTGGTCATCCTCACCTCAGGTCTTCTCCCCAGAGGGAATCATTTTAACTCTTCTATTTTTAGTTCTTCTATGGGGTACCTCCATATTTCTAAATTGTATGACTATGCCACATTTCTTTTGTCAGTTTTTAGAAATTAACTGTTTGTTTTGTTTTTCTTAGACTGTTTGGATTGCTTGTTTTCTTGCATTGTCTGTCTTTTCTGCATCCTTCCGTCCTTTCCCTTCTGAAGGGTGGTATAGTACCTCTGGAGTCCCCTGTTCCAGATGCCTTCTTTAGCCTCCCACCCCTCTGCCTCAGCCCGCAGTTGTGCTCCAGTTCTCCAGCACGGCTACCACCCAGGCATTTTCTTCATTACTCTCCTGGGTTAGACCCAGAACTGCCAGGATTGCCTTTGTTTCTTGGCTTATTTAATCATTTTGCTGGAAAACATCCTCTAGTAACTTTCTCAAAAAGCAGACATAGAAGGTAAACTTTATCTCCTTTTGTGTTTTTTCTCCTACCCTCACACTTAATTGACAGCTGGGTTTAGGATTCCCTGAGGGTTATTGATTTTCACATAGAACTTCAAAAGCAGAGTTCCATAGGATTCTGTGCTTTTTGTTGCTGATGGAAGGTCTGGTGCTTCTGATTCTTAGCCCTTTATAGTTGTTGTTTTTCCTTTTGAAAAAGCTGTAAAAGCATTACTGTTTATTTTTGATCTGTTGAAATGTCATAACTGTTTTTAGGTGTGGGCCTTTTAATTCATTGTGCCATAATAAGCCATTTTAACCTGAATTCTCTTGTATTATTCTTTTAATAATTTCCTCCTCCCTCTTTTATTTACTTTATTGTTATTTATTTATTTTTGTGGCAGGGTCTCTCTATGTTGCCTGGGCTAGACTTGAGCTTCTGGGCTTGAGTGATCCTCTTGCCTCAGCCTCCCGAGTAATTGGGACTACAGGAGTATGCCTTTACGCCAAGCTTTCTCTTTGTTTTAAACTAGATTTTTGTTCTAGAAATCCGTTTGGTCAGATATTAGAATTTGTGGTGGATTGATTTCTGTGTCTCTTCTTTTTCTCTTATGTTTTTCATATCTTTGTCTTTTTTATTTTCTGAGTTTTTTGACTATTGTCAAATATCCGTAAATATTTGTTGAGCACTTAACTATATTTTAAATACAGTGATAAGTAATGTTGAGAAAAACCAAGCAAGAAACAAAGACCTAGAGCATGATAAGGTAGGGGATTCAACTTCATACAGGTGGTCACTGAGAGGGAAGGAGACAGGAGGGAGCAAGCCCTGTTGATGTTTGGGGGTGGATGGGGCAGCAAGTGTGAAGGCCCTGAGTTTGGAGCATGGCTGGCATGTTGCAGGGACAAGGGCACTGTAGCTGAAGTGGATTGAATGAGAGTAAGGTAGGGGGTAGATTGACAGGTGATAGAGGGTGGCCAGGTTGCATAGAGCCTGTGGGGCAGTGGTTAGGACTTTGGCCTTTACTCTGGATGTAAAGAGAAGCCTTTGGGGAGTTAGGAGTCAGAAAGATCCCTCTTGCTACTCACAGTTGAGAAAAGCTCATAGATAGGCAAGGACAGAAGCCAAGAGAGAAATGGTGGTTAGAATCTGAAGTGGTCAGGATTGGGATATATTTTGAGAGAATAATTAACAAGATTTTCTCAATGCTTATTTGTAGAAGGTGATAATAAGGGAGTCATAGATAATTATGAGTGTAGGGCCTTGGTACTTGAAAGAGTAGAATTGACATTTACTGAAAGGGGGAACAAATGTGAGGGCAGGTTTAGGGAGGGAAGTGTGGAATAAGATCAAGAGTTTGGTTTGGACATACTGGGTTCTTCTTTAGAGTTAGCATTTTGAAGTAATTTTACATAAAAATTACAAGAATAATAAAGACAACTCCGGTTGTACTCCTTTACTTAATTCATCATTTAAAAATATTATAGTATATTTATCATATACTTTGTTTTCTGAAACGTGAGAATATGTTGTTTCTATCAGGTGCCTTTTCCTTGGAATACTTTAGTGCATATTTTCTAAGGATAAAATTATTTTCTTTTTTTTTTTTTTTTGAGATGGAGTCTCGCTCTGTCGCCCAGGCTGGAGTGCAGTGGCGCTATCTCGGCTCACTGCAAGCTCCGCTTCTCGGGTTCACGCCATTCTCCTGCCTCAGCCTCCCGAGTAGCTGGGACTACAGACGCCCGCCACCTTGCCCGGCTAGTTTTTTTTTTTTTGTATTTTTTAGTGGAGATGGGGTTTCACCGTGTTAGCCAGGATGGTCTCAATCTCCTGACCTCGTGATCCGCCCGTCCCGGCCTCCCAAAGTGCTGGGATTACAGGCTTGAGCCACCACGCCCGGCCAAAATTATTTTCTTACATAACCGTAGTACAATTAACGAATTTAGGAATTTTAACATTAATACAGTATATTAGCCTACAGTTCAATTTCCCTTTAGCAATTATCCTAATATGTCCAGTATGATAAGATGCAGTTCAGGATCACGTATTCGTTTTAGTTGCTGTATCTTTTTAATTTTCAGCAGTTTCTCAAACTTTCTTGGTCTTTTATAAAAGTTGACATTTCTTTAAGAAGCACATCGTGTATGTATGTATATGTATGTCTATATCTTTATTTTATGTTTCTCATTTTAGCGTTATCTGATTTTTTTTTAAATGATTATATTTAGGTTATGCATCCCTGGCCAGAAATACTACATAATTGGTGTGTCCTTCTCAAGTTACTATATCCAGCAGCACACACGGTGTCCATCGTCCACCCCTCTCAGTGATGTTAATTTTGGCCACCCTGTCAGTGTGTTAGGCATATGGAATTTGAAATGCCCATTAGATCTGCAGGTGGAGCCGTCCGGCACAGTGTTAGTTATGTGAGACTAGCGTTCAAGGGGGAGGGGTCCAGGCTGGAAATGTGCATTTGGAAGCCATCAGCACATTGGTGTTATTTAAAGCCGACTGGGACTGGATGAGGTAATGAGTGTGCGTAGAGAGCAGGAGTGACCTGATTTCAGAATGGGGACAATGAAGAACTAGCAAAGGAGATGGGAGAGACAGAACAACCAAAGGAGTAGGCGTCCTGCAGGCTGAGCGAAGAAGGCATTGCAAGAAGGAACAAGGGATTGGTTGACAGATGCTAAGTCAAGCAAGGAAAACACCAAGAATAGAATAGAGTCTTAGAATATTATTAGGATAGTGACCTTGATAAGAGCCCCCTTGGGGAGTGATGGGAACTGGTACAATACAGAGTAAGCAGATGCAGAGAAGACAGCAAGTATAGCCTCTTGAGGAGTTTTGCTGTAAAGGGAGTGGCCAGTAGATGGAAGCAGAATTGTTGGGTTTTTTTCTTCTTTTTATCTTGGGAAGAACTGGAGCATGTTTATGGATGGAATGATCTAGAAGGTAAAAAATTGAGAGCCGGGCGCGGTGGCTCAAGCCTGTAATCCCAGCACTTTGGGAGGCTGAGACGGGTGGATCACGAGGTCAGGAGATCGAGACCATCCTGGCTAACATGGTGAAACCCCGTCTCTACGGGGAGAATGGCATAAACCCGGGAGGCGGAGCTTGCAGTGAGCTGAGATCCGGCCACTGCACTCCCGCCTGGGCGACAGAGAGAGACTCCGTCTCAAAAAAAAAAAAAAATTGAGATGAGAGAGGAGAGGCTCTAAAGAGTATGAGAGAGGTGGGACCTAATGCAGAAGGGGAAGGGTTGGAAAAGCAGAGGCAGGAGCTCATCAGTTGTGGGAGGAAAGGCTGAGAGAGGAGGGTCACAGAGGCCAGTGTATGAGCAGATGGGAGCTGGGGGACGTTCCCTTCAAGGTGCTTTTATTATCTTAACAGGACATCTGTCATCAGCTAAGAGCAAGGATGGGGGGGCAGTGTTGGAGGTTTAAGAATACAAGGAGAGCTGTGAAGCAGCTGTCTAGTCCAGCAGGAGGTCAAGGGCACTAATGGAACAGGAGGGCTCTGGGAGTGGGAAAGTGAGGCCGGCCAGCATGACTGCAGGTCTGCTGCAGGAGTGGGGCATAGAGCGGGGGAGCAGTTAGATTTACCAGTCTTCATGAGCAAAATGAAGCAAGAGGAGCAAGGGAATTGAAGCAAGTACCAGATTAAAATGATGGCCCTTGAATCTGAACTACTTTAGGAAGGAAGTGAGGACATGTAGAGGCCGAGAGACAGTGAAAGGCAGTAGAACCAGTAGATGATGTGTCCTGGTGGGAGGAAGGTGGGGCCTCTGGAGAGAGACTGGACAGATAGGAGGGGGTGTTTGGTCAGCGGGATGCTTGAAATTGAGACTTAGAAGGCTTGCAGTTGGTGATGATGGGGTCTGGGGTGTGAACTTTGGAGTAAATGTCTAAGGTCGGGTTGGAGGACAGGATCATTAAACTGAACCATTGTCTTCAATTTCTTATTATAGCAGTCCTTTCTTTTAATTTCTCAGAGTGTTCTCCTGTTTCTTTAATCCTCGTTCAAAAGTTTGCTTTTGTTTTGTGGATGTGACGTCTCACATCTTTCTGAGGATATTAATTAGATTGCTGTTCCCTGAATTATCTTCCCTTGATGGGTCACTTTTCTGTTTATCTTAGTCTCTCCTTGCAAGGTTTCTTTAAATACCAGATGCTTGGTTGCTTACTCATGTTTATTCAGGAGGCAGTTTAAAGTTGCTTGGAATCTCTGTAGGTTGGGGCAGCAGGGAGCAGGTGCCAGAGTATGTGGAGCTTTGCTTCAGGCTACTGGTGCCCACGTGGAAGTGCCTTAGGTCTTCCGGAGAGTAGCCCCGTAAGCATTCTTCGTGTGTTGGAGGATAGAACATACTGACCACTCTGTGTTGTATTTCCAGTTTGTCCCACTGTGTCCAGCCCCACACATCACCCTGAGGTCTTCTCTTAGAGCTGACATTGCTAAGGTCTGAGCATCCCTGGGCTTCTCCAGGGCGGGGACTCCTTCCCAGGTGCCCTCTCCATGCACTGCCTGGCACAGGGCCTCCGCTCTTAATCTGCATCAGTCACTTTTTCTGTTGAGCTGCATCAGTCCTCTGTCACTTTCAACGTTTCTGAAATTTAATTTTTTATTCTTTTTGTTTTTGTGAGTTTCTAACACATGTACCCCTCTCCTCCCATGGCCATTTTCATGGTGTTTTAGAAGGTAGAGGCTGTAGATGTGTGTGCTCAGAAGACAAAAAAACACAAGGAGAAATGGCATTGCTTTTCCTGTATTTTGAAGTATTTTTTGGTTCACCATATTTGCAGAGAGCAAATATAAAATATTATGCTTTCTATGATCACTTCTCAATGTGAATGAAAGGTAGTTGAACTTATTGTTCTTTCAGGTAAGTAGAATTATTACAGGTTCCAGATGGAGAAACTGAGGCATTGAGCATTTTGATGTTGATCTGGTGGCCTAGGATAGGGTTGAACATACTGCACAAAGGAACTTTTTTTCTTTCTTTTATCATTGCTGCAAGAGGGTTTTGATTATATTGTTTAGTAACATAAGAGATGTTTCAGTCTTTTATTCCGGGCGTTTTACTTTGTACCAAAAGGTTAATGATACTGACCTGCCTCTCCATTGGTATTATGAGACTTAATGCTTGGAAAGGGCTTTGAGATTTGGGAATGAAAAGCACAGGTTTTTGTCTAGAGTAATTATCTTACACATGTGAGCTTAAAGAGGTAGTTTAAAAAGCGATAACCCATCTCTCTATTCAGAAACAGTTTTATCAAAATGAAGATGACTTCCATTTATAACACTTAATTTTGGGGGGACATTTGTGTAAAGCCAAGGGGAATTCAACTTTTGAGATCTCAATTGTTAGAATAAAAAATCAGCTTCCAAAAATAATGGTCCATTGATATCAGAGGTAATGACATAGCACAAATTTGTAATAATGGTTTTCTGTTGAAGTTGATGTTTTTTCTTCCTACTGACCAATGAGTATTTTCTTTTAAAATGAGAATAATGCTGAAAAATGTTTTTTTCTGATTTATTTGCAAAGTTAGAAAAGGAGTTCATGCTTTACTGAATAACAAGAAAGACTGTTACACAGTTTGTGGCAAGGCTGTTGTAACCAGTTAGAATGTAAGTTATTTGCTTTATTTTTAGAATCAGTGTTTTCTTTTTTGAAATTTTATTTTTAGGTATGTGTTCGATTTGTAACATCTGCTGTTCTAAAGACTTAAATGTCACCCGGATAGGATAAAATAGAACAGTAAGGATTATGATATTTCATGATAGTTGAGCAGTGGTATATGAACCCCCCACATAATAATCTTATTTCTGATTTTTTTGTTTTTATCTCTTTAGAGTTATAGACAGTAGTATGAAAAACTTCAAAGCATTTTTTCGGTGGCTGTATGTGGGTAAGTTGAGTAAAGCATTTTTATTTTAATACTTTAAAAAAACTATAGGAGTATTATCTTAGATAGTTTCAGTAAATCTAGTACAATTTCAAATACTTTGAGAGAATTATATAATGATCCCTGTTATACCTTTCTCCTAGCTTCAGCAGTTATCAACACATGGCCAGTCTTACTTTATTCATACACCCACCTCCCCACAGAAATATTTATTTATTTTTTATTAGTGTATAATAAGCACACATATTTTTGGAGTACTCGTGATAATTTAATACATTCATATGATTTGTAAAGATCAAATCAGTATAATTGGAATATGTGTCACCTTAAACATTTTTCCCTGTGCTGGAAACATTCCTCACAGAACTATTAAAGCTAACTTGTAGCCCGTGTTATCCCTGTTTGCTCACTGGTAGTTCACATTTTTTATGTTCACATTGTAATGTCTCCATAGGTTAAAATAACATTTAAAAAAATTTTTGTAAGTATCAGGCACTGTTAGGTGCTAGATTTTAAAAGTAAAAAAGAAAAAAAAAATAAGAATCTCTGTCCTTGGGTAGCTTATCTTCTGTTTGATTATTTGGTCTTCTATCTTTAGATCTCTACTGTCCACTATGGTAGCCACTAGCCACATGTGGCTATTTAAGTAGATTGAAATCCTGTACAACTGTATATTTGGTTCCTTAGCCATACTGTCCACATTTGAGGTTCTCAGCAGCCACAGATGATTAGTGACTGCATAGAAGTAGAACAGTTCCGCTACCACTTCTATTGTGTATTGATGCTCCAGCTAAATAGAATGCAGACCACTTATAGCCTGTCTTTGTGTCTTCACAGTGTCTTTACATTTGGGCAGGTAGTTAATAAGTATTTGTTGACTTGATATTAAGTGTTTTGTATTCACTCTTCAGTGTATGCATATTTTATTTAGGTCCATTTATATTGCTATTTTTGTGAACTCTCAATATCCTTAAAATAATCCAGCATATATTTCCCTCCAACATATGCAAAATTTAGTTTTAATGTAGTTTATCTCACACTTGTTGAAACTCTAAAGAGTAAAATAGAATGTAAATTATGTGTAATGTGCTGATATCGTTTAAATAAATGTCCAGATCTTCAGTTCTAGTATTGTAAAAACAGACTTTATATTTTTCAACCTAACATAATTGCTTTTGTTTAAAAACTGAATGTGATCTGCATATGTTGATACTTTTTGATGTTTCTGAAAATGGTACCAATACTAACCAGAATGAGGAACCACAGAGTGCTTATCAGGCGGGCCCGTTTAAGATCCATGTTGTTAATTAAAATAAATTACAATATTAAAACTGAGAACTTAGAAGACTTTTTTTTTGCAGTGGTAGTTTGGTTTTACTTATAATTATTGGAGGTAATTTAGGCAGTGTCTATCCTTACTACACATTCTAACTGTAGTAAGAATCAGGATTAGAAGAGAAATGACTTACCGCTCAGTCCTTCTCATTAGAGCGGGACATTGTAGAAAGCACACTGGATTGGAGAAGTGGAGATCTACTTGTAATCCTGGCTCTGTCCCCAGTAGCTGTATAACCTTGGTTTTCTTTTTTGTAAAATGTGATCTCCACGAAGGCAGGGATATCTTTTATACTGATGTATCGCTAGCACCTAGGGTACGCTCAATAAGTAGTGTTTTTGGATGGAAAGAATGAGTGGAACTAGATTTTAGCTCCCCTTTCAGATAACTTAGACGTTTAAATTAATTAAAAACAGTTATGTATTTGCAAAAGTACTTCTGACTTGCTTGTTACTGACCAACTGCAATTAGGAACCATATTCGAATACCATGCAGAAGCACATGAAACATACTTTGTCTTGACTTAGGTGGAACATAATACAAAACACATAGTACTGATGAGGACAATCCTGTGAAAGGACAAAGAGAGTCAACTACAGATACTAGATCAAAGAAAGTACATAAATATACTGTAAGTGCATAGCAGAAAAGACCAAGGGAAATAAACAGATTTCTTTGGTATCGTAAGACTTTGGAGGAAAGGATGGCTTGCAGATTTTAAGAGCAGAAGCATCACCAGGTTAAAAGGAGGGATCCTTACACACGTAGTCTTAGCCCAGACAGCAGTTAGATTTGTCTGGAGTGGCAACAGGTTGAATTGAAGAAGAAAAAGAATAGTTTAGAATGGTTAGACCAACAATTTTGAACCTGAAAATATGAAGCAAATAAAGTTCTGGCACCCCTTAGTTTTTAGAAGAAAAATGTTTTTGTTGGTGAAAAGCTGTGTAAAATTGAAGATTTAGTTCAGTCAAACAGCTTGTCTTTGAAATGTATTTAAAATTAAAATTATGTTTGTAGTTTGCTTTTAAAGATAGTTTTTTAACTTTGTATTTCCAGCAATGTTGAGAATGACAGAAGACCATGTGCTTCCCGAGCTGAACAAGGTAGTATGTACTAGTGCATTTTCACAGTGTTGACATTGTCCTGTTTGAACTCAGCTGTGCTGGTCATTTTGGTACTCTTCTTCAGTTATTAGTTAACAGGATGTCAGGATGTAGACATTAGATCCCTCAAGCACCACCTTTTTAAAAAATAAATTTGCATGTTTTGTGTATTGTTTCATCTCATAGAATACCTTTATTACGACTTTCTAAATTTATAGTTTTCATGTTTGGATAAGGTTTTATAATCCATGTAAGACAGCATTCTTGTATTCCTTACTTTGACTTCCTTAAATTTTAAATGCTTCTTATTTTCCCTGGAAATCAGCTGCTTAGATATTAGTCCCTGTGTTGAAGTCTGGTAAGCAACAGTTTCTTTCTTAAGAAAGAAAGGAAGGGTTCCTGTAAGGACTGTGACAAGCGGCGGTGGAATCTCCTTCCAGGGACGTCTTACAGAATAGGGCGGAATTTCCACTTGATTCCTGCAGCTCACTCTTCTTCACCCCTGCTGAAACTGTTTAGATAGGTTAGGTAGTTTTGAGCCTGAAAAAATGGACAGCATTAAAATTAGGCTTGTGAACTGGATGAGAAAGGGATTCTCCACTGTCTACAACTCATTTGCTAAGTAGATCTTTTGCACTGTGGGGGACTGGCCTTGCAAACCAGGAAAGTTTCACAATAGTTGTTTTTCTGACATCACTGTTAGCTTTATTTTGGGAGGTAAAATATGTCAGTTGTTGGAAGGGATCCTAAGGTATAATTTTCTGAGGGCTGAAGAACTAAATAGGGATAAATGCAGGTCATCACAAGAAGCAGGGGCCTGCACTGAAGCAGACAGCACTGT
Source organism: Piliocolobus tephrosceles (assembly GCF_002776525.5). Lineage (NCBI taxonomy): Eukaryota > Metazoa > Chordata > Mammalia > Primates > Cercopithecidae > Piliocolobus > Piliocolobus tephrosceles. The sequence continues at coordinate 160,405,853 of NC_045436.1, read as the reverse complement.
TTGCCTGCAGCCCTTAACCAAGGGTGACACATCTTCTCTGGGGTCCAGTGCCCATTCCCAAAGGAGGAACCTCAGCACATGTGGTCTTAGCACAAGGCCTGAAATAATAAATAACCTTAGGCCACAAAGAGTTTTGTAGCTATTGAATTAACTGATTGGAAGATGAGTTCACATGTTTAATTACATTCTTGGAACCCCAGACGTTCATATTTTCACAGTCGCATAATCTATATTTCTTTGAAAGAAGTTTGCCGGTTTTCCCATGGTCTTTAGTAGATGGTGAAAATGTCACATTTATTATTATGTACCATTTCTTTTATTGAGCAGCTTTCTTTTATCTTGATTTGTTTTCTTTTTGTTCCTTTTGTTGATAGATGACTCAGAAAGATATCACATTTGTTGCTGAATTTCTTACTGAACATTTCAATGAGGTAAGAAGTTGATATTTCCGTAATGCAGTTTAAAAAAAATTTTAGTAAACCTGGGTAATGACAAGACATAATTAAATTTAACCCAATTTAATTGAAGTCCGTAGCAATTACTTTTTTTAAACTGTTGAACTAATTATGTTTCTAAACATAGTCAATAAACCAGACTTTTGTTTGTATGTCTTATAATCTACAAAAGAAAATAATAACTGCCACTCACAGCTCTCTTGAAAAGGAAAGTTTGGGGTTTAAATTTAAGATATTTTTCTTTGTGAGTTGACTTAAGAATTAAACTATGTTTATTTTTTCCAGGCTCCAGACCTTTATAATCGAAAAGGAAAATACTTCAATGTTGAAAGAGTTGGTCAGGTATGGGCTTTGAACTCATTTTAAAACCTTAGCAGTGTTCGTCTTTGTTACCCAAAGTTTCTGGAAAGTAACACGATACCAAGTAATACAGGAGCTCTGCCCTTTTAGTAACATTACCAAAGAGCAGCAGTTTTTAAACATTTTGATCTGAGAACCCTTTTACATTCTTAAAAATTATTGAGGACTAAAAATACAAAAACTAGCTGGGTGTGGTGGTGGACACCTGTAATCCCAGCTACTTGGGAGGCTGAGGCAGGAGAATCACTTGAACCCAGGAGGCAGAGGTTTCAGTGAGCCAAGATGAAGCCACTGCACTTTACCCTGGGCGACAGAACAAGACTACGTCTCAAAAAAAATTATTGAGGACTAGAAAAGAGCTTTTGTTTATACAAGTTATCCATTGCTGATAGGCATTATTAGGTATTAAATATTAAACATAATAAAAAATTATTCCTTAATTCACTCAAAAATAGAATATAACAGCCGGGCATTGAAGCTCACGCTTGTAATCCCAGCTACTTGCCAGCTACTTGAGAGGCTGAGGCATGAGAATCACTTGAACCCAGGAGGCGGAGGTTGCAGTGAGCCAAGATTGTATCACTGCACTCCAGCCTGGGCAACGAGTGAGACTCAGTCTGAAAAGAAAAAGAAGAAAAAAAAAAGAATATACCCACTTACTGTTACATGTTAATATAAATACTTTTATTGAAAAAGGATATTTTACAAAATAAAAATAATTTAGTGAAGAGTGGTAATGTTTCATATTCTTGCAGACCTCTTTGATGTCCAGCCTAATAGAAAACAGGTGGATTCTCTTATCTGCTGCTACATTCAGTTTGTTTTGATATGTTGTTTCTATAGTATCAGTGTATATGAAAAAAATCTGGCCTCACACAGGTGTGTATATGAAAAGGGAGAAGTATTCTATTAGCTTTTTCAGATAATTGCGACTTTGCTTTATTACATCAAATCTGGACAAGTGATAATATCTTAAAGGTTTGTTTCAGCATGGAATCTAAGATTGCATCAGTGAACATTTTTTACATTAAAATTCATTCATCTCCCTCGCACTTTGAACGGATCTTTTGCCCATGCATAATTTTGTAACATGCTTTGGTCATTTTGGAAATATTGGTTCCCTGAGTCATGCAGCTGTTGTAAATGCTGCCACCTATAAATAGCACCACCAATTTAATCAGAAAAGTCTTTGTGTTGTGAAGCACACAGGGGCAGATGCAGGTTTTCCAAAAAAAAAAAAAAAAAAAAAAATTTTTTTTAGACAGGGTATTTCCTCTGAGTATAGTGGTGCAATCATGGCTCACTGCAGCTTCCACCTTTCCCACTGGCCTCTTGTAGCTGGGGCTACAATGTAGCACATACCACCATGCCTGGCTAATTTTTGTCTTTATTTCGTAGAGACCCTGCATGTTGCCCAGGCTGGTCTTGAGCTCCTGGGCTCAAGTGATACGCCTGCCATGGCCTCCTAAAGTGCAGGGATTACAGGCCTGAACCACTGTGCCCAGCCTATTTTTGCTTTTAACATAAGTACTTTTCCTCAAGATAACCACCATGTTTTTGTGTAGCAAAAGTGCCTATGTGTAACTCTCAGTTTTGTCACACAGAATATTAAAGATTTGTACTCAAAAGTTGAAAATAAAGTTAATAATTTAATGACTTTGTTAAAGATAAATGAAAGTATGAGTATGTGACAGAAAAAGAATACAGTGACTACTGGTATGATTTGGAACCGCTACTGTGATTCTTGACTGAGACACAGTTTTCCCCACCATCAGTGCAGATGTTAGCCCAGTGTAAAGGGCAGGTGACATCTACATTTTTATAAAACTAATATTGACTTTGTGGATCCCCAAAAGCATCTTGGGGATTCCCAGGGGCCTGTAGACCTCATTTGGAGAACAACTGCCATAGAGTATATTAACAGTATATTGACAGTTGATAACTTATGAAACTAGTTAATAACTTGCATATATAAAATTAAAATATGTTCATGAAACACAATTTAAGTTCGATTTGTGTTCTCTACATCTACAACATAGTAATCTTAATATATTGCAGTTTGTTTAGTTGCTTGACTAAATGAACTACAGACTGTTTAGCAATTTCTTTAATTTTTAAGATAGTAGCTTGGTGACATTTATGGCTGGCTTAATTCTGCCACATACACATAGCAGATTTTGGCTACCTCACTTAGAATAATAGTAATGCACTTTCAGAGGACTTGGCAGGAAAACAAAGTAGCTTGTTAAATTAAAAAGTGTTAAATATAAACAGATTTTAGACCGCAATTCTTTGTTTTACTAAACTTTTTTTTGTCTTTTACTTTTTTTCTTTTTCCATTTTTCCTTCTAGTATGGAAGGGAAATAAGTTTATTAGAAATAAACTTAAATTTCTAATTCTGTATTTCTAGTACTTGAAAGATGAAGATGATGATCTTGTGTCACCCCCTAACACAGAAGGAAACCAGTGGTATGACTTTCTTCAAAATAGCAGCCACCTTAAAGGTATTTCGTGAACCAACCAGATTTGGGCCATGTTTATTTTTATTTAAGACTAGGTATTGAATAGTTCTCCTAACAGTTTTGCTGAAAACTTGCTAAACACTTATCTAAGTTTATTAGACTAATTTTTATTTAATTATAGGAACAGCAAAATAACCAATCGTGTATGACATTATCATGATAGATAGACAGTCTGAAGTTAACTATGCTGTAGCAAGATTGCTTATTCCTAAGTATTTTTATTTAAGTGTTTTGCACCCTGTAAAAAATAGGATTTTGAGGAGAAACTATAGAGCCAAATAGTGAGAAAAGTCTTTTTTGCCAATTCCAATTTATTATCTTCTAAAAGCACAGTGATGCTCAACTGTATTGTCGGGTGTAGTTTCGTGTGTGTGTGTGTGTGTGTGTGTGTGTGTGCATGTGTACTGTTATGCCTTTCATTTTCTAGGATGTCAGAATGTTAATACAGTAAAGCTATCCAGCATTATGAGGGATGCAGCACATAATAGCAACCATTAAATATGCCAGCACATCTTACTATTTTAGATGAAAATATTTTAAATCTTGTATTTCTTTGCTATCTGAAAGAATAATCTGACCAGATTTAGCAATTTCTTAGAACTTTAAGGTAGTAACTAACATTTATGGGTTGCTTAGTCTGCCGTATATACACACGATACCTGCTTCAGTCTTCACAAGATTCTGTGGGTAGGTACTTGGTATCCCCGTTTACTAATGAGGAAACAGGTGGTTAGAGAAGCCCGGGATCATACAAGCTAGTTAGTGATGGAGCTAGGATTCTGTTAGTGTGAAAGCCTGAGGTTTTAACTAGACTAGCAGTACAGGTTGAGCATCTTAATCCAAAAATCCAAAATCTAAAACTTCTTGAGCACCGACATGACATCACAAGTGGAAAATTCCCTACCTGACCTCATATGATGGGTCCCAGTCAAAGTGCAGTCAAGACTTTGTTTCAAGCACAGAATTATTAAATATATTGTATAAGATGTACTTGAAGCATAAGTGAATTTCATGTTTAGACTTGAGTTCCATCCCCAAGATGTCTCATTATGTATATGCAAATATTCCAAATCCTAAAAAAATCCAAAACACTTCCGGACCTAAGCATTTTGGATAAGTGAAACTCAACCTATAGTAATTTCTGCCATTTCTATTTGGTTGCTGCTTCTGTGAATGAATGAATGAATGAGGGAGAGAATTCTTTGATGCCTAGAACTTTGCATATGGTCCAAATTCTTTTTCAAAGCAGAACCTATTTTGTATTGCCGGAGAGTCTTCAGGTCAGTAGGGAGATGCATTGGTGCAAGTTGGCTATTGAATGGAGGGAGGATACAGGTATAGGAGATGCTACTCATTTACTGTATTTAATCAGGATGCCCAGGGAATAAGGCAGGATGTCTGTGGAGGGCCAGTGGAGGTGTGTCAAGAGTAGTGGCACCTGGACCCTGTTGCTCTTTTGGCTATTATTGATCTAGGGAACTTTGCCAGGCTGAAAATACGTCCTACCCTCTTTTTTTCCCCCCACATCTTATGTGTCTGAATAAGAAAGGCCTGATCTTAGCTACAGACCTAATGGAACTCACTGTTGAGTTCCATAATGAATTCCAGTGAGGAAATACCAGTGCAACTGTTTTCTTACAATGCAAAAATCAAGTGCTAAATACTTGATCTGTGTACTTTCTTTAGGGTACATGGGTCACTATTGTGTCATGGGTAAAAGTCTGGAAGCTGGATTGTCTGGGTTGGAATCTGGTCTACTGCTTCATAGTAACACGGCTGAGAGCAAGTTGCCTAACCTCCCTGTGCCATAGTTTCTCATCTGTGAAAAGAAGATGGTAATAATGCCTCCCTCAAAAAACTGGTGTGGAGATTAAATAAATTAATCTGCATAAGCACTTAGACTAATGCCTGGCACTTAGCACAGAAGCAGTCTGTAGGTTTGCGTCTGAGCGGTTTTTACTCAGTGTTTCTGACAACAAAATGAGAGAAATTTTTTGCCTCCTGACACCAACCAATTTTGACACCAACGGAGTGTCCTACAATTCAATCCCGACACTAATTACAGACAGCGCAGACCTCACAGGATAAGGGTGCAGTCCCAGAAGACTGCCCTCGAGTCAGATGTCAGGTCTCTAGATCACCCACGTCTCTTGGGTAGCCATGCTTGTTGTCAGACTTGGCTAAAAGGTCAAGAGTTCCCAGAACCTTCCTCCCTTTCAGGTTGGATAATTTTGCTAGAATGACTCACAAAACTCAGGGAAACATTTAATTTTTGTTTACCAGTGTGTTGTAAAGAATATGACTCAGGAACAGCCACATAGAAGTGCTATATCAGGCAGGATACAGAGGGAAAGGTGCAGAGCTTCCATACTCTCCCATCACCTGGATATATTCACCACCGAGAAAGTTCTCTGAACCTCTTTGTCCCAGTGTATTTATGGAGGTTTCATTATGTAGACATGATTGATGAAGTCATTGACCATTGGTGATTGAACTCAACCTCCAGGCCCCTCTCTCCTCCCTGGAGGCTGGCAGGTGGAGCTGAAAGTTCCAAACTTCTAATCAAGGCTTGGTCTTTTTGGTGGCCAGCCCCTATCCTAAAGCTGTCTAGGTGCCAGCCAAGAGTTGCCTCATTAAAACAAAACATGGTAGTCCTAGCACTTTGGGAGGGTGAGGTGGACAGATCACTTGAGATCAGGAATTCCAGACCTGAGCAACATGGTGAAACCCTCTCTCTACTAAAAATTAGCTGGGTGTGGTGGTATGCACCTGTAGTCCCTTTACTCGGGAGGCTGAGACAGGAGAATCGCTTGAATCCAGGAGGCAGAGGTTGCAGTGAGCTGAGATTGCACCATTGCACTCCAGCCTGGGCAACAGAATGAGACTCTGTCTTAAAAAAAAAAAAATGTTCCTGTCACCTTTGTCACTCAGGAAATTCCAAGGGTTTTGGAAGCTCTGTTCTAGGAACTGGAAACAAAGATCAATGTCTTTCTGTGATACCATAGCATCTGTCACTTTGAGAACTTAAAATGTTAATGTGATTATAATTCATTTTATCCAGCATGACTTTAAGGGAGGGCCTACAAAGCACAGTGGAAGAGGGTGGGCATTAGAGTCAGACTTGGGTTTGATTGGCAGATCTAGATACTTAGTTATTTTCACACTGGGCAATTGCCTAAACCTGTTGAGCTTCATTTTTTTTTTTTTTTTTTTCCCATCTGTAAATTGGAGAATATGGTGTTTACTTCATATGGCTATTGTAAGCAATAAAAAAAAAAACATATTTTAGAAACCTAGCACAGCAGGGGTAAGTGCTAAAATATATATTACTTTCTCCTGATAAAGTAACCTTTTAAAAAGTAAAGAGCTTATTTATATAGAGCTAGTTTCCAGTCTCTTGTTTTTGAGACTCTTAAAAAACAGTACTGAGCAGTACTGGACTGCTGTTGTCGTTTCACAGTGGCAAAGAATAGAAGAATGAACTGTATTTCATCATATATTTGATGGTTCCTAAATCATTCCTTTCTTCTTAGAGCCGGCAGAGACCTACAGTTGGATTTTGATGAGTCTAAGCTTATAGTGAGAGAGATTGTTTTTAGTGAGCTGTCAGTGGGGGTTGATGAAAGGCAGAAGGCCATGGTCATTTTTAATGAGGTTGTGTGAAAATCCAATGAAGTGGTCAGTGGAAATTCTACCTTGAGATAAACTGTGCAGACTGGCTCTAATGTTAGATTATTTTCTTCTAATTATAAGTTTACTATAGCTTCTTTTATTTTTGTTTCTGTTTTTGTTTGAAACCAGAAAGTCCTTTGCTGTTTCCTTATTATCCTCGAAAATCATTGCATTTTGTGAAAAGGCGGATGGAGAATATTATTGATCAGTGTTTGCAAAAGCCAGCAGTAAGTTTAAAAGAAATGCATGTCTTTATGTAGGAGCAATAGTGTCTACAGTATGTGGCTCACTTATGTAAACGATCTTAATTTTTAGAATGAACTATGAAAATGTTGATATTCAAATGTTTTTGGTTAAGAAAAATAACAATTTCATATGGTTCAACCTAATACTCCAACTTAAGTTTCTTACACACACGTGTGTGTGTGTGTGTGTGTGTGTATAAAGATTACTAAAGGTGTGTTGACATCTTGAGTATTTTATTTGTTCCCAGAAGAAATTCATTGTAAACAGTCTTAGTTACAGAGCTGATGTGTCTCTGTTTACTACTGAAGGATGTGAGTGAATGGTTGTTATGAGACCAGAGGGAGGTGATCTTAAACCTGCCATGTGCTTAGCACCAAGGTCCTTTTCAGCTCAGAATTTTCTCTTTTTCCCTACTGTTACAATTGTCATTAAAGTTTTTTATGTACAAGGTTTGGTGATATAGGCGATTTTTTACTACATGCGAACAGTGATGGTCAGTCACTTTCTGTAGAGTTATCTATGTGCATATTAATGCTCTAATTATATTTTAAAATCTTATTTTATATAGGATGTAATTGGAAAATCGATGAATCAAGCAATCTGTATTCCATTGTATAGAGATACCAGAAGGTAATTCTGTTTACCTATTGGGTGGTATAATTCAGCAGCCAATTTAAATTTTTCTCATTTCTTTTTCCCTTTTATTTTAGTGAGGATTCTACACGTAGATTGTTCAAATTTCCTTTTCTGTAAGTATATTTCTTCTCTATCTTGAGTGAACAGTACAATTTTGTTTTATCCATCAATAGTTAAAAAATATGACAACAATTTTTTTTTCTTAGGTGGAATAATAAAACTTCAAATCTACATTATCTTCTTTTTACTATTCTAGAAGATTCACTTTATAAAATGTGCATCTTAAGGAGACATACTGATATTTCCCAGTAAGTATTAATCTGAAGTTTGAATCAGAGAGAACAGTTTATTATTTTTAAGAATAAAGCATACAGCCTTCCAGCATTTCAGATTTTAAACTGCCTTGTGACTTTTAGATTTGTCATTTAATTGTTAGTTTTCATGTAATTAAGAGTAACACTGAATTACGAAGTTATATGATCTTGTTCCAGATTATTTAATTTTTATTGGCATATAATCATTGTATGTAGGACTTTTTTTTTAGAGTTAGGAAAAATATGACAGCTCAGGATATTATATCTCATTTTTTAGAAGTTAAAAGCTTATAGAAAGTTAAAAGTTAAAGAAGTTTTAACTTTTTAGTAGTTAAAAACTTCTAAAAGTGGCCGCCTTATAGAAATGATTTTTGCCTAGGGTTAAGTATGCTTTTCATTTAAACAAGAGGACTTACCTAACAGAGACTTACTCTGAAATTCAAAGTAGAAGTTCTGAAAAATAAATCATATTTAGAATGCCATTGGTATCTTAAAAATGGCTTTAAATCCGAATTTGAAGAAAATGTTGAGACTAAGATGTAACCAAAAAGAAAGAATTTGGTTATTTCTATTCCAAATGTCTTTGGCTAAATCTGTTTGCTTTGGTGACTGTATGATTTTAAACCAAGTTGGTTTATCTATCTACGCGTTTAAACCAGTTCTCAGTGTTCTAGAGAAGTAAATGTACTGACCCTGACAATCATGTTCTTTTAAGTGTTTAGATTATTGACTATCCAGGTTGTTCCACAGAGTCTTTTTTTTCCCCCCTTCTTTCTTGGAGATCTGTGAGTAATGGACTAATTGCTATTAAATTTGGGAGTTTTACATATGCCACAACGGAAAAAGTCAGAAGAAGGTAAGTCTTGAGTCTTGTTTGGGTGATGTGTGTATATGTTTAGGAATAGGGCCAGACTCAGTTACGGTGATAATATAGGTAAAAGGGCTTTGTCACTTCCCACATCGAGGGCAGGATTCTTTGTGTATTTATACATAGAGAATGATTTGACTTGTGATTGAATAGAACCTACTGCCCTGCAGTTTATGTCATATGGTTTCGTATAATTACTCCCGAGCTCCCTGTTGGCAAAGAAAGTAATGTGGTTCCCGTGGGCAGATGGCCTGCAGGGCTGAAGTTCTTGTTATGACCAAAAAAATTATGAGGTGATGCCATTCTCAGTGATGGCAGATTTTCTTAGGATTCAAAAGGGTAACAGTACCTAAGCCGTCTCTGAGGCTTCACAAGGGAAGGAAGTGACTAATCATAGGCTGATCTTTTTCTCACTTGTTTCCTCACATAAAAGAAGTTTTTTTATGATAAAGTCTTTGAAGTTGCTGTGCCTGTTTTTCATGTGTAGTATCTTATTTTTATTTCTCAGTCTAGTCAACTCTGTTTGCTGAATGTATATATAAGGTGTCATTCATAGAATTTCCATAAGCTTAAGGCCTAACCATCGATGGCCAGGGGTTTTCTAGAACTGAAACAACTTCACAGATTGTGGGGGGTCATGATTTCCCATTTTTAAGATTCGGTTATATATGTGAATAATCAGTACAAAAAGTAACTGATTTTAATACAAACCAATGGTATATTTTAAATGTTACTGTACAGAATGTCACTTAATTTTTAAATTTTTTTCTGCTTGCTGCCAGTATGACATGCATACAGTAATTTCTCAGTAGTCATGATCATCTTTGATATAACAAAACTTATTTTAATTCTAGCATCTACAGTTGTTTAGATGCACAGTTTTATGATGATGAAACTGTAACAGTAGTTCTTAAAGACACTGTAGGACGTGAAGGAAGAGATAGACTCTTGGTCCAGCTGCCATTGTCTTTAGTATATAACAGTGAAGATTCTGCAGAATATCAGTTCACTGGGACTTATTCTACAAGGTAACTAGTAAAATTGTCTTTTTGATATTACAGTTAAATATTTTTTAATGCACATTATAAATTCCAACCTTTCAGGTATGCTAGATAATAGTTATTTCATTACTAGGGGTAACCACAGAGGTAGCTGAGCAGAAATGCTCCAGTTTTTCATTCAAAATATGCTGGCCTTAATAGCTTTTTTTATCCCTTCGCTTTACTAGTAAATCAGGAAGTATTTGCTGGAATCAAGGTGGGGAATTATTTGGAGTGGAGAACGGGACTTCTTTTAGTTACATTTTCAAGGATAGCATTAACCCTAGTTGGTTGGAATTAGTTATTTTTGATTTGCCTTCAGTATTTTCCTTCCAGAATTAAGACCTCAGTACCCATGTGGGAAGTATACTGTCAATTCCAAGAGATGGCTTTAATTGACTGAGACTTAAGTAAGCAGATCTCTAATTTAAAAATGTATCCATTTGCTTTCCTTGAAAGGGAGTCAGAAACCTTGCTAAAATGATATTCTGCCTATTTGGAATTGCAGTATTTTCTTTTTTTTTTGAAACAGAGCTTCTCTCTGTCACCCAGGTTGGAGTGCAGTGATGCAATCATAGCTCATTGCAACCTCAAACTCATGGGCTCAAGTGACCCTCCTGCTTCAGCCTCTCATAGCTGGGACTAGAGGCATGTACCACCTTGTCTGGCTAATTTTATTTTTTACAGAGATGGAGTCTCACTCTGTTGCCCAGGCTGGCCTTGAACTCCTGGACTCAAGCAGTCCTCCCACCTTGGCCTCGCAAAGTGCGGAGATTCCAGGCATGAGCCACTGTGCCTAGCCAGAATATAGAATATGGAATTTTTATAGAATATTATATCACAGCTCTTTTTCTGATACAACAGTTGCTAAAATTATATTGCAAGTAGAAGTATGGGTAGAAGTCAAAGCCATAATTGACCCTAATACCACCTGTAGTAAATGAGGGAGGAGAAGATCCCCTTTTCATTCCTGGGTGGGTTTTTTCCCTCTTTAGGCTAGATGAACAATGTAGTGCTATTCCCACCCGTACCATGCATTTCGAGAAGCATTGGAGATTACTGGAAAGTATGAAAGCACAGTATGTTGCTGGGAATGGTTTTCGAAAAGTATCCTGTGTGGTAAGTGTTTACAGATCGTTCAGCAACTAAGAAATTACAAGAAGTAACATTGCTTCTTTGGAACCTTCATCAAATACATGACATGTAAGGTCCTTTTGTGCAAATATTTTTGCTGTGATTTATAGCTTGTATTGATTATGGTCATGTGGACTTAGCTATTTAGTTCTCTCGTTCTGATAAAGCTTACTAAACAGTTAATAATAATTATAATAATTCTAGATTTTAATCTCACGAAATTGCCACTGTTGTTATGTGGAGACCTTTTTATACAAAATGAAGGCTGAGTTTATTGATTTTGTTGTAAAGTGATGGGAATGTCTTTCCTATAAAACCATTCTTTGATTCAGACTTCTGATTTCTAATTCCTTATATATGATATGTTAGTTAAGCCATTAATTTAAAAGTGCTTTCATGGCCTTTCTTTTTTAGTTAAGCTCAAATCTTCGTCATGTGAGAGTATTTGAAATGGACATAGATGATGAATGGGAGCTCGATGAGTCTTCAGATGAAGAGGAGGAGGCCAGTAATAAGCCTGTAAAAATAAAAGAAGAAGTGTTGTCGGAGTCAGAGACAGAGAACCAACAAGCTGGTGCTGCTGCTTTTGCTCCGGAGATAGTCATTAAAGTGGAAAAACTTGACCCTGAGCTAGACTCTTAATCTAGCTTGCCATTATTGTGTGTGTAATTATGGCCAAAAGGACATAGGAGATGGACTAAGATGTTTTGGACCACCTTTAATTTTCTTTGTGTAACAAAGAAATAAACAGTAAATTTTATTTTTTCATATTCTGCTTCATCTTCTCTTAGTGATACAGTCACTATGATAGACTTTATTTTTTCTGAGATTTCTCTTTAATGCTATGTGCAGAACTAGTGTTTAAAGAAAACAGGGCCAGGCATGGTGGCTCACACCTGTAATCTCAGCACTTTGGGAGTCTGAGGTGGGTGGCTCATTTGAAGTCAGGAGTTCAAGACCAGCCTGGCCAACATGGCAAAACCCTATCTCTACTAAAAATAAAGAAATGAGCTGGGCGTGGTGCACACACCTGTAATTCCAGCCACTTGGTAGGCTGAGGCATGAGAATCGCTTAAACCCAGGAGCCAGAGGTTGCAGTGGGCTGAGATCATGCCATTGCACTCCATCCAGCCTGGGTGACAGAGTGAGACTGTGTCTCAAAAAAGAAAGGAAGTGAACAAATTGAATGTGAAGAAAAAGTCTAATATTTTCTGTCAGAAGGGTAGGTATCAGGAATTGTTTCTGTATCAGGAAGAAATTACATTGAAATAGTCATTCGTCACTGGAAATTTTAATGCATTTAGTATTTAAAAACTATAGACAACATTCCTGTTTTTCCAACTCCCCTTCTAGTTCATTTTGGGTCTCTAGAATGATTTTAAAATTGTGTTTTCAGAATAAATTATACTGATTTACAGTAATGCTAAGCCAAAGGATGGATCCTGTCTTTTATGGTTTAAATAACATAAACACTGATTGACACCTACATGGTTATCTTTTCTCATTCTGTCCCTGCATTTGAGCTCTGAGTTCTTTGAATCAGCAGTGCTTAGATGTGCCCTTTTCCCTTTTCAGACTTGGTCAAGGACATACAGTAGCTGTCTGTTTGGTTGACTCGTTGAGAGTGTGAGAAATAATGGGGCAACTAAATGTTATCTAGCATTAGTGCAGATAAGCTACGGTGGATTTCCTAATGCTCATTCATTCCTAAAGTACAATAGTATTCTTGTGTGACTTTAAAAGAGATTAATTTTTTTTTCAATTTTATAACTTTATTTGATGTATTTGATGATCAGCGATTAGTTCTCATTCACATTGACTGTCTGTAGATTTTTTAAAGTGGTAACAGGTACATAGGTAACCAAAGTATAGAGCTTATTTGGTGAATCTTCATCCTCATTACGTTTTCTGGACAGCCGCACACGGATTCGGTATGGGACATTCCTTATTCCTTTGGCCCAGACAGCTTTGTTGAGCCTGGTATCAGTGCGCACATATGGAGTTCCCATCTCCTTCATGGCAAATTTCCGAATCTCTTTGAGTGCCCGAGGGACATGCTTCTTGAAGCCCACTCCATGGATGCGCTTGTGAATGTTGATGGTGTATTCTCGGGTCACCACCTCGTTGATGGCAGAATGGCCCTTTTTCTGCTCACCACCCTTCTTTGCGGGAGCCATTCTGTCGGGTCCAAGTTGAAGAGGAAGAGCGCGAGGTATTGTCAAAGAGATTAATTTAATGTATGAATTCCACTATCAGTTCATTGATAGTCACTTTTTAAAGCTTAAGTATCTTTAGGCAGGAGGATATACTGTAACCAGGTGAATGGGTAACTGCAGGGTTGCTGTGTCATTTGTCTATTTAATAGGTAGCTGTCTCTGAGTACTCCAGGGTACCTCTGTGAATGGAAGCCACTGTTGGGTGACACAGTATTTAGGACTGTGATCAGGAGGCTGACTATATTGGTCTGTAGCCTTGTATATGATAGGCCTTAAACTCGATTAACAAATGTATGTAAATGTTTGCTGATGGTTGAGCATTGTTCCTGGTATAGTGCAGAATGTCTTGAATTAGCTTTTGTGAGCAAGTAAGGTGAACTGTCATATGACATTACTGAAAAATTATAGGTTGTGGTTATGTAGAGCATTTTTAGAATGAATGCATTGTGCAAATTTACCATATAACATTTAAAGAGCTTTAATGGATTTTAGGAACCAATAATTATAGCCTGATCTTAGAAAGAACGACAATTTCACAATCAGCGAGTTATTTATTAGTTAGTAATTTGTCCTTTGTGACCTCAGTATTAGATATAAAGATTTTTTGATACATGCACATTTGCTTTCTGTGGTTCCAGCGCAGACATAAAATATGGGAGAATTGGTTTTTCAGTAATGATTTTAATATGTATAGCAAATAGGAACTAGAATTGTATTAAAGTGAAAAAGTTTAAATTGACATCTGAATCTCTTTAAGTTTTAATAAGATGCATAGGGCAGAGAATTTTATTGTATTTTTAGATATATGCTCTAGTTCTTGACACCATTAGACATTTTGCTTTTTTAAAAGAAATTTAATTTTTAATTTTTGTGGGTACATAGTAGGTGTATATATTTATGGGGTACATGAGATATTTTGGTACAGCATACAATATAGATACTTTGCTTTTAATATTTAGAACAATTTGATCATTATACACTGACTACTTTTAGTATGTTTACCTGCAGATGCTGAATTTGAGCTTTGAATTTAGTGAGCAGCAAGTGAAGGGTGGGAATGTGAGGCCCCTGGGAAGAGGAGCCTCCAGGTCCTGGCTCTTGTGGATCTTGGCACTTTGTCTCCATAAAGTGGGGTAATTGAGTGCCTCTCAGGGTTTGAGGACTAATGAGGGGTACTTGCAGAACACTGTGGTTAGCGCATGTGAGATACCCAATAAGGACTAGCACTTCTATTTACAATATTCTGTTCTGTTTTTTGCTGACATAAATTGTGTTGATTTTTTTAGAAACTTAACTAGCCTCTTTTTTGGCCAGACTTGATAGAGCTATAATAGAATTCTAATTCTCTGGCTTAGTAGGGTTTTTTTTTTTGTTGTTCTTGATTTTTTTCCAAGGTAAAAATTGTACACTTAGCAAAATGCTAAAATATTCTGTCTTCTTAATTTGGAACATTTGAATGTAAATGTGAAGAAAACTATTATGGTATAGCCTTGAGTTTATGATGCCGTAACTAGGGGAATTTATATATATCTGAGTTGATCTAAATATTTTCCCATTCTTGAGGGAAGTCCAGCAAGCAGACATGCGCTAAACACTTCTTTCTAAAGGATGCTATAATTGAAATCATGGGTTGCATTTCACCAGGAGCAAATCAGTTTCTTTGACACCTCTTGAAGTTGCAATGTTGTGATTATCTACAGACTGTTTACATTTACTAGAACGTACAGTTGACTATCCAGCAGAATATTTTGAGTCCTCACTGAGCACAAGGAGATAGTACTTAGGATTATACTAAGTCAAGGTCACAAAAACCTTATAATATAGAGAGCAAATAACATATTAGCATAGAAATGATCTCCTATGGGGAATATTCAGTTCAGAAACTCGATTGTTAAATGGGCCTGGGAAATGATTTGTTAATGTGGTTGATAGCCAATGTTTACTTTCCACTTCTTGTTCTGAGGAAATGAGAATTTCTAGAACAGGGTTTCTCATGAAACACTAGTACATTAGAAGTGCCAAGGCCAGTGATTAAAAATGTATGGATTTTACCCTAAGCCTACTCAGTCAGAAGCTGAGGGTGAGGCCAAGACTACATTTTTAACCAACTCACTTGATCATTCTTACACCCACTAAACTTGAGAAGCATTATTTTTCTATGAAAGCTGTGTTTTAGAAATTAGATGGTTATAATTTCTTAGTTGTAGGTGCATAAGCTGTTCCCTTGGATGCAATGAAAATTGATGTATTTTTTTTCTTTAAACATGACCCTAGCTGGTGGTTAATTACACATGCAAGTTGCTCACACTTCAATAAATCTGTTTAAATGATGGTGAGCATAATTGTACCCCAACTCCCTCTCTGCACTGCAGCATTGTAGCAATGGATCCCTTAGGGCCACATTTCAGCCCTAACAAGATTATGTTCAGCCAAGTGGGAGATACTTGGGTATGTATGGGCTGTGCTGGTAATCAGCCATTCTAGTTAATAAATGTCACCTTTCCTCTAGTGTGTGCAGTCAGACTGAACTCACTGCTCGAGGTATGAGGTATAATGTGTAGTTACCACGGTACGGATGATAAATCTGTCCCACAACATGGCTATAAGTGAAACTTATGTTTACCAGCTTGTTATGTTTTAAGCAGTAAAACAAGACAAGTCTGTTGTTTGTGCTTCCTGCCATCAGATTTATGACTGAAAACTTTAGGGACTGTTTTTCTTCATTTCTGCATTCCTGATTCCTGTTACAGAGTGAATATTACTCTTTCAAGTGATATTTCTGTCCACTGTTTGGATAGTAAAACTGAGTGGAGCCCAAACTGGAAGAGTGGCCCGCTTGCTATAAATGAGCCTCGTGATTGTCAACATTTTCATGATACTACAAAACTTTCTAACCTTGAGAATATGTTACTTCCCTTTTTCCTTTCCACCACTTTGTCCTGCCAAATTGTTGCAGGAAGAGATTCAAGGATTAAAAATATTTATGGGCCTGGCATGGTAGCTCACGCCTAAAATCCCAACATTTTGGGAAGCCGAGGCGAGTGGATTGCTTGAGCTCAGGAGTTTCAGCAATATGGCAAATCCCGTGTCTATAAAATACAAAAATTAGCTGGGCATGGTGGCGCATGCCTACAGTCCCAGCTACTGAGGAGGCAGAGGTGCGAGTGATTGAGCCTAGGAGGTCGAGGCTGCAGTGAGCTCTGATTGTGTCACTGCACTCCACCCTGGATAACAGAGACCTTGTCTCAAAGAAATTATATGTATGATATATATATATTTCCTTGTTCTCTTGGGATGGAAGGTTAAGATCTAGCAGCAGAGTGTAGATAGCAGAGGGGCTGAACCATTGTTCTGGGGCCCTGCAAGGTGTAGGGCCTATTTTCTCCATTGGAGAAGGAGGAGACTAAATGGCCCAGGTGTCAGGAGGACACGCAAGCGATCAGTTCAACAGACACCTTTCAGGCTAGAGAAGTCAGGCATGTCAGATGCTGTGGAGAAACAGCGGGATGGAAAATTGCCTGTGACTTCTGAAAAGCTGCGCATCAGTTATGACCCTGATAGAAACTTGGAGACATGTTGAGGACAGGAGCCCTATTGAAATGGGTGTAGAATAGATGTGAGTCAGTGGAGGCCAAGTGGAGGCAACTCTGGAGGATTTTGCTGTCAGGGGCACAGAGATGGAGTGGTGGCAGGGGAGGGAAATGGCACCAGAGAACTTTTTTTTTTTAAAAAAGATGGATACTAGGCATCTTTATTCATCAATATGAGTGAGCCACCAAAGAAGGAGAAAGTGAGCATTCTAGAGTAAAAGAAGATGTGTGAAAGATTCTTGAGAAGGCTAAAAGGGCTAGGGCCCAGTGACCAATGCAGGGATCGGGTGTAGGGTGGTGGAATATGACTTTCTTCCACCCTAATGGGAGTCTGTGGGACAGATGCTGGCAGGTGCAGCACTGGGTGACAGGTGTAGAATTTTTCCCTCGGAGAGAGGTGTTCAGGTCTTTATGGAGAGTGATGAGGAGAGGAGAGGTGGAAAACAGGTGTCTGACTGGAAAGAGAATTGTGGAGTTCTAGAGGGATAGAAAGGAAGAGGCTATGAGTAGAGAAGGAAAATTGGCAGCCTTAGAGAGGTGGCGAAGTCCCTGATGACAGATACAACCATGGCAGTTGGCAGCTGTTACTGGTGTGAAGGAGAAAGTCACGAGCCAAGTAGATTCAGAGCTGAGTGACCGGGATTTTGTATGGCTCATCTGTGTGGCTGTTAAAGTTGCAAAAAAAGATGGAGACGATAACAGTGAGTTGGGTCCTGAGGTCACCAGTGAATGAGGAGGCATCAGTGGGGGTTTGAGAGGGGAAGGAAAAACTGTGCTTCCAAGACTCTTGGTACCCTGAAAGACCCAGAGGAGGGTCAGGCACCTACCTAGTCAGTTAGTAACAAGGCTAGGATCTAAGCCCGGGTGGACTGGACTGCCCTAGAGGAGCTCCTAGCAGACACCTGTGGTTAGAAAGGACATGGGAACAGGATAAAAAGACTAAGCCAACCTGCAAGCGTGGCCACTGCGTTTGAATCCCTGTCTACTATAGGTTAGTGCTCCCCACACCTGGGAGGTAAGACTAAGGGCTCTAATGGTAGTGGACTTTTTTATTTTATTTTATTTTATTTAGACACGATCTTGCTGTGTTACCCAGGCTTCAGGCTGAAGTGCAGTGGCATTAACACAGCTCACTGCAGACTTGACCTTCTGGGCTCAAGCAACCCTCCTGAGTAGCTCAGATTAGCAACATGTGCCACCACGCCTGGCTTTTTTTTTTTTTAGGTGACGGGGTCTTGCCATGTTACCCAGATTGGTTTTGAAACCCTGGGCTCAAGCAGTTGTCCCACCTCAGCCTCCCAAAGTGCTTGGACTACAGGTGTGAGCCACCACACCTAGCCTTCTTTTTTTCTTTCCTTTTTAACCCCAAGGCAGGGAGAAGTGGTCGTTTCTGCTTATTTTAAATCTGGAACCAGTAGCAATCCCCAGATGTTCTGGGAAGGGGGTGTTTATGCT
Organism: Piliocolobus tephrosceles; assembly: GCF_002776525.5. Lineage (NCBI taxonomy): Eukaryota > Metazoa > Chordata > Mammalia > Primates > Cercopithecidae > Piliocolobus > Piliocolobus tephrosceles. The sequence continues at coordinate 160,387,344 of NC_045436.1, read as the reverse complement.
TGCTATCCTGCCTAATTTTGTCTTTAGTACATTGCTGGTCACAGACACAATTATGTGTGTGGCACAGGGAGGAGACAGCCCAAGATGACTGTGTGGAGAATGGGCCTGCGTGAGTGCCTGCTCATAGTCCAGGGCAGGAAGCTGGGTGAGGCAGAACGAACTGAACAATCAGTCTCCTGCACTGTGAAGGTACAGTCCAGGGCCTTCCCAGCTCTGCGCCGATGTGGTCCATATTGCCAAACCTTTCCTGGGTAGTCTGAAGATTTTCTTAAGAGAAACTGCCCAGTCCAGGCACCTCTGGCCATTTGGGGAATGAGGCAGGCAAGTTTCGGCTTGGCCTTGGTTCCCAGGCCCCTAGGAGTTGGCCCTGGGCTTCAGCTCACTACTTAGCAGGTCCAGGAGGGCCCAGACCCAGCTGGACCTGGGAGTCTCTGGAGCTGCCAAATTGCACATGAAATTCCTGTGCGCTTGGCCATACAAGAGGTTCACGATCGAAGGGTTACTACCTGCACCTGCCTCTGCCCCTCCCCCAAATTCTTCCTGTCTGCATTTGGCTTTTTCAGGTTCTCCTATGCAGAGTTGGTTGTGGAAGAGAAATAGCCTGGGAGAGATTGCAAGGTGCTTTTTATATACATTCTCACAGAATTCTCTGAACAACTAACTCTGCAATAAAGGGATTAATCATCTTATTTTACAGAAAAGTTGAGAGATTTGGTTTGACATGTCCCAAATCACGCAGCTAGTAGGCGGAATGGCCCAGATGCAAAACAGGTGGCCTGACTCCAGAGAAGAATAATTGCTAACATGATTATTTAGTAAGAGTCAGAAATCATGCCAAGAACATTCCATGGATAACTTCTCTAACCCTCATCACAGTCCTACAAGGTAAGTGCTATTATTATTAGCATCATTTCACAGATGAAGAACTTGAGACCAAGAGACGTTACTAAGTTGTCCACAGGAATTACATGGGCAGCAGAGTGGAAGTGGGATGGGAAACCAGGCAGTCTGGCCGCAGGACTCATGCCTTCAGCCACTGCACGTTGTCTTTCTGGGGCCTGGATCCTTTGGCCCCCAGCTGCCTTGCCCATGGCCGCACTCGCTGAGCTCGGTCTTCCTGCAGTGGCACTACTTGAGTGGTTTTGTGGCACAGGCCAGTGGTGATGGCCAGGCTTGCATTCGTGATGAGCTTTGTTTTTCTCAGAGCTGCTTCATTCGTAGCCACCATCAGCTCTGTGGAAACAGGCCGTGAGGAGTCATGCTTTTTCCCTGCTGACATGGGAATGATAGCTGGTAGACCTTGGACCAGAACCAGGGCTTCTGACCCCATAGTTTAGTGTGCCTTCCTCCAAGACAGCGCTTGTACAAAGCCAGTGTTACTTATGCATGCTTTTGTCACCTTAAGAGATTTTTTTTTTAACAGAGTCTCACTTTGTCACCCAGGCTGGAGTGTAGTGGCACAATCTCAGCTCACTACAACATGTGCCTTCTGGGTTCAAGCAATTCTCGTGCCTCAGCCTCCCAAGTAGCTAGGATTACAGGTGCCTGCCACCACACCAAGCTAATTTTTGTATTTTTATTAGAGATGGGGTTTCACTGTGTTGACCAGGCTGGACACCTTAAGAGATCTCTTCTGTGTCTTCAGGTCTCGCGGAGACAGAACTGTACTCTCCCCAGAGAGGCTACCAGCTTTCCAGGCTAAAAGAAGGGAGAGTTCCCACTCCAGAGTGTGCGTGTGTGCGTGTGTGTGTGTGTGTATGTGTGTATGTATGTATTAGGGTCTTGCTCTGTCACCCAGGCATGATCACAACATTTCACCTCAGCCTCCTGAGTAGCTGGGACTACATGTGTGTCACTATGCCTGACTAATTTTTTCTTTAATCTTAGAGATGGCATCTTGCTTGTTGCCTAGGATGGTCTTGAACTCATGGACTCAAGCAGTCCTCCCACCTTGGCCTCCCAAAGTGCTGGGATTACAAGTGAGAGCCAACACACCCGGCCTCCTACTGTATTTTTGCCATGTTTTCTGTCCCCTTTCCCAATTTTTCGGGATGATTTTGCATTTTGTTGGTCTATAGATTTCTATTGGGTAAAGCTTCCAGGGGAGATGGCGCGCTTGGGAAGAGGGAGAGAAATCATCTTAAGAATGAATACATGGGTGAAACAGACGGCAAATTTGTTGTTTGCAATAGAGAAACTATTAAAAAATCATAGAATGCTAAGCCCTGAACACTTTGAGGAATACTGTATGACTCTCTGAAATACAGATCAGCAAAGCACACATTTGGTGCATTAATTGGGATCTATAATGCAGTATCAAGAAAATAAGTGTTTTTATACCAAATAGAGCATCACAAGCCAAATATTCTAGTTATCCATTCAAGATATAAAAGGGACTTGATGGGGTGAGACAGTCTTGGGATGGAACAGGAAATGTAATACTTTAGTTTCCATCTGAGAGACGGAAATTGAAGGAGCAAATTTGCAAATCAACTTAGCAATGCAGTTAAAACATGAGCCTTAGATCTTTCGAATTTCTAGTCCAGTACTTTTCACTCTAAAGTGTCCAAGTTATTGCAAGGGTCCATTTGTGTTTAATTAAATGTAATGCTAATTTACAACTAGATTTGCTCTGGACTAGGCAATTTGGCAAGTGATACAAACTACCTAGTCCATTGCACTTCCAGAAGCCGAGGGATGGCTGATGGCTTACTGCCAGAAACTGCTTGAGTAGATGACATTATGCAAATCTTTACAAAAGAAAAGGTTCATGTTCTCTGGGTTGAAACAAGACAGAAGTGTATGAAATGTGTCCATCTAAACTAGAGTAAAAATTTGTTGTCATTGCCTTCCCTGTCTGCCCCAGAGTCCAATTCAAATGCTTTTTCACAGCCTCCCTTCACTCCTCCAAGCACCTCCCCAACTTCAGCCCCTGACTAGCTGTCATCTGTGCCTCAATGGAGTTTTCACATAACCCACGTGTTCAGAGTCCTAACCATGGTAAGGTCCTCGGCTGAATACACTCCAGGTTTACTGCTTGTTTAGCTGCCCCCACCCCACCACCCATGAGGAAGAAAGCATTATTGATCGTTTTATGCAGAGGAGGACAAAGAGACACAGAGAAGTTAGGTAACTTGCCCAAGGTCACACAGCTAGGAGGAGTGGGGTCCAAATTCTCAGTCATGCTGTACATTTCTGACATCTACTACCTGCTCCCTTTAATTATAGGTAATGCACATTTCCCTTTTGGCAGGTGAACTCCTTAAGTTGAGGGCAGGCACCTTGAGGTGCCTGGTTATGGATCCTCACTAATATATCTGCCCTATGGGCAGCCCTGCCCCTGAAATTGATGAGGTCTGTACACCCTGCATCCTGTTTGGAGGCTCTAGTGCCCCCTGGTGCCTAAGAAGTCTACCTTTATCCCTCAGCCGGCCAATGCCACAGCCTCCCCAGCCCTTAGGGTCAGGTCAGCAGAGCTGAGCCACCCAAAGTAGGAGGGAGCTGCTCCCCACAGTTTTGACCACGTGGAATTCTGAGGGTACTTTGTGGGAGAGGTTGGTGGCAGGTTTCAAAGTGGTGGAAGTGGAGAATGCCTCAATCCAGGAAACCCAGGCGAAGCACAGGCTTCCCCGGCTGAGTCTGGGGGTTGCTGGGCATTACTCCGCCAGACCCAGGGGTACAGGTTGGGGTGTGGAGCTAGGAAGGTGTACATCCCAAAGAGGGAGGCTGTCTGGGAGGCTCCCCATCAGGAGACTCTGGGATTCCAGAGGTCTTGGCTTGCAAGGTTGGAGGGTGGTTGGAACCCTCTGCAGAGGGCAGCATTTTGCTTGTTGGTGCTGTTCATTGCAGGGTCAGCTTCTTGGATGGAAGATCTGTACAGTTACGCAGGGCCCAGGCTTCGAGGGCCCGTATCTGAGGGCCTGTATTAGTCCATATGTACCTGAGACTGGGCAATTTACAAAAGAAAGATGTTTAATTGGACTTAGAGTTCCACATGGTTGGGGAGACCTCAAAATCATGGCAGAAGGCAGGAGGAGCAAGTCACATCTTACATGGGTGGTGGCAGGCAAAAAAAAAAAGGAGCTTGTGCAGAGAAACTCTCGTTTTTTAAAACCATCAGATTCTTGTGAGACCCATTCACTATCATGGGAACAGCACAGGGAAGACCCGCCCCCATGATTCAGTCATCTTCCACCAGATCCCTCCCACAACACATGGGAATTATGGGAGCTACAAGATGAGATTTGGGTGGGGACGCAGAGCCAAACCATATCAGGGTCTATGCTTGGTTAAATGCTCTTCGGAAATAAATGAAGACCAAGTGAGAACAGGCCAGGGCTCTTTATTCAGAGCTTGCGTATAGCAAGAGACAGCCACCACGACTTGCATTTGGCAGAGACTCAAAGGCAGGCAGAGGAGTGGGGAAGCTTTATGGGGGAAGGGGAAAGGCTTCAGATGTGCCCTGATGGGAGGCTGTTTGCCTAGGGAAGCAGGAGGCTTCTAACTGGAAGTGAGGCATCTTATATATTGTTTCAGGGTGTGTAATTGGCTTTTTTCCAAGTTGGTCTTAAGTTGGAAGTGGGGACAAAATTTAGGGATGGCTGGGTGCAGTGGCTCATACTTGTAATCCCAATCCTTTGAGAGGCTGATGCAGGAGGATCATTTGAGGCCAGGAGTTCGTGACCAGCCTGGGCAACCTAGTGAGACCGCATCTCTACAAAAAATTGAAAACATTAGCCAAGTGCGGTGGCATGTGCCAAAAGTCCCAGGTACTCGGTGATCACACCATGGGCACTCCAGCCTGGGCAACAAAGAGAGGGCTTGTCTCAAAAAAAAAAAAAGAAGATACCAGTTTTTTGTTTTTTTGAGACAGAGTCTCGCTCTGTCGCCCAGGCTGGAGTGCAGTGGCGGGATCTCGACTCATTGCAACCTCCGCCTCCCGGGTTCAAGCGATTCTCCTGCCTCAGCCTCCCAAGTAGCTGGGATTACAGCTGCCTGCCACCATGCCCGGCTAACTTTTGTATTTTTAGTAGAGATGGGGTTTCGCCATGTTGGCCAGGCTGGCCTTGAACTCCTGACCTCAGGTATTCCGCCCACCTTGGCCTCCCAAAGTGCTGTGATTACAGATGTGAGCCACCACGCCTGGCAAAGCTGTCAGTTATTAAAGTCATGGACATTATGGGATGATCATTACAGAAGTTGTTTAGCTTCCTAGGTTGTTACTAGAGATAACAGTCTGACTCCCTAAAGAATGACGTATAGCAGGCTGGCTTCCTGGGCTGATTACTATAGATAAAGCATTGGTTTCCTGGGCAAGTTGTGAATCAAAGCTCTGTTTTTACATAAGATCTGCCCATTGGCCATTTGTATACTCAGTGTATACTCAGTATCACTCTGCTATCACCATGTTGAAATTCTAAACAGGGGGCCCCGTATTTTCATTTTAAGCTGGGCCCTGCAAATGACAGCCGTTCCTGGGCTGACCTTGACACTGATAAACAAGGAAACTTCCCTGACACTGTGGCTTTGGGCAGACACCTGATCTGCCTACAGTTCTCAAGCTTTTACTTAGAATGGGAGATTATTTGTCACCAAGTACTGAGGGCCTCCTAGCTGAACCCAGATGCCCCTCCAGGGCAGGCAGGGGCTGTGTTTTCTCCACCAGGGCCTTCTGGGCAGTGTGGGCACTCAGTGCAGGTTGGAGCCAACGTCTCTCTTGGGCCACGTCACACTAATCCAGATCCCATTCATTTTACATAGGGAAACTTTGATCTATTTTTTTTTTTTTTTTTGAGACGGAGTCTCGCTCTGTCGCCCAGGCTGGAGTGCAGTGGCCGGATCTCAGCTCACTGCAAGCTCCGCCTCCCAGGTTTACGCCATTCTCCTGCCTCAGCCTCCCGAGTAGCTGGGACTACAGGCGCCTGCCACCTCGCCCGCCTAGTTTTTTGTATTTTTTAGTGGAGACGGGGTTTCACCGTGTTAGCCAGGATGGTCTCGATCTCCTGACCTCGTGATCCGCCCGTCTCGGCCTCCCAAAGTGCTGGGATTACAGGCTTGAGCCACCGCGCCCGGCCACTTTGATCTATTTTTGAAAAAATAAAAAAAGATTTGCTAATCAAATGTCCTGTGTGAAAAGTTTGCAGGGACGAGCAATATTTAATGTCAAGAGTAAAACTTTCCAGGACCTGCAGAGCACCATGTGACACAAGCCTCTTAAGTATAAAAATCTAATTTCAGTGCATTCTTTGCTGTTTATGAAGTGGCTCTTCCAGCCCTCTACTTGGAGACTTAACCTGGTCAAGGCACCCTGAACTACTCAAAAGCAGGACAACCAAAGCCTTTTATGGTGATTTGCTCATTGTGGGTCCCTGCAAAAAGCAGCAGAGCTTTTGCATCCCTCAGACTGAAGTGCTTCTGGTTTTCTCATTGCTTCCCTAGGCTTCCCAGGTTAATCTAGTACATGTGGGTGCCCAGCCTTCCCTGCAGCACTTGCTCCCTCCCTTCCCTCCTCTGGGCCAGTCCCTTGGCCAGTGCATGCCACCTCCCTGCTCTAAGGCTACTGCTCTACCCCACACCTCAGCCCCAACCAAAAACTCTGGAGACAGACAGAGCAGGTTCTGAGGCCACTTAGCCACTGTGAGACCTTAACCAGGCTACTTAATGTCTCCGAGTCTGGTTTTCCTCATCTGTGAGATGGTGACAGTGATCCTCCCCCGAGTAGCAGCCAGGTGAGAGCTAAATTAGATGATAATGGGGTAATGTTTGTGTAACATGCTGGCCCAGATTCACGTTCAGGAACTCAGCTGATGCTCTCATTCACTTACCTTGTTAGCTCTCCATAGGCATCCTCACACCCCATTGCTTTGGTTCAATTTTTCTTTCTGGTCAAAGCAAGTTTCCCTGTTGAACTATCATCTCTGACATCAGCTCTGGCTTTGAATCCCCTCCAAACTCTCAAAGAATGAACAGTTTTCTCCACGGAGTGTATTCAAGAGAATATTCCCCAGGGGCCATTGGCAGCTGCCAAGGATGTCTTTCCGCAACTTTTGGAAAAACGGTAATATGGGCTGGAGTACGTGTGTGACCTCCCAAGGTGGCTGTTTGCAAGGGGAAGGGCTCACTGGCAGGCACAGTTCTGAAGGAGTGTTTTGGATGAAGTCTCTTTGCTGTCTAGTGGCAGCTCTAAGGCAGAGTGTTGGGACATGGCCATGGGCACAATAGATGGTGCCAAGCGCTAACCAGCAGCCATGTGCACCACACCTCTCTCTGCCCCCCGCCCCGTGTCTTTCCTGCCGGGAAGCCCCACGCTGCCATCAGTTTGAAGACCCTTGCACCTGGCTGGCACCCATATGGGTGAGGCATGGGACAATGCGGTCACGCCACTTTTGCTAACACTTGATGTTCACCTTGGTTCACAGTAGCCAGAGAAAAACAGTAAGTGCTCACTAAATGCCTTTGCCTGGCATAAGCCACTGCACCCATCCCTGGAATGTAATTTTTAAATAATAGCTGTATTTAACAACTGAGTTGCAAAATATCTGAAAATTTAAAAAGTGACTCTAGGAGGCCGGGCGTGGTGGCTCAAGCCTGTCATCCCAGCACTTTGGGAGGCTGAGGCAGGTGGATCATATGAGGTGAGAAGTTCTAGATCAGCCTGGCCAACATGGTGAAACCCCATCTCTACTAAAAATACAAAAAATTAGCTGGGCACGGGGGTGGGTGCCTGTAATCCCAGCTACTTGGAGGCTGAGGCAGGAGAATCACTTGAATTCAGGAGGCAGAGGTTGCAGTGAGTAGAGATTGTGCCATTGTACTCCAGCCTGCGCAGCAAGAGCAAAACTCAATCTCAAAAAAAAGTGCCTCCAGGAGCCAGAACAGGACAGCTTCACTCTCCTACTGGAACTTAAGCCCTTCCGTTCTGGAGATTTTTTATTTTTATTTTTTTCTTCTTTGTTTTCTCTGCTCTTTTTCTTTGGAATTTGTGTGAACTGATTGTCTTTTTAAATAATCTTTTCTCTCCTATTTTTGCTTGATTTGCCTTTTCATTCTATTTTCTGAAAAATTTCCTCAACTTTTGTCTTCTAACCTTTTAATTTTCATTTTTTCTAGCATATTTTAATTTTCTAGCTTTTCCTTGTTCCTTGATTACCATTACTATTTTCCTCTTCCTTCTTGTAGATCTTTTTCTTGTTTCAAGGATATAATATCTTGTCTCATATTCCTAAAAATATGGGGGATTGGCTTGTGTGTGTGTGTGCTGTGTTTAGTTTTTATTTTCATTCATCATCAGGCCCCTCCAAGTTGTTTTGCTTTTCATGTAAGACATTTACTTCAGATATCTGGTGATATTTGCTCATTTTTAAGAGGCAAGTACAACAAATCTGACTGGGATATTCTTTGCACGTGAAGAGGCTTGTTGTCTTTGTGCCTTACTGTAGTATAGTCTGGCTGGACCATTATGTTGGGAAAGTCCTTTATCAGTTAGCTATTGCTGTGTAACAAACAGCTCCAAGCCTTAGTGGGTCCAAACAACAACTGCTTATTATTTCTCAAGTCTGTAGGTTGGTTGGGTGGCTTGTGATCTGGCCCACGCATGTCTAATTTCAGCTGTGCTCATTCATGTGTTGGCCATCAGGGGCTGGCTAGCTGGAGCCTGGGTGTTCTAGGATGGCTTTGCCTAGGACATCTCGGCTTTGTTCTATTTGGCCTTGTGGATTTATGTACTTTAAAAAATATCCTTGTACCCTCATTTTAGTGAGATTTTACATGAGGTAGAGGTAAATACGTATGCCTAATCTATCATTACAATTAACTAGAAGTCTTACAATTACTTTGTTTTTTTTCTTATCACAACAAGCAGGGAGGAACTGTGTGGTTGGAGGCAGAAGTGTGGGAGGAGAGTGGCGTGTGATGAGGTAGGCAAGGGCTAGATCATGCAGCACTTTTCAGCCAGGTTGAGGATTTTGTATTTTCCTTTTTTTCTTTTTCTTTCTTTTTTTTTTTTTTTTGAGACAGAGTCTTGCTCTGTCACCTAAGCTGGAGTGCAGTGGCGTGATCTCGGCTCACCGCAACCTCCGCCTCCTGGGCTCAAGCTATTTTCCTGCCTCAGCCTCCCAAGTAGCTGGGATCATAGGCACATGCCACCGTGCCCGGCTAATTTTTGTATTTTTAGTAGAGGTGGGGTTTCGCTATTTTGACCAGGCTGGTCTTAAACTCCCAACCTCAGGTGATCTGCCCTCCTTGGCCTCCCAAAGTGCTGGGATTACCTGTGTGAGCCACCGCGCCTGGACTGTATTTTCCTTTAAGGGCATTAGAAAGCTATTGAAGCAGTTTATGAGGAGCAGAGAGATGATCAGATCAGCATTCTCTAGAGACCTCTGGGCCTGCTGTGAAGACTAAATTGGGAGAGTCATGAGTAGATATGGAGACACCTGTTAGACACTGTTATAGGAGTCTAGCCAACAGATGGTGGCTTGGACTCAGGTGAAGGAGGGAGCAGAATTGAACAGGTGATTGGGTAAGGAGGTTGGGGGAGAGAGAATTTTTTTTAAAAAATTTTTTGTTATACTTTAAGTTCTAGGGTACATGTGCACAACGTGCAGGTTTGTTACATATGTATACATGTGCCATGTTGGTGTGCTGCACCCATTAACTCGTCATTTACATTAGGTATATCTCCTAATGCTATCCCTCCTCCCTCCCCCCAATTTCTATGGCTCCCAGGTTGGAAGAGGTTGGCAGGATAGTGGACAGAGATTTGTTTTGTTTAGTAATGGGGATGGGGACAGAAAAATATCCAGCTTGAATGTGGACACATTGAATTGGAGGTGCCTTTGATATATCCAATGGTAGGCATCTGCTCTCTGGGGCACTCAGAAGACGGATCTAAATTGGAATCTAAATTTGGAAATCAGCCGGAGTGTGATGAGGTCTCCTGACAAGACAGCAGAGAGTAGGAAGAGAACATAGGGTCTTTGTAGACCTGACCATAGACCCCCTAGATGCAGGACTCTGGAAAAGGAATGAGCCCTGGAGAGAAAACCCAGAAGGAGCAGCTGGGGAAGCAGGAGGAAGCCTGGAGCAAGGGTGTCAGAGAAGCCGGACACAGGGTTTTCAAGGAGACCCTGAGAGGCCCAGCAAGATGGGAGAGAAAACTCCCCAGTGAGTAATCCCATCAGGCAGGTTGTGGCTCATCATTTAAACCCAAGTCTCTGCCTCTAGCCATGACATGACTGTCAAGCTCGCCCTCCCAAGTCGCAGTATTTCTATGCCGGCGTGCGCCTTGCTTTCATGTGCCTCAGGCTCTTCTGGGTCATTAGACTTACTAGCACCAACCGCGTGCAGACACTGCAGCCTTCCTTATGCCATCACTCTGCTGCTGCTGACACTATTTCTGGACTGTGTCTCCGGTGACAGTCGCAGGGCCAGGCACTTTGCAAACACCATCTTGATGCCTTGCTACAATACTACAATCACCATTTCACAGCTGAGTAAACTGAGGCTGAGTGGAAACTGACTTGCCTGACGTCGCACGACTGGTGAGAGGTTCTGCAGGATCATATCCCCAGATATCCGAACAACCTGAGTGTCCTTTTTAATACCACGTTGTCATTAGTGATGACAATGGAGTCTCACTCCAGCGGAGTATCTCAGTATGGCTTCTTTGAATCACAGTGCTTGATATTTTCTGTCCGGCTTTTAGAGGAAATGTCTCGTGCTTTGCATTCTCAGGCCTGCTGGAACTCTGCAGGGGTTTGTCACAAGGCTAAACAGTCACGGATCTTTGAGTTTGAGGCTGAGCTAAAGAGAACCTTCGATTCTCCCTTTCCTTCCACTTCCTTTCCCAGCTATCGTCACAAGATTCTCATTGTCCATTCCCCTCCCACCCCCAAAAAAATTGAATAAAAACAGTAGGTCTCAGGGCCGAGTACAGTGGCTCATGCCTGTAATCCCAGCACTTTGGGAGGCCAAAGTGAGTGGATCACCTGAGGCCAGGAGTTAAAGGCCAGCCTGGCCAACATGCTGAAACCCCGTCTCTACTGAAAATACAAAAATTAGCCGGGTGTGATGGCAGGTGTCTGTAGTTCCAGCTACTTGGGAGGATGAGACACAAGAATCACTTGAACCCGGGAGGCGGAGGTTGCAGTGAGCCCAGATCGTGCCGCTGCACTCCAGCCCGGGGACAGAGCAAGACTGTGTCTCAAAACAAACACACACACACACACACACAGTAGGCCTCAGGCTTGCTTTTGAAATCCCACCGCCTGTGAGGCTGTGGTGCCAGGGCTGCTGCGGACCCTGACAGCCCAGATGTGAGGCCTGGCCTCTCTCCTACTTCCTGTGAGATCTTGGGCACATCTCAAAGCCTCTGCTGCTCCAACTGTGAATGGGGAAGACCAATGGACAGAATCTCATGGGTTTTTGGAGAATTACATGACATAGTGGATGTAAAAGCTTTACATAATAGATATGAAGCTTTTAGAGGATGCCTTGCATTCACAGAGAGGGCGCTTGGCAGTGCCAACAGCCCCTGCTCCCACTTTGGGCAAGAGAACAGGCTGAGAACCCTGGCTCTAGACTGCCATGGGTTGACTCTCCTCTATCACACAATGCCTGGGGCCGAGAGCAAGTTACTTGATTTTTCCATGCCTCGGTTTCCCCGTATGTTCACTAAGGATTATCATGCTACCTGCTGCAGAAGTTTGTTGTGAATATTGAATGAGTTAAGAGATGTGATGTGCTTGTAACAGTGATGGCATTTGCAAGACACCCCTGCGTTCGCCGTTGCTTCTATGACAATGACATGGTTATTCTGTGCACAGGGCTTTCCTGTAGGTAGCAGTCCTCTGAGTACTGTAGAGAATTAGTGGTCCTTACCTTCCCTCTCCCAGAAACTGAGCAGCTAAGATCAGATCAAGATAGAAAAGCTGTGATAGAGATGAAATGAAGGCACATGGCTAAGTCTTTTTTTAATTACTTCTGTGAGGGCATAAGTACATTTAGCCGGGAGCTGTGTGATTTTTATACACCTCCAAGCTAGAATTGGGTCTTCTTCCTTTCATAATTAACATTTAATTTTTTTCCTAATTTTCAAAGTGATAAGTATTTGTGGTAGAAAATGTGAAAAATACAGAAAAGCAAAGAACAAAATCTCTCACAATCGCATTAGTTCGAGAGAACACATTTGGCTGTGTATCCATCCAGTTTTTGTCACGTACTTATAAATATTTTAGCAACATTGAGATTATACAATACATATTATTTTGTAAATTGCTCTTCTACTTAACAGTACACTGAAGGCTGGGCATGGTGGCTCATGCCTGTAATCCCAGCACTTTGGGAGGCCGAGGTGGGAGGATCACTTGAGGTCAGGAATTTGAGACCCGCCTGGCCAAAATGGTGAAACCCCATCTCTACTAAAAATACAAAAATGTGGCAGGTGCCTGTAGTCCCAGCTACTCAGAAGGCAGATGCTGGAGAATCACTTGAACCCAGGAGATGGAGGTTGCAGTGAGCCAGGATAGCACCACTGCACTCTAGCCTGGGCGACACAGCGAGACTCCGTCGCAAAACAAAAACAAAAACAACCCATGAAACAAGACAAGGAAACAAACAAAACCCAGTATATGGTGATGTGATTTTAAGGGGACTCTTAGATATCTTTGTATCTCTTTCTGATTTTTAGAGCAGAGTTTTGCCCTCTTGTTCAAAGTTTCTCAATCTTCAGTTATTATTATAATATTTTTACTGTTAAACTTATTTTTCAAATAAAAGGTATTTCGTTTTAGCTTCAGGAGGATCCCATGAAGGATTGTTACTTGGGTATATTGTGTGCTGGTGGGGACTGGACTCCTAGCGTACCCTTCAATCAAATAGTGAACATTGTACCCTTGAACTTTGCAAACTTCACTCCTTCCCACTCCTCTCTTTTGGAGACCCCAGTGTCTATTATTTCCACCCTTGTGTCCATGCATACTGTTTAGGTCCCACTTGTAAGTGAGAATATTTGGTATTTGATTTTCTGTTTCTGAGTTATTTCACTTAGGATAATGGCCTTCAGCTCCAACCAAGTTGCTGCAAAAGACATGATTTCATTTTTTATGGCTGTGTAGTATTTGTGTGTGTGTGTGTGTGTGTGTGTGTGTGTGTGTGACGTTTTCTTTGTCCAGTCAATCACTGATGGACATGTAGGTTGGTTCCATGATTTTGCTATTGTGAATAGTGTATAAACACGCAAGTGCAGGTATCTTTTTGGTATAATGATTTCTTTTCCTTTCGGTGGATACTCAGTGGTGGCATTGCTGGGTTGTTCTATTGTTAGTTCCTTGAGGAATCTCCATACTGTCAAACCTAAGTTATTTATGGCCTCCTTTACAGGAAACAGTTCACAGACCCCCAAGAATCTTCCATCAGTGAACATTTGGAACATCCTCAGGCCCCAGTTTGAGAAACAGTGCATTGGATAGGTTGCTAGATGGATACCAAATGAATAAATATGGGCAGCAGGCACCTGCTTTGGCAGAGACTTCTTGGGGTCTATGAAGTCTTCCTTTCTGTTGGATGAGGCTCATAACAGTGATTCATATCTGCAGGTGCAGGCATGGTCTGGACCAACAGCCAGCCACATGCTGTTCCTGCCATTTGCCATCTGCACTGTGTTTTGACTCCTATTTCAACTCCTATTTGCAGTACCATAGCTGTTTCCAGCTATCAATGACTCTAGTCATCAGCCAGGCTACTCAGCCAACCTGAAAATATGCCACATTGTCCACACATTTCCAATCCACCATGATTTTTAAAATCCTCATCCTGTATTTCTATTAAAATTATAGTGTTTTAAAATATTTTTATCAAAGGATTACATACATTAAGAAAAGGAAGCAAATTGTCACAATATTGTTTGATAAATGATCATAAAGTGAAAACACCCAGGTGATCAACCCTCAGGTCAAGAAACAGAATATTATCAGGATCCCAGAAGCCTGCTTTATGCCCCCCACTCAAAAGATAACTGCTATGCTGACCATATCTTACTTTCGTCTGCCTTTGAACTTCCTATAAGTAGACTTCTCCACACTGTACATGTATTTTTGTGTTTGTTTACTTTCTTTCTCAACATTGTCTTTGTAAGATCCATCTGTGTTGTGTGTGACAACCATCCATTTATTTGAATTGCCTTATCATATTCCATTGCCTGAATATGCCACAATTTTATCTGTTCTGTGGATGGGTATTGGGTTGTTTTTGTTATTAGGTTATTAGGAATAAACTGCTATGACATTCTTGTACCTTTATTTTGGTTCATGTGTGTAAGTATTTCTGTTGAGAATATACCTAGGAGTGGGTCATAAGGTGTATGACAACAGTTTTTTTCAAAATGGTTGCACCATTTACACTCCTACCAGCAGTGTCTGTTTCAGTTGCCCCATCTATTTGCCAAGACTTGGTGTTACCTGTTTCATTGTAGCCATTCTGTTTGGTGTGCAGTGGGTTCACATTGTGGTTTTACTTGTATTTGCATATGACTTATGAAGTTGAGCACATTTTCATATGTTTATTGGCCATTTGTAAATCCTTTTTTCAAAGAGCCTAATTAAGGGTCTTGCCTGGGGAAGTAAGAAGAGGATGAGATAGACAAAGGTAAAGCAGGGAGAACTTTGGGATTCACCATTTTACTGAAAACTTTTGGTACCTGCAAGTAATGATTCTGGAGTCACTGTGATGTCATTCTGGGATGTCCACAGCTGAAAAATCCCCTTGTATGACAAGATGCCTGCAGGCGGGCTCTCTATTGCTTGGGTATGCTAGAACACATAAGGAATACAATTAGGGAGTGTGTCCCAGCCCTGCTCACAGAAAGGCTATTGCTTTTCCTAGGCCGTTGGAGTTCCTAGCTACCACCACCAGTTTCAGTAGACCTTAACCTTGCAATCAAGTTGTAGATTATAGCACTATTGAACCTATATGAATCAGCCCCTCAGGGCCAAGGTCACATATTTGGTTAGAGGCAAGTCTCATTTAAGTACATTTTCTCCCCATGTGATGTTTATGAAAATGATGAAATTCAGTACCTCTTTTCTACTTCTCTGTATTTCAAATCAACCACATAATTTCTCCCTTTTGAAGGCTGCTGCAGTGTAAATGGAAAAGCTTATGATTTGGGCTCAGACTATACCAGTTTAACTCTCAGTGCTAAATTTAACTAGTTGTGTGATTTTGGGTAAGTCACTTTACCTTTTTGAGACTTAATCTGCTTGCCTATAAAATGGGTACATCTACCTTACAAGGCTAAGTTTCAGATAATTGATGCAAAAGCAAACTGTAAACCTTAGGTTACTGGACAAATCAATATTATTTATATTAGTTTGGGACCTACAGAAGGAGATCTTGGAAAATTGTAGGGCTGGGAGCCAGAGGCCATGGAAGATAGGGAAGGAGGTGAAAGTGGGAAAAATTACACCCTGGAAACCCAGTGACCAAGTCTCAACTCCTGGCTGGCTTGCATCAAAAGCTGGAGCCTGAGCGTCTGTTGGTGTCTGAGCCAACGCAGAAATTCCTCTGACCACTAGAGGGAGCCATACGTTAGGTTGGGCATCAGATGGGTCTCTATTATATTTAGCAAAGATCCTCATGGTGCCTGCCGCTTTGATTTCACATCTGTAGGTCTGAAAAAAGCACTAAGCTTGACACTATGTCTCTTGATTTTAAAAAGTTATCTTCTTCCTCAACATAACCACCACTACCATCATCATCCTAGTCTTTGCCTATCCATTAGTCTTATCTCGTTGCCTTCTTTCAGGACTGTAACAATTGCCTTTAAAATCACAATTTATAATGAGAAATGTAATGTTTTAGCAATCCAGAGCCTGTGTCTACCCACCAGGATCTCTTTTCTCTGTAGTGCAATTACATAAAATGCCAACTTTTAAATCACAAGTTGGCTGACCCGCCCACGTCCACCAGAGGACAGGCCTGCCTTGGAGGGGAGCCACGTGGCCAGGGCTGTGCAAAGCCCTTCCATTGTTGCGTTTGATTTCTTCAGAAGGGGAACACCAAGGCCATGTGAGGGTCAAGTCTGAGAAAGACTGCTTATTTTTGGAGTTTCTGATAAGGCCAAAAACAGACAGAAAAAAAGAAAAAACTGAACATTCAGCACATTCATTTTACTGATACTAATGCTGCTAACTTCTCTGGGAAAATTCAACTTAGACTACTTCGCAGTGATAAGAAAGCAGTGTCCCCACACATTTTCTCAATTCCTGGAGGAGGGCAAGGCAGAGGATGTTGCCTGTTTCTCCTAGAGGAAAGAGCTCAATCCTAGAGTCTGCTGGGTCAGCCTGAAACCTCCCCTCCAGTGGGTTTCACTCCCACCTCTGCCTGACACCCAGGTGGAGCCCTGCTAGGAAGCTGGTGGGGTCCTGGTGCCTGCTCCACTCCCTGGACTTCCTGGCCCTCTGCGTGGGCTCCCACAAGCTATGAGGAAGTACTTGGGGGTCAGGAGCAGCTCAAAAGCATCCTGGAAAGTTTAGAAAATTTCACTTTTCAGGCCTGGTGCGGTGGCTTACGCCTGTAATCCCAGCACATTGGGAGGCAGGCGGATCACCTGAGGTCAGGAGTTCAAGGCCAGCCAGACCAACATGGTGAAACACCAATTCTACTAAAAATACAAAAATTAGCTGGGCATGGTGGTGGGTGCCTGTAATCCCAGCTACTCAGAGGTTGGGGCAGGAGAATCACTTGAATCCAGGAGGCGGAGTTTGCAGTGAACCAAAATCATGCCACTGCACTCCAGCCTGGGTGACAGAGTCAGTAGACTTTGCCTCGAAAAAAAAAAAAAAGAAGAAGAAAAAGAAAATTTCACTTTTCTTTCATATATTCAGGCATTTACTTTAAAGATAATTAGCATTATCATTTCTGTCACTTTAAGGGTAATATTAAGAGAAATAAAACTCAGGAGATTTGGCTGATTTCTGCTGATTGTTTCTTTTATTCAGCCAATTTTCCCGGGGCATGTGCCATGAACCAGGCTCTGTGCCAGCTCCCGCAGATGCAAGATGAAGACTTTGCCCTTGCCCTTGAGTGGCTGGAGAGGACACAGATGGACAAGCACCTATATGAGATGAGAGGTGTAGGGGTTGGGCTTAGCTCTGCCTGTGGGAGCCTGGGAAGGCTTCACCAGGAGGTGGCGCTCAAGTTCAACTGAAAATAGGGTAAGTCGTTCCCTAGACTGACAAAATAGGAAAGGGCATTTCAGACAGAAGCACAGTGTGCGCAAAAGCTTGGAGGTGGCAATGATTGGGTCACCCCCTCCGACTTGTAAGTCAGGTTGAGTGTGGTTGGGGTGTTCTTAGGGAGAGGAACAAGAAGTCTGGCCAAAGAGATGGGCAGAAATTGTGGAGAGATGATGTGCCATACTAGGAAGTTAGGGTGTCATTTATTCATTCAACAAACACTGAGTGTGTGCCTCCGACATGCTGTCATCATTGTGGGCGCGGATCAACACCCAAGCCTTGCCCTTATGGTCTTACATTCTAATGGCGAGGGAAGGATAGACAATAGTCAAGTACACAAATACATGAGCAAGCTAATTTCACATAACAGCACAGCTTACAAAGAAAGGTGAGGCAGGTTAAGGAGCTAGAGAAAAAGGAAGGAAGAGGGAAGAAGTTACTATTTAGGTTAGGCAGGGCATTTGAGAAGAGATCTGAGTGAGGTGGGAGAGGAGGCTGGGTGAATATCTGGGATTATGGGGGGGTGGGGTGGGGGTAGGTTGGCGGGGCCAGAGGACAGCAACAGCAAAGGCCCCAAGGTGCACAGAGATGCAGGGGCCAGATCAATAAACCTCAGAGGAAATAGTAAGGCCAGCAGGTTTTATCCTAAATGAGATGGGACACCACTGGAGGATTTTTGTTTGTTTGAGACAGGGTCTTGCTCTGCCTCCCAGGCTGGAGTGCAGTGGCACAATCACGGCTCACTACAGCCTCTACCTCCTGGACACAAGCAGTTCTCCCATCTCAGCCTCTTGAGTAGCTGGTGTGTGCCACCAACCAGGCTAATAATATTTATTTTATGTTTTTATACAGGTGGAGTGTTGTTTTGTTGCCCAGGCTGGTCTTGAACTCCTGGGCTCAAGCGAGCCTCCAATCTCAGCCTCCCAAAGTGCTGAGATTACAGGCATGAGCCACCACGTCTGGCCCACCACTGGAGCATTTTAAGCAGAGGAAGAACAGGATCCTATTTCTGTGGTAAAAGAATCACTCACAGCTGTGTTAAGAATCCACTGTAGGGAAGAAAGGGCTGAACAAGGGAAGCCGGTGAGGAGCCTATTGCAATAACCCAGCAGGAGCTGCCTCCCGACGGGGAGGGGTGGTGGCCACGGAGTGACGAGAGGTCATCAGGTTCTGCATACGTCATTCTCCAGCTCAGTGGCCCTCAAAGTGGGGTCACTGGACAGCGGCATCCTCCTTACCTGAGCAGGGGTTAGGAATGCAAAATCTCAGACTCACCCACACCTGTTGATTCAGAGGCGGCAGGTGTAGGGCCCCGCTCAGCAATCCATGTGTGGTCAGCACGCTTGCCAGGTGGTTCTAGCCTTCAGGTGATTTGGGTGCATGTTCAAGTGAGAGAGCCACGTCCACTGAGGAGGATGAGTAGGCGGGAGGGATTGTGAGCCAGAAACCGGACTGGATCTGATTTACCCATTAGGAGGGTGAGCCTGCGGTCACTGTGGAGGTAGGGGGGTGTGGGGGGAGGTGTTCATCAATAGGAGGTGACGAGGGCACCAAGATGGCCAGTGTAACTGGGAGCACACGGGGGAGGAAGTGGGTAATAAAGCATAAAACAGCGAATATTGGCTGGGTGTGGTGGCTCACGCCTGTAATCCCAGCACTTGGGGAGGCTGAGGCGGGTGGATCACTTGCAGTCAGGAGTTCGAGACCAGCCTGGCCAACATGGTGAAACCCCCATCTCTACTAAAAATACAAAAACTAGCCGGGTGTGGTGGTGCATGCCTGTAATTCCAGCTGCTCAGGAGACTGAGGCATGAGAATTGCTTGTACCCGGGAAACACAAGTTGCAGTGAGCCAAGACTGTGCCACTGCACTCCAGCCTGGGCGACAGAGTGAGACTCCGTCTCAAACAAAAACAAAAATAACGAAATAACTCATATTTGTTGAGGGTCAATTATATGCCAGCACTGTGCCATTTCACTCGAATTATCCCGGATCATCCTGCAGTTTCCCTCGAAAGTGGGTGCTATTGTTACCCCCACATAACAGATGAGAGGACTGGGCTTTCTGAAGTTAAAAAAGGAACATGACATGTACAACATTGTGAATGTAATTAACGCCACTGAATAGTACGTTAAAATGGCTAAAATGGCAAGTTTATGTAGTAGATGTGACCGAAATTTAAAAAAAGAAAAAGAAAAAAATCACAACAAAAAGAAAACCACACAGTTTGATCAGCGAGACAGAACTGAAACACAGAGCAGACCTAGGCCCTGAACATCGCAGCGTGTAACAGGTGGAGATGACCATTGGCACGAGGTTCGAGGGAGTCATCTGAAGAGGGTTAATGCTGGTGTGTTAATTTTCTGGCATTTGGTTAAGATAGACCGCAGTCCAAATGCCCTGGTTGTAAGCTTAAGGCTCACTTTCTCCTTTCTCTTGCTCATCCACTGTATCCAGTCTGGATTATACTTTTGAAATATTTCCTAGATTTTATGCCCCACTCCCCATCCACAGTGCCACCATCTGGCCGGAACTGCCCTCAGTTTCTGGCTCTTTCACGGAACAGAGGAGAAAGGGGTAAGGCAGAGTGAAGAAGGGCAGCCCAGGCAGGAGTCTCCGAATTGGTTTGTGTTTCTCAGAAGCGTTGGAGAAATGCAGCACTTCTGAAAAATGCAAATTAATTCAGACTTCAAGGAGGGGCGCCAACACCCCGACGCTAAGGGGATTTTTTTGTTTTGTTGTTGTTGTTGTTGTTTTGGAGACTCACTCTGTCACCCAGGCTGGAGTGCAATGGTGCAGTCTCGGCTCACTGCAACCTCCACCTCCCAGGTTCAAGTGATTCTGCTGCCTCAGCCTCCTGAGTACCTGGGATTACAGGCACGTGCCATCGTGCCCGGCTAATGTTTGTATTTTTAGTAGAGACGGGGTTACACCTTTTTGGCCAGGCTGGTCTCGAATTCCTGACCTCAAGTGATTCGCCCACTTTGGCCTCCCAAAGTGCTAGGATTACAGGTGTAAACCACTGTGCCTGGCCAAGGTGATTTTTTTTTTTTTTTTAGTTTAAATTGAGATGCTTTTCTATCTCTCCCACCTATAATTTCTCTGCCTCTGGCCACATTTTCAACCCAACCCAGGTCTAGCAAAAGTACAAGACAAAGAGCTGACGTGAAATGTGGTAGCTTCCTTTGTAGAGCTGGGCTTCCACCTTTCTAACTAGTTGCCTTTCTCACTTGGCTGTCGGACTCGGACTTCCACGTCACCTTTCAATTGTGTGTTGCCGGCAGCTCTGCAGCTGCTGTTGTCTCCTCTGCCAAGGAGGAAGTTTGCATCTGGGCGTTCTATCCCCTTGGTGGCTTTTCCCATGGTCTGGGCCTTGCCAAGATATAAATGTGTGTGACCTGGTTTCCAGTTGGCTCTGCTATCTTTTGTCCTCTGCTATCTTTTGTCCACACAGAGCCGTCATTTTCAGAATTTAAAATGGTGTCCCCCCAGTGCTTTTAGTGGAAATCCAGGAGGCTCAGGAAACCAAAAGTTGTTAGTTTGTTTTAGTAACTAATTTGGCATGTGCCCTGGATTTGGTGACCAAAGCCCACCTGTCCTGAGCTATTATTTATTGAGCATACTGAGTGTAAAGATCGTTATGTTTGCTGCCTAAATATTAATATGTTTAATTGTGGTGTGCCCTGTATCCCAGATCTCCCAGGAGTGTCGAAGATGATGCTGTGCCTGCACTGTATGAAATTTCTGAAATGTGAGCATCCTGGATTCCAGCCCACGGCCAGCGCTGGGTTGTGCATAAGGGACATGGACCTATATGTGTCCTGGGCCAAGAGACAGCATGGAGTAACTCAAAGCATAGCTCTCAGAGTTAGATGACCTGCCTCAGCTAGCACAAGCTGGCAGTGTGGTCTTGGTGAACCTGATAACCACCTAGACCATCTGCTTCTTCTGTAAATGCAGCCATGGCCTCGCTCTCACAGCACGGTATGTGACACAGTCTGACCCTGGTTGTCTTGCCACTCGCATCTCCCACAACCTTCTCCTAGGTCCCTCTTCTTAGACATGCCTGACCTCCACCCTGTGCTGAAATGTCCCCTCTACTCAAAACTGCCTCATCCTAGAGGCCTCCTAATCCTACAGATGGGGCATTAGCCGCCTCACCCACGCCCGCTTTCTCTCATTCTCCCACGTTGCTTTCCTGCCTAGCACACGTCTCTCCCTGCAACTATATGATGTGATTATTTGTTTGCTTAGTAAATCATCTCTCTCCTCACTAGAGTGTAAGCACCGCGAGGGCAAGGAGTTCTTTGCCTGACTTGCTGCCATCAGGCCAGCACTTAGAGTAGCCCCTGTTGGTGCTCAGTGTGGAAATCCAGGAGCGGGGAACACCCTTCCAAAGGGCCCTCTGGAATGGTGAGTGGAGTCCAGCGCTGAGAGGCGGCAAGACCAGGACAGACTCAGCCACCTGCCCGCCCTCCTACCTTTCCATTGATTCTCCCCAGAATTCCATGTGGAGCTAATGAGTTCTCATGTCATGTTTAGAAGGAGTTGGAGGAGGCAGAGGAGAACCGCGTGCGTGTGGGCATGGGCGGGGCGGACCTCTGATATAGAAAAATGAAAGATGATTTTGTTTTTTCTGATCAGGACCAAAGACCAAGCTATTAGATATTTCCTTAAGTGCTTTCTTAGTGTGGATTTGGGGAAATAACTTGGAGGGATGATTGCTCTCTGCCCCCACTTGTGCAGCTCTTAAAACCCTGGAGTTGGTTTCCACTATTGAGAAAGGCAGGCAGCAGCCCCCAGAAACCTCCTGAGGGTGCAGATGAGGCGGGGGCCCCAGCAGACCCCCAGCTGACGGACACAGTGTCTCCCCTTCTGGGTGTGGCCTGGCAACAATGACCCGGAAAGCCTGTGATTCTGGGCAAGTGTCCTCAGGCTTCCCGGTACCTGTGATGGAGAAAAGTCACCTGGGGAGGAAAACAATATTTTCTCTGGTCCAGTGACAACACTCAAAGCCTCTCCAGGGGTGAGGGAGAAGTAAAGGGAGAAGTAAGCCAAGTGTTCCTGGGGTGGGCTGGCTGTCAGATGACTCCTAAAACAAACGGAAGCAGACACTCAATGGAACCACAGTGGACTCTCCAACATTCCAGAAAAGTGGGGCGAGGACCAAGGGGACTCTCCAAGATTTCAGGGAAGTGGGATGAGAGCCCCAAGAGTGTTTCTTACAGATGGACAGGGCAGGATTTGAGAGTAGGCGGAAAGTGTTTAGAGCCAAGCAAGTCAAGTTCCTTAATTAAAGGGTGGTTTAAAATATTGCACCCGAGGGTCCCGGAATGAAATTCATCAAATATTAGAGACCTTGGAAATTGATGCATGATTTTAGCAAGCAGAAAAGCTCAGCCAGTAATGTACCACGTACCTGATGCCTAGGTTTAGGACATTTTAGCACTTTGCCATATTTTCTTCCGATTTTATTTTCTAAAAATGGAAACTATTATAGAGACAATTGAAGTCCCCTGTGTGTCCCTCCCCAATTCTTTCTCTTTCTTCCCTCCCTCTGAACACGGCTATTATTCCCAGGCATGTTTTTATTTTATTACTACAAATACTGTCTCCATAAATAGTTATATTACTGTATATATTCTTAAAGTTCATGTATAATGTATAATATAAAGCTGTTATTATATAATATATAATATGTATATATATATATATATATATATAAATTACAAACTATTATGTCCTTATACAGACAGCCTTCTGCAACTTACCCTTTTTTTTTTGTGAGACGGAATTTCATTCCTGTTGCCCAGGCTGGAGTGTAATGGCCCAGTCTCAGCTCACTGCAACCTCCGCCTCCCTGGTTGAAGGGATTCTCCTTCCTCGGCCTCTCAAGTAGCTGGGATTACAGGCACCTGCCACCATGCCATACATAATTTGTTTTTGTATTTTTAGTAGAGACAGGGTTTCACCATGTTGGCCAGGCTGGTCTCGAACTCCTGACCTCAGGTGATCAGCCCACCTTGGCCTCTCAAAGTGCTGGGATTACAGGCATGAGCCACCATGCCTGGCCAACTTACCCTTTTTGTTGTTCAAGGTTATGCTTTGAGGATTTGCCTGTGTTCATACAGAGAGCTGCAGTTCAGTCAGTTCAAGTCTGAAGTCCAAAGTATTCCAACGGGTTAATACACCACCAGTTATGTATTCATTTTTCTGCTGTGGCCGTTTAGGGTGTTGCAAGTTTGTGCTGTTACTTCAGTTAACAGTTTCCTATCAGTCTGCTTGTCTTCTTGCTAGAATGTGTCTAGAGGGCGTTATCTAGGAGTGGAATTGCTGGGTCAAGGGATCTGCAAATATCCAGCCTTACCATATGTTGCCAAATTGGACTTCACAGGGATCAGTACCAACATAAACTCTCACTGGCGGTGTGGAACAGTTCCTGTGGCCCTGCCTGCTCACCAGACATTTAGTGTTGCCAAAATGTGTAATTTTTGGCCAATCGGGTGGGTAGGAAACTCACTGTTCAGTATTTGAGGACTCAAGAGCTAGGAAATGCTTAAGAGGGAAGGTTACTGACAGTTTTTGAGGACCTACTCTGGGCGAGGCACTGCAACACCGTCTGCTTGAATTCTCCTAGCAAACTCTGCTAACTTGATATTAACATCCTCTTTTCACTAATGAAGAAATTGAGGCTGGTTCAGGGTCCCACTGATGGTGGAAGAGCCAGGATTCGAGTTCAGCTCTGTCTGTCCCCCAAACCCCGCCCTCCCCATACCAACTTCTCCATAGTCCAAATGTCTCACTTCCACAGAGAAGAAAATCATGCTCTAGAGAGGCAAGGCAGTGTGACTGTCCCACAGTGAGGAGGTGGCAGAGAGGACTGGAAGCCTGCTCCATAGGGGTGACCGACCTGTGAGAGCTCTCCCTGGAAGCTCTCCTGGCTCTACTGGCCCTGTGGCATCCACATGCCCTGAGCAGGACCACCACAGGGCAACTTCATTATTACTGCCCAGTTCCTGAATCTGCCCCATCTCCTGGCCTTTGGGAGAGGGGGATGTTAGCTACAAGCTGTCACTCATGTGCCAGGAAGTGTGCTATGTGGTGTACTTACATGACCACAATGAATCCTAGATATCCTCATCATTTCCATTTTGCAGGTGATGAAACGAAACTCAGAGAGCTTCGTTTCCCCTGTGCTGTTCCCACTCACACACCCTGGCCTCAAGCCCCATGTTCTCACTCTCTTTTCCAGCCAGGAGAATGCCAGAAACGTGCCTGGAGGGAAATAGCTGGGGAGATGAGCCTCATTTTACTGCTTCTGCTCAAGGCTCTTCCAAGCTGAGTGTTAAATGCCATTCCTTTTTTCTTTTCCTAAAATGAAATGTATTTAAAAAAAAAAAAAAAAAACCCAACCTTTTAACTTTAGAATAGTTTGAGATGTACAGAAAAGTTGCAAAGCTGACGTAGAGTTTCCATATACCCCAAACCCAGATTCTCGTAGTTAACATGTGGCATTAGCAAGGTTATGTTTGTCACAATTCATGAACCAGTATTATTAATTATAATATTATAACTAAAGCCCATACTTTACTCAGATTTCCCTAGTTTTTTTGTTGTTTTGTTTTTGTTTGTTTGAGACAGAGTCTCGCTCTGTCACCCAGGTTAGAGCACAATGACTCAATCTCGGCCCACTGCAGCCTCCACTTCCTGGGATCAGGTGATTCTCCTGCCTCAGCCTCCCACGTAGCTGGAATTACAGGCGCCTACCACCATGTCTGGCTAACTGTTGTATTTTCCTAGAGACAGGGTTTTGCTATGTTGGCAAGGCTGGTCTCCACCTCCTGACCTCAGGTGATCCTCCCGCCTTGGCCTCCCAAAGTGCTGAGATTATAGACATGAGCCACTGTGCCTGGCCAGATTTCCTTCATTTTTACCTAAATGTCTGTTTCCTGCCCCAGGATCCCATCTGGAATACCACATAGTCATCACGGCTCTGTAGGTTCCTCTTGGCTGTGAAAATGTTTCAGACTTTCCTTGGTTTTTGGACAGTTGTGAGGAGTACTAGCCAGGTATTTCGGAGAATGCCCTGCAGTTATGATTTGTCTGAGATTTTTCTCATGATTCAACTGGGGTTATGGGTTTTTAGGAGGGAGACCCCGGAGGGAAAGTGCCCCTCTCACCACACCACCGTATATGAAGCGTACACACCCGCAACATGGTTTATCCCTGCTGCTGTTAACTGTGATCACCTGGCTGATGTAATGTTTGTCATGTTTCTCTACTATAAAGTTACTCTTTTCTCCCCATTTTCATACTGTGCTCTTAGGAAGGAAGCCACTATACACAGTCCACACTTAAGGAGTTGGGGAGGCTGGGGACAGTGGCTCATGCCTGTAATTCCAGCACTTTGGGAGGCCTAGGCAGGCGGATCGCTTGAGTCCAGGAGTCTGAGAGCAGCCTGGGTGACAAAGAGAAACCCCGTCTCTACTAAAAATACAAAAATCAGCTGGGCATGGTGGCACATGCCTGTGGTCCCAGCTACTTGGGAGGCCGAGGCAAGGAGAGCGTTTGATCCCAGGAAGCAGAGGTTGTGGTAAGCCATGATTGCACCACTACACTCTAGCCAGGGCGACAGAGTGAGACCTTGTCTAAAAAAACAAATGTGAGAGGGGTCTGGCTGCAGTCTGTGTTCCTGAGCACGTGCTGTGTGGCCTCCGAGCCTCTGGTTTCTCCAGGCCCCTGTTGTGCTCTGGCACTAATAATAACACCTCCACCACCCTTAGCCCTGGAATTAAAGCTGCCAAAGCCCTTTACAATTTCATATCCTTCCTGTCATTTGCTGCTCTGCCAAGTAGGAAGCACATGCATCATTATCTGCCCCTTTTTATAGTTAGAAAAACGAAGGTTCAGAGAAGGACAGTGACTTACCAGGTGCTGCACAGCTGGTCTGCCGCAGGGCTGTGGTTGAAGGCAGCAGGTCTCCCTAGCTCCACTAGGCCACTCTCCCTGGGGCTGCCCTCGTCCTAACTCCCAGCAGCTGTTCCTCCCCAGGACAGAGCCTTTGCTCCCTCTCGCCTGCATATGTCCTCTCTCTGAACCACTTTTCTCTTCATAATCGTCACGTGGCTCCTGCCCCGAGGCCCCCTTTCCACGCTCTGACATAGTTTCCATTTCACCCACTGCCCCAGCCCTTCGGCTCCCTCCTGGCCCCAAAATGTCCGTTCTTGGGCTGTTTCCTCCTTCACAGCCTCCTCCACAGGCTGTGTTGAAGTCTCCATCCTCCCCACCTGGGTGACAGAGGGGTTCTCAGGACCACAGACGTTTTGAGGAGAGAGAGAGCACCTTCAGAAAATATATCTTAGCCCATCCTTTCTCAAACTTCTCTGTACAGAAGAGGCCCACAAGGTATCTGTCAAAAATACCAACTTCTGTGCTCCTGCTGTTGAGTTAATTGTCCTGAGGCCCAGAAATGTGCATTTTACACAATTATCTGAAGTGATTCTGATTCAGGTGATACTGCAGTTTGAACTGCTTGAGCCCGGGAGGTTGAGGCTGTAGTGAGCTGTGATTGCACCACTGCACGTCAGCCTGGGCACTAGAGTGAAACCCTGTTTCAGAAACAAATAAGTAAATAAAATAACTCACCAAAACCTTTCAACACATACCTACTAGGATGGCTACTAAGGAAGGAATGAAGGAAGAAAGGAAGGACGGATGAGAGGAAAACGGGCAGAGAGAGACAAAAAAAGAAAAAGAAAGAAAGGAAGAAAGAACAAAAGAAAAGAGAGGAAAGAAAGAGAGGAAGAAAAGGAAAGACAGAAAGAAAAAGAGGCCAGGCTTGGTGGCTCATGCCTGTAATCCTGGCACTTTGAGAGGCTGAGATGGGAGGACTGCTTGAACCCAGGAGTTCTAGACCAGCTTGGACAACATAGCGAGACCCTGTCTCTAAAATAAATAAATAAAATGAAAGAAAGAAGGAAGAGGAAAGAGAGAGGAAAAGAAAGAAGGAAAAGAGGAAGAAAGGAAGACAGAGAAAAGGAAAGAAAGGAAGAAAGAAAGAGAAAAAAAGAAATGAAGGAAGGGAGGAAAGAGAAAAAAGAAGAAAGGAAGGAAGAGGAAAGAAAGAGAAAGAAAGGAATGCAGGAAGAAAGGAGGACAGAGAAAGAGAAAGAAAAGAGAGAGAAGATGTGGAGAAATAGGAACCCTTGTGCCCTGTGGGTGAAATGTAAATTGGTGCCACTACTGTGTAGAATAGTAATTGGTTCCTCAAAAAATTAAACATGGAACTACCATGTGACCAAGCAAGTCTGCTTCTGGGTACATACCCAAAAGAATTAAAGCTAGAGATATCTGTACACCATGCTCATAGCAACATTATTCACAACAACCCAAAGGTGGGAAACAACACAATGTCCACGACAGATCAATGGATAAACAATATACTGTATCTACATACAGTGGAATATTATTCAGCTTTAGAAGGGAAGGAAATTCTGACATGTGCCACAGCATGAGCGAGCCTTGAAGACATTATGCTAAGTGAAATAGGCCAGTTGCAAGAGGGTAAATATATGATCCTACTTATGCGAGGTACCTAGAGTAATGAAACTCACCGAGACAGTAGAATGGCCGTTGCCAGGGTCTCGGGGGTGGGGTGGCATTGAGGAGTTAATGTTAAATGGAGCTTTGGTTTTCCAAGATGAAAAGAGTTCTGGAGATGGATGACGGTGATGGTTGCACAACTTAATGTACTTAATACCATTGAACTGTACACTTAAAAATGGTCATGAGGGTAAATTTTGTGTATTTTACCACAATTTCAAAAACCAAACCTCTCAACAATTCTATGAAATAGGTACTATTACTATTCCCATTTAACAGATGAGGAAACGGAGGCATAAAGAGGTTAGGAGATGTCCTTGAAAATCACACAGGGCCGGGCACGGTGGCTCATGCCTGTAATCCCAGCAGTTTGGGAGGCCAAGGCGGGTGGATCACTTGCAGTCAGGAGTTTGAGACCAGCCTGGCCAACACGGTGAAGCCCCCATCTCTACTAAAAATACAAACATTAGCCAGGCATGGTGGCGGATGCCTGTAGTCCCAGTTACTTGGGAGGCTGAGGCAGAAGAATTGCTTGAACCTGGGAGGCAGAGGTTGCAGTGAGCTGAGATTGGGCCACTGCACTCCAGCCTGGACAACAAAGCCAGACTCTGTCTCAAAATATATATATATATATATATATATATATAATAAATAAAAACACAGATAATAAGTGACAGACCTGGAATGTGAATCTGGGAAGTGTGCCTCCCCCAAATGTCCACACATCCATTCCTACCTCCTCCAGGCTCCGCGCAAATGCCCACCCGTCTTCCCGCCTTTTGTCACCATTCTGCATAAAATAGCTGTCCCCTCTCTCCAAGACATTCCCTATTCCTGTTTCCCTGCTTTATTTATTATTTATTATTATTATTATTATCATCATTTTCTGAAACTCTAGCCAAAGATAGTTTTTATTCTTGGGACTTGACTTGTAATATACTTGTTCGATTCCATTTTTATCTTCTATGCCCTAGACATAGCTTCATGATGGCAGGGGTTTTGACTTTTTGTTTGCCAGGATATCCGTGTGTCAGGCTTTACATAGCAGCTGCTCAGTAAATTCTTGTCGAATGACTGAACCAAACATGGATTTGTACCAGACACCGGAAGTGCTAATACGTAAATGAAGTCTAGTTTTTGGCTCCAGGGCTCCTAGTCCAGAGGAGAGATGGAGCAGCAAGGAGCCATTTAATGATCCTATTTCCACAGGGCACTGGGACAGTAGAAAGCACAGAGGAGGAACCCCCAGCCCAGCTTTGCTGGGGCCAGGAAGGATGCCCGGAGGCGAGACAGCCCCTTGAGCTTAGTTCTCAGGAATGAGTTGGGGATGTCCATGTGAAGAAGAGGAGGAAGGGCTTTCTAGGTAGAGGGAACAGCATAAACAAAGGCTTAGAGGCCTGAAAGGGCATTGGCCTTCAGGAGAACCCAGTCACTAAGTGGGAGGGATGCCAAAGTGTATTGAGAGGAAACTGGAGTCTCTGAATCTGCTGTGATTCTGAAGGCTGCCAAATAAAAATTTTTTTAAAAAAGAGGAAACTGAGGCAGATCTTCAAGGGTCTTGTTTGCCTGCTAGAGGACCCCTGAAAGGCCTGGAGAGCTATTTCTTTCATCTCCTATGCCATCACTTCCTGTTTCCTATGTACCAAGGAGGTGCCTTGGTTTATGTGAAACCTATTTCTAGCGTGGTTGCACTCAAATTCCATCAGCGATGTTTAGAATCATCATAAATACAAACTTTACCAGGAAAAGGAGGAAGACTGACATTGATTGAGTATCTCCCTTTTGGTGTCTGAAGCTTAGTTTTCATTAACAATGGAATCACTACAACCACCCTGAGCAGTGAGTAGGTGAGTGCAGTTAACATGTGCATTTTACAAGCTGGAGCACTGATGCTCAGAGGTCATTGCTGAAAATCACACAGATGGTAGAGTCAGGATTTGAACTCAGTCCACCTAACCCAGAACCTGGGTGTTCTTGCAGTCAGAAGAGTGGACTTCTCTGTTCTTGCTTTTCCTGATTCCCCTGAGTACTCCAAGTGGCTTGGATCACTTGATTCTCCTTGCTCTGAAGAGCAGTGGCAGCAGAACCTTATCTCCATGTTAGGTATAGACAATCAGACAACTGCAGTACCAGTTCTTCTTTCCAAAGCCTCTTGGATGATTGTGAACCATTGCCAACACTCTTCTTTGCTTTTGTCAACTGGGCAGGCAGCAAAGAGGACACCTGGGTTTTGCTGATAAACTTAGGAATCTGGCACCTATCCTGCAGCCTAGAGAGAAATTATTTTCTCTTGGGGTGCTTGTGTGCTTCTTCTTTGCCAGGGCTTGGCCAGGGAAAGGCTGCGTCATGCTTGTGGCACACAGAGCAAAGCTATGAGGATGTGAGTGGCCCCAGGTCTCAGTGATTTGAAATAAAAGGTGGCAGATGCAAATAAGATTTAGACACAGTGAAAATCTCCAGCTATGTAAAGTGGAGACAGAGGGCAGGGGCTAGGCATTTAAAACCCAGAAGTAGATGGAAAATTAATACCATCTTAATGCCTGATGGAACTATGTAAATAGTCGCCCTCATTGTTTGCTGCTATCAGTTCTTGGTTCTTTCCTGACATTTGTGTATTTTCTCAGATGGAAACACCCAGCCTGCCCTCCAGGAAAGAAGGCAAGGAGGTGCTCTCAGTTTCTGTGTCTGGATGAGTTATTTTTTTTCAGTAAGACTTAGTGCCTTGTGTCTGTGTAGAGAGGGATGGAGAGAGGGGGATAGGTGCATATCAATGGCAGATGCAGTTTTGCCTCATCTTGGTGCTCCTGAGGAGGGAGAGATTAGAGCTTTGTGGTTTATTTGGGGGATAAGTTCTTAGTTTGAGGAGGAAAAGGGTATTAAATGACTGTCTTAGTCAATTTTATACTGCTGTAACAGAATACTAACAGACTAGATAATTGATAGTAAATAGAAATGTATTTGACCCATGGTTCTGGAGGCTGGGAAGTCTGAGAGCATGGCATCAGCGTCTGACAAGGGCCTTCATGCTGTGTCATCCAGTGACAGATGGCAGAAGGGCAAAAGGGGGTGAGAATGAGAGCAAGAGAAGGCTGAGCTCACTTTTATAAAAAGTATGCTCTCCCAGTAATGAACCCACCCTGACAATAATGGCATTAATCCATTCGTGAGGGCAGAGATCTTGTGGTCTAATCGCCTCTCAGCATGGTTTCATTGAGATGTGACACATGAACAAGTTTCCAATACATGAACTTTGGGGGACACATTCAAACCATAGCAATGACTCATGATGACTGGACCCACCCCTTTTATAATTGCATCACTCATCCATTCATATCATTCATTCAACAGATATATATTGGCTTTGGTTACAAAAGTTGAAAGGAAAGCATCCTTTTTATCAATCAGAAAGGAACATGTCAATGGATTTCCTATAATTGCTGACTTCACTCCCAATATTTCCCATGGTGGCCCCTGGAGTCTCCCCAGTTGTTGACACTCCGTTCAGTTCTCCACCTGCCAACCCAAAGGGAAACCAGACTCTAGCTTGAGGACCTCATTTACCTGCAGCTCTTTTGAGAGGAGGGAGCTTCTTTCTCTGCATTCAACAACCCAGCTTAGAGCAGGTATATTCCCCATGCTCCTCATTGGGATTTTTAGTTCCACTGGGGCTCTGCCCATTTCCACAATACCCTGCCCCCGGAACTCTTGCTGTCCTTGTCATTTGCTGGCCTCCTGGTAATTCCCACATGCATCCATGGGCACCACAGGCACTTGGCTCACCATTTTCTTCTCCATTCTGGATGCATTACTGCCCAGGCCCTGCTCCCTCTCTTGGTCATCACTGCCCAGGCCCT